>NW_027309821.1:0-331042 GCF_047496795.1 Chiloscyllium punctatum
CACCCAAGGAAGAACAGACTGACCCCACTCTGTCAATGTAACACACTCAGGGAAGAGCAGACTGACCCCAATCTGTCAATGTAACACACCCAGGGAAGAGAAGACTGACCCCAATCTGTCAATGTAGCAAACCCAGGGAAGAGCAGACTGACCTCACTCTGTCAATGTAACACACCCAGGGAAGAGCAAACTGACCCCACTCTGTCAATGTAACACACCCAGGGAAGAGCAGACTGAACTCACTCTGTCAATGTAACACACCCAGGGAAGAGCAGACTGACCCCACTCTGTCAATGTAACACACCCAGGGAAGAGCAGACTGAACTCACCCTGTCACTGTAACACACCCAGGGAAGAGCAGACTGACCTCACTCTGTCAATGTAACCCACCTAGAGAAGAGCAGAATGACCGGTTCTGCAAAATTACTCACACAGTCAACTGCAGTCTTACCCAACTCTGTCAATGTAACACACCCATGGAGGAGCAGACTGAACCCACCCTGTCAATGTAACCCACCCAGAGAAGAGCAGAATAACCGCTTCTGCAAAATTACTCACACAGTCAACTGCAGTCTTACCCCACTCTGTCAATGTAACACACCCAGGGAAGAGTAGACTGACCACACTCTGGAAATGTAACAAACCCAGGGAAGAGCAGACTGACCTCACTCTGTCAATGTAACACACCCAGGGAAGAGCAGACTGACCACACTCTGTAAATGTAACAAACCCAGGGAAGAGCAGACTGACCCCACTCTGTCAATGTAACACACCCAGGGAATTGCAGACTGATCCCACTCTGTCAATGTAACACACCCAGGGAAGAGCAGACTGACCCCACTCTGTCAATGTAACACACCCAGGGAAGTGCAGACTGACCCCACTGTGTCAATGTAACAAACCCAGGGAAGAGCAAACTGACCTCACTCTGCCAATGCAACACACCCAGGGAAGAGCAGACTGACACCACTCTGTCAATGTAACCCACCCATAAAAGAGCAGACGGACCCCACTCTGTCAATGTAACACACCCAGGGGAGAGCAGACTGACACCACCCTGTCACTGTAAAACTCCCAGGGAAGGACAGACTGACGCCACTCTGTCAATGTAACACACCCAGGGAAGAGCAGACTGACCCCACTCTTTCAATGTAACAAACCCAGGGAAGAGCAGACTGACCTCACTCTGTCAATGTAACCCACCCAGGGAAGAGCAGACTGACCCCACTCTGTCAATGTAACACACCCAGGGAAGAGCAGACTGACCTCACTCTGTCAATGTAACACACCCAGGGAAGAGCAGACTGACCCCACTCTGTCAATGTAACACACCCAGGGAAGAGCAGACTGAACTCACTCTGTCAATGTAACCGACCCAGAGAAGAGAAGAATGACCGCTTCTGCAAAATTACTCACACAGTCAACTGCAGTCTTACCCCACTCTGTCAATGTATCACACCCAGGGAAGAGTTGACAGACCATACTCTGTAAATGTAACAAACCCAGGGAAGAGCAGACTGACCTCACTCTGTCAATGTAACACACCCAGGGAAGAGCAGACTGACCTCACTCTGTCAATGTAACACACCCAGGGAAGTGCAGACTGACCCCACTCTGTCAATGTAACAAACTTGGGGAAGAGCAGACTAACCCCAATCTCTCAATGTAACACACCCAGGGAAGAGCAGACTGACCCCACTGTGTCAATGTAACAAACCCAGGGAAGAGCAGACTGACCCCACTCTGTCAATGTGACACGCCCTGGGAAGAGCAGACTAACCTCACTCTGTCAATGTAACACACCCATAAAAGAGCAGACTGACCCCACTCTGTCAATGTGACACGCCCTGGGAAGAGCACACTTACCCAACTCTGTCAATGTAACACACCCAGGGAAGAGCAGACTGACCAAACTCTGTCAATGTAACAAACCCAGGGAAGAGCAGACTGACCTCACTCTGTCAATTTAACAAACCCAGGGAAGAGCAGACTGTCTCCACTCTGTCAATTTAACAAACCCAGGGAAGAGCAGACTGACCTCACTCTGTCAATTTAACAAACCCAGGGAAGAGCAGACTGTCTCCACTCTGTCAATTTAACAAACCCAGGGAAGAGCAGACTGACCTCACTCTGTCAATTTAACAAACCCAGGGAAGAGCAGACTGACCTCACTCTGTCAATGTAACCCACCTAGAGAAGAGCAGAATGACCGGTTCTGCAAAATTACTCACACAGTCAACTGCAGTCAAACCCAACTCTGTCAATGTAACACACCCATGGAGGAGCAGACTGAACCCACCCTGTCACTGTAACACACCCAGGGAAGAGCAGACTGTCTCCACTCTGTCAATTTAACAAACCCAGGGAAGAGCAGACTGACCTCACTCTGTCAATGTAACCCACCCAGAGAAGAGCAGAATAACCGCTTCTGCAAAATTACTCGCACAGTCAACTGCAGTCTTACCCCACTCTGTCAATGTAAAACACCCAGGGAAGAGTAGACTGACCACACTCTGTAAATGTAACAAACCCAGGGAAGAGCAGACTGACCTCACTCTGTCAATGTAACACACCCAGGGAAGAGCAGACTGACCACACTCTGTAAATGTAACAAACCCAGGGAAGAGCAGACTGACCCCACTCTGTCAATGTAACACACCCAGGGAAGAGCAGACTGACCCCACTCTGTCACTTTAACACACCCAGGGGAGAGCAGACTGACACCACCCTGTCACTGTAAAACTCCCAGGGAAGAACAGACTGACGCCACTCTGTCAATGTAACACACCCAGGGAAGAGCAGACTGACCCAACACTGTCAATTTAACACACCCAAGGAAGAACAGACTGACCCCACTCTGTCAATGTAACACACTCAGGGAAGAGCAGACTGACCCCAATCTGTCAATGTAACACACCCAGGGAAGAGAAGACTGACCCCAATCTGTCAATGTAACAAACCCAGGGAAGAGCAGACTGACCTCACTCTGTCAATGTAACACACCCAGGGAAGAGCAAACTGACCCCACTCTGTCAATGTAACACACCCAGGGAAGAGCAGACTGAACTCACTCTGTCAATGTAACACACCCAGGGAAGAGCAGACTGACCCCACTCTGTCAATGTAACACACCCAGGGAGGAGCAGACTGAACTCACCCTGTCACTGTAACACACCCAGGGAAGAGCAGACTGACCTCACTCTGTCAATGTAACCCACCTCGAGAAGAGCAGAATGACCGGTTCTGCAAAATTACTCACACAGTCAACTGCAGTCTTACCCAACTCTGTCAATGTAACACACCCATGGAGGAGCAGACTGAACCCACCCTGTCACTGTAACACACCCAGGGAAGAGCAGACTGTCCCCACTCTGTCAATTTAACAAACCCAGGGAAGAGCAGACTGACCTCACTCTGTCAATGTAACCAACCCAGAGAAGAGCAGAAAAACCGCTTCTGCAAAATTACTCGCACAGTCAACTGCAGTCTTACCCCACTCTGTCAATGTAACACACCCAGGGAAGAGTAGACTGACCACACTCTGTAAATGTAACGAACCCAGGGAAGAGCAGACTGACCTCACTCTGTCAATGTAACACACCCAGGGAAGAGCAGACTGACCACACTCTGTAAATGTAACAAACCCAGGGAAGAGCAGACTGACCCCACTCTGTCAATGTAACACACCCAGGGAATTGCAGACTGATCCCACTCTGTCAATGTAACACACCCAGGGAAGAGCAGACTGACCCCACTCTGTCAATGTAACAAACCCAGGGAAGAGCAGACTGACCTCACTCTGCCAATGCAACACACCCAGGGAAGAGCAGACTGACACCACTCTGTCAATGTAACCCACCCATAAAAGAGCAGACTGACCCCACTCTGTCAATGTGACACGCCCTGGGAAGAGCGGACTAACCTCATTCTGTCAATGTAACACACCCAGGGAAGCGCAGACTGACACCACTCTGTCAATGTGACACGCCCTGGAAGAGCACACTGACCCAACTCTGTCAATGTAACCCACCCAGGGAAGAGCAGACTGACCCAACTCTGTCAATGTAACAAACCCAGGGAAGAGCAGACTGACCTCACTCTGTCAATGTAACCCACCCAGAGAAGAGCAGAATGTCCTCTTCTGCAAAATTAATCACACAGTGAACTGCAGACTTACTCCACTCTGTCAATGTAACAAACTTGGGGAAGAGCAGACTAACCCCAATCTCTCAATGTAACACACCCAGGGAAGAGCAGACTGATCCCACTGTGTCAATGTAACAAACCCAGGGAAGAGCAGACTGACCTCACTCTGCCAATGTTACACACCCAGGGAAGAGCAGACTGAACCCACTCTGTCAATGTGACACGCCCTGGGAAGAGCAGACTAACCTCACTCTGTCAATGTAACACACCCATAAAAGAGCAGACTGACCCCACTCTGTCAATGTGACACGCCCTGGGAAGAGCACACTGACCCAACTCTGTCAATGTAACACACCCAGGGAAGAGCAGACTGACCAAACTCTGTCAATGTAACAAACCCAGGGAAGAGCAGACTGACCTCACTCTGTCAATGTAACCCACCCAGAGAAGAGCAGAATGTCCTCTTCCGCAAAATTACTCACACAGTGAACTGCAGACTTACCCCACTCTGTCAATGTAACCCACCCAGTGATGTGCACACTGACCCCACTCTGTCATTGTAACACACCCAGGGAAGAGCAGACAGATACCACTCTGTCAATGTAACACACCCAGGGGAGAGCAGACTGACACCACCCTGTCACTGTAACACTCCCAGGGAAGAACAGACTGACGCCACTCTGTCAATGTAACACACCCAGGGAAGAGCAGACTGACCCAACACTGTCAATTTAACACACCCAAGGAAGAACAGACTGACATCACTCTGTCAATGTAACACACTCAGGGAAGAGCAGACTGACCCCACTCTGTCAATGTAACACACCCAGGGAAGAGCAGACTGACCCCACTCTGTCACTTTAACACACCCAGGGGAGAGCAGACTGACACCACCCTGTCACTGTAAAACTCCCAGGGAAGAACAGACTGACGCCACTCTGTCAATGTAACACACCCAGGGAAGAGCAGACTGACCCAACACTGTCAATTTAACACACCCAAGGAAGAACAGACTGACCCCACTCTGTCACTGTAACACTCCCAGGGAAGTGCACACTGACCCCAATCTGTCAATGTACCACACCCAGGGAAGAGAAGACTGACCCCAATCTGTCAATGTAACAAACCCAGGGAAGAGCAGACTGACCTCACTCTGTCAATGTAACACACCCAGGGAAGAGCAAACTGACCCCACTCTGTCAATGTAACACACCCAGGGAAGAGCAGACTGAACTCACTCTGTCAATGTAACACACCCAGGGAAGAGCAGACTGACCCCACTCTGTCAATGTAACACACCCAGGGAAGAGCAGACTGAACTCCCCCTGTCACTGTAACACACCCAGGGAAGAGCAGACTGACCTCACTCTGTCAATGTAACCCACCCAGAGAAGAGCAGAATGACCGGTTCTGCAAAATTACTCACACAGTCAACTGCAGTCTTACCCAACTCTGTCAATGTAACACACCCATGGAGGAGCAGACTGAACCCACCCTGTCACTGTAACACACCCAGGGAAGAGCAGACTGTCCCCACTCTGTCAATTTAACAAACCCAGAGAAGAGCAGACTGACCTCACTCTGTCAATGTAACCCACCCAGAGAAGAGCAGAATAACCGCTTCTGCAAAATTACTCACACAGTCAACTGCAGTCTTACCCCACTCTGTCAATGTAACACACCCAGGGAAGAGTAGACTGACCCCACTCTGTCAATGTAACACACCCAGGGAATTGCAGACTGACCCCACTCTGTCAATGTAACACACCCAGGGAAGAGCAGACTGACCCCACTCTGTCAATGTAACACACCCAGGGAAGTGCAGACTGACCCCACTGTGTCAATGTAACAAACCCATGGAAGAGCAGACTGACCTCACTCTGCCAATGCAACACACCCAGGGAAGAGCAGACTGACACCACTCTGTCAATGTAACCCACCCAGGGAAGCGCAGACTGACACCACTCTGTCAATGTGACACGCCCTGGAAGAGCACACTGACCCAACTCTGTCAATGTAACACACCCAGGGAAGAGCAGACTGACCGAACTCTGTCAATGTAACAAACCCAGGGAAGAGCAGACTGACCTCACTCTGTCAATGTAACCCACCCAGAGAAGAGCAGAATGTCCTCTTCTGCAAAATTAATCACACAGTGAACTGCAGACTTACCCCACTCTGTCAATGTAACACACCAAGGGAAGAGCAGACTGACCACACTCTGTCAATGTAACACACCCAGGGAAAAACAGACTGACTCCACTCTGTCAATGTAACCCCCCCAGGGAAGAGCAGACTGACCCCACTCTGTCAATGTAACACACTCAGGGAATAGCAGACTGACCCCACTCTGTCAATGTAACACACCCATAAAAGAGCAGACTGGCCCCACTCTGTCAATGTGACACGCCCTGGGAAGAGCAGACTGACCACACTCTGTCAATGTTACCCACGCAGGGAAGAGCAGATTGACCCAACTCTGTCAATGTAACCGTCCAAGGGAAGAGAAGACTGAACTCACTCTGTCAATGTAACACAACCAGGGAAGATCAGACTGACCACACTCTGTCAATGTAACACACGCAGGGAAGAGCAGACTGAATTCATTCTGTCAATGTAACCCACCCATAAAAGAGCAGACTGACCCCACTCTGTCAATGTGACACGCCCTGAGAAGAGCAGACTGACCACACTCTGTCAATGTAACACACCCTGGGAAGAGCAGACTGACCCCCACTCTGTCAATGTAACACACACAGGGAAGTGCACACTGACCCCACTCTGTCATTGTAACATCGCAAGGGAAGAGCAGACTGACCCCACTCTGTCAATGTAAAAAACCCTGGGAGAACAGACTGACCCCACTCTGTCAATGAAACACACCCAGGGAAGAGCAGACTGAACCCACTCTGTCAATGTAACACACCCAGGGAAGAACAGACTGACTCCACTCTGTCAATGTAACAAACCCTGGGAGAACAGACTGACGCCACTCTGTCAATGGAACACACCCAAGGAAGAGAAGACTGACCCCACTCTGTCAATGTAACCCTCCCAGTGAAGAGCAGACTGACCTCACTCTGTCAATGTAACACACCCAGGGAAGAACAGACTGACTCCACTCTGTCAATGTAACAAACCCTGGGAGAACAGACTGACGCCACTCTGTCAATGTAACACACCCAGGGAAGAGCAGACTGACACCACTCTGTCAATGTAACACACCCAGGGAAGAGCAAACTGACCCCACACTGTCAATGAAACACACCCAGGGAAGAGCAGATTGACCCCTCTCTGTCAATGTAACACATCCACGGAAGAGCAGACTGACCCCACTGTGTCAATGTAACACACCCAGGGAAGAGCAGACAGATACCACTCTGTCAATGTAACACACCAAGGGAAGAACAGACTGACCCCACTCTGTCAATTTAACACACCCAGGGAAGAGCAGACTGACCCCACTCTGTCAATATAACACACCTAGGGGAGAGCAGACTGACACCACCCTGTTACTGTAAAACTCCCAGGGAAGAACAGACTGACGCCACTCTGTCAATGTAACACACCCAGGGAAGAGCAGATTGACCCAACACTGTTAATTTAACACACCCAAGGAAGAGCAGACTGACCCCCACTCTGTCAATGTAACACACCCAGGGAAGTGCGCACTGACCCCACTCTGTCATTGTAACACACCAAGGGAAGAGCAGAATGACCCCACAGTGTCAATGTAACACACTTGGGGAAGAGCAGACTGACCCCAATCAGTCAATGTAACACACCCAGGGAAGAGAAGACTGACCGCACTCTGTCAATGTAACCCTCCCAGGGAAGGGCAGACTGACCCCACTCTGACAATGTAACACACCCAGGGAAGAGCAGATTGACCCCACTCTGTCAATGTAAACCACCCATAAAAGAGCAGACTGACCTCACTCTGTCAATGTCACACAGCCAGGGAAGAGCAGACTGACCCCAATCTGTCAATGTCACACACCCAGGGAAAAACAGACTGACCCCACTGTGTCAATGTAACCAATTTGGGGAAGAGCAGACTGACCCCAATCTGTCAATGTAACACACCCAGGGAAGAGAAGACTGACCCCACTCTGTCAATGTAACCCTCCCAGGGAAGAGCAGACTGACCTCACTCTGTCAATGTAACACACCCAGGGAAGTACAGACTGACCCCACTCTGTCAATGTAACAAACCCTGGGAGAACAGACTGACGCCACTCTGTCAATGGAACACAGCTAGGGAAGGGCAGACTAACCTCACTCTGTCAATGTAACACACCCAGGGAAGAGCAGACTGACACCACTCTGTCAATGTAACACACCCAGGGAAGATCAAACTGACCCCACACTGTCAATGAAACACACCCAGGGAAGAGCAGATTGACCCCACTCTGTCAATGTAACACACCCAGGGAAGAGCAGACTGACCCCACTGTGTCAATGTAACAAACTTGGGGAAGAGCAGACTGACCCCAATCTGTCAATGTAACACACCCAGGGAAGAGCAGACTGACCAAACTCTGTCAATGTAACAAACCCAGGGAAGAGCAGACTGACCTCACTCTTTCAATGTAACCCACCCAGAGAAGAGCAGAATGTCCTCTTCTGCAAAATTACTCACACAGTGAACTGCAGACTTACCCCACTCTGTCAATGTAACCCACCCAGTGATGTGCACACTGACACCACTCTGTCATTGTAACACACCCAGGGAAGAGCAGACTGACCGCACTCTGTCAATGTAACACACAATGGGAGAACAGACTGACCCCACTCTGTCAATGTAACACACCCAGGGAAGAGCAGACAGATACCACTCTGTCAATGTAACACACCAAGGGAAGAACATACTGACCCCACTCTGTCAATTTAAAACACCCAGGGAAGAGCAGACTGACCCCACTCTGTCAATGTAACACACCCAGGGGAGAGCAGACTGACACCACCGTGTCACTGTAACACTCCCAGGGAAGAACAGACTGACGCCACTCTGTCAATGTAACACACCCAGGGAAGAGCAGACTGACCCAACACTGTCAATTTAACACACCCAAGGAAGAACAGACTGACACAACTCTGTCAATGTAACACACTCAGGGAAGAGCAGACTGACCCCAATCTGTCAATGTAACACACCCAGGGAAGAGCAGACTGACCCAACACTGTCAATTTAACACACCCAGGGAAGAGAAGACTGACCCCACTCTGTCAATGTAACAAAACCAGGGAAGAGCAGACTGACCTCACTCTGTCAATGTAAAACACCCAGGGAAGAGCAGACTGACCCCACTCTGACAATGTGACACACCCAGGGAAGCGCAGACTAAACTCACTCTGTCAATGTAACACAACTAGGGAAGATCAGACTGACCACACTCTGTCAATGTAACACACCCAGGGAAGAGCAGACTGACCCCACTCTGTCAATGTAACGCACCCATAAAAGAGCAGACTGACCCCACTCTGTCAATGTGACACGCCCTGGGAAGAGCACACTGACCCAACTCTGTCAATGTAACACACCCAGGGAAGAGCAGACCGACCCCACTCTGTCAATGAAACACACCCAGGGAAGAGCAGACTGACCTCACTCTGTCAATGTAACACACCCAGGGAAGAGCAGACTGACCCCACTCTGACAATGTAACACACCCAGGGAAGCGCAGACTAAACTCACTCTGTCAATGTAACACAACCAGGGAAGATCAGACTGACCACACTCTGTCAATGTAACACACCCAGGGAAGAGCAGACTGACCCAACTCTGTCAATGTAACGCACCCATAAAAGAGCAGACTGACCCCACTCTGTCAATGTGACACGCCCTGAGAAGAGCAGACTGACCACACTCTGTCAATGTAACACACCCTGGGAAGAGCAGACTGACCCCCTCTCTGTCAATGTAACACACACAGGGAAGAGCAGACTGACCCCACTCTGTCAATGTAACAAACCCTGGGAGAACAGACTGACCCCACTCTGTCAATGTAACACACCCAGGGAAGAGCAGACTGACCCCACTCTGTCAATGTAACACACCCATAAAAGAGCAGACTGGCCCCACTCTGTCAATGTGACACGCCCTGGGAAGAGCAGACTGACCACACTCTGTCAATGTTACCCACCCAGGGAAGAGCAGATTGACCCCACTCTGTCAATGTAACACACCCAGGGAAGAGCAGACTGAACCCACTTTGTCAATGTAACACACCCTGGGAAGAGCAGACTGACCCCACTCTGTCAATGTAACACACCCAGGGAAGAGCAGACTGACCCCACTCTGTCAATGTAACACAGCCAGGGAAGAGCAGACTGACCCCACTCTGTCAATGTAATACACCCAGGGAAGAACAGACTGACCGCACTGTGTCAATGTAACAAACTTGGGGAAGAGCAGACTGACCCCAATCTGACAATGTAACACACCCAGGGAAGAGAAGACTGACCCCACTCTGTCAATGTCACCCTCCCAGGGAAGAGCAGACTGACCCCACTCTGTCAATGTAACACACCCAGGGAAGAGCAGACTGAACTCACTCTGTCAATGTAACACAACCAGGGAAGATCAGACTGACCCCACTCTGTCAATGTAACCCACCCATAAAAGAGCAGACTGTCCCCACTCTGTCAATGTAAAACACCCAGGGAAGAGCAGACTGACCCCACTCTGTTAATGTAACACACCCAGGGAAGAGAAGACTGACCCCACTCTGTCAATGTAACCCTCCAGGGAAGAGCAGACTGACCCCACTCTGTCAATGTTACACACACAGAGAAGAGCAGACTGATCCCACTCTGTCAATGTAAAACACCCAGGGAAGAACAGACTGACCCCACTCTGTCCATGTAACACACCCAGGGAGGAGCAAGCTGACCCCACTCTGTCAATGTAACCCTCCCAGGGAAGAGAAGACTGAACTCACTCTGTCAATGTAACACAACCAGGGAAGATCAGACAGACCACACTCTGTCAATGTAACACACGCAGGGAAGAGCAGACTGAATTCATTCTGTCAATGTAACCCACCCATAAAAGAGCAGACTGACCCCACTCTGTCAATGTGACACGCCCTGAGAAGAGCAGACTGACCCCCACTCTGTCAATGTAACACACACAGGGAAGTGCACACTGACCCCACTCTGTCATTGTAACATCGCAAGGGAAGAGCAGACTGACCCCACTCTGTCAATGTAACAAACCCTGGGAGAACAGACTGACTCCACTCTGTCAATGTAACAAACCCTGGGAGAACAGACTGACGCCACTCTGTCAATGGAACACACCCAAGGAAGAGAAGACTGACCCCACTCTGTCAATGTAACCCTCCCAGGGAAGACCAGACTGACCTCACTCTGTCAATGTAACACACCCAGGGAAGAACAGACTGACTCCACTCTGTCAATGTAACAAACCCTGGGAGAACAGACTGACGCCACTCTGTCAATGTAACACACCCAGGGAAGAGCAGACTGACACCACTCTGTCAATGTAACACACCCAGGGAAGAGCAAACTGACCCCACACTGTCAATGAAACACACCCAGGGAAGAGCAGATTGACCCCTCTCTGTCAATGTAACACACCCAGGGAAGAGCAGACTGACCCCACTGTGTCAATGTAACAAACTTGGGGAAGAGCAGACTGACCCCACTCTGTCAATGTAACACACCCAGGGAAGTGCAGACTGACCCCACTGTGTCAATGTAACAAACCCATGGAAGAGCAGACTGACCTCACTCTGCCAATGCAACACACCCAGGGAAGAGCAGACTGACCCCACTCTGTCAATGTAACCCACCCAGGGAAGCGCAGACTGACACCACTCTGTCAATGTGACACGCCCTGGAAGAGCACACTGACCCAACTCTGTCAATGTAACACACCCAGGGAAGAGCAGACTGACCCAACTCTGTCAATGTAACAAACCCAGGGAAGAGCAGACTGACCTCACTCTGTCAATGTAACCCACCCAGAGAAGAGCAGAATGTCCTCTTCTGCAAAATTAATCACACAGTGAACTGCAGACTTACCCCACTCTGTCAATGTAACACACCAAGGGAAGAGCAGACTGACCACACTCTGTCAATGTAACACACCCAGGGAAAAACAGACTGACTCCACTCTGTCAATGTAACCCCCCCAGGGAAGAGCAGACTGACCCCACTCTGTCAATGTAACACACTCAGGGAATAGCAGACTGACCCCACTCTGTCAATGTAACACACCCATAAAAGAGCAGACTGGCCCCACTCTGTCAATGTGACACGCCCTGGGAAGAGCAGACTGACCACACTCTGTCAATGTTACCCACGCAGGGAAGAGCAGATTGACCCAACTCTGTCAATGTAACCGTCCAAGGGAAGAGAAGACTGAACTCACTCTGTCAATGTAACACAACCAGGGAAGATCAGACTGACCACACTCTGTCAATGTAACACACGCAGGGAAGAGCAGACTGAATTCATTCTGTCAATGTAACCCACCCATAAAAGAGCAGACTGACCCCACTCTGTCAATGTGACACGCCCTGAGAAGAGCAGACTGACCACACTCTGTCAATGTAACACACCCTGGGAAGAGCAGACTGACCCCCACTCTGTCAATGTAACACACACAGGGAAGTGCACACTGACCCCACTCTGTCATTGTAACATCGCAAGGGAAGAGCAGACTGACCCCACTCTGTCAATGTAAAAAACCCTGGGAGAACAGACTGACCCCACTCTGTCAATGAAACACACCCAGGGAAGAGCAGACTGAACCCACTCTGTCAATGTAACACACCCAGGGAAGAACAGACTGACTCCACTCTGTCAATGTAACAAACCCTGGGAGAACAGACTGACGCCACTCTGTCAATGGAACACACCCAAGGAAGAGAAGACTGACCCCACTCTGTCAATGTAACCCTCCCAGTGAAGAGCAGACTGACCTCACTCTGTCAATGTAACACACCCAGGGAAGAACAGACTGACTCCACTCTGTCAATGTAACAAACCCTGGGAGAACAGACTGACGCCACTCTGTCAATGTAACACACCCAGGGAAGAGCAGACTGACACCACTCTGTCAATGTAACACACCCAGGGAAGAGCAAACTGACCCCACACTGTCAATGAAACACACCCAGGGAAGAGCAGATTGACCCCTCTCTGTCAATGTAACACACCCAGGGAAGAGCAGACTGACCCCACTGTGTCAATGTAACACACCCAGGGAAGAGCAGACAGATACCACTCTGTCAATGTAACACACCAAGGGAAGAACAGACTGACCCCACTCTGTCAATTTAACACACCCAGGGAAGAGCAGACTGACCCCACTCTGTCAATATAACACACCTAGGGGAGAGCAGACTGACACCACCCTGTTACTGTAAAACTCCCAGGGAAGAACAGACTGACGCCACTCTGTCAATGTAACACACCCAGGGAAGAGCAGATTGACCCAACACTGTTAATTTAACACACCCAAGGAAGAGCAGACTGACCCCCACTCTGTCAATGTAACACACCCAGGGAAGTGCGCACTGACCCCACTCTGTCATTGTAACACACCAAGGGAAGAGCAGAATGACCCCACAGTGTCAATGTAACACACTTGGGGAAGAGCAGACTGACCCCAATCAGTCAATGTAACACACCCAGGGAAGAGAAGACTGACCGCACTCTGTCAATGTAACCCTCCCAGGGAAGGGCAGACTGACCCCACTCTGACAATGTAACACACCCAGGGAAGAGCAGATTGACCCCACTCTGTCAATGTAAACCACCCATAAAAGAGCAGACTGACCTCACTCTGTCAATGTCACACAGCCAGGGAAGAGCAGACTGACCCCAATCTGTCAATGTCACACACCCAGGGAAAAACAGACTGACCCCACTGTGTCAATGTAACCAATTTGGGGAAGAGCAGACTGACCCCAATCTGTCAATGTAACACACCCAGGGAAGAGAAGACTGACCCCACTCTGTCAATGTAACCCTCCCAGGGAAGAGCAGACTGACCTCACTCTGTCAATGTAACACACCCAGGGAAGTACAGACTGACCCCACTCTGTCAATGTAACAAACCCTGGGAGAACAGACTGACGCCACTCTGTCAATGGAACACAGCTAGGGAAGGGCAGACTAACCTCACTCTGTCAATGTAACACACCCAGGGAAGAGCAGACTGACACCACTCTGTCAATGTAACACACCCAGGGAAGATCAAACTGACCCCACACTGTCAATGAAACACACCCAGGGAAGAGCAGATTGACCCCACTCTGTCAATGTAACACACCCAGGGAAGAGCAGACTGACCCCACTGTGTCAATGTAACAAACTTGGGGAAGAGCAGACTGACCCCAATCTGTCAATGTAACACACCCAGGGAAGAGCAGACTGACCAAACTCTGTCAATGTAACAAACCCAGGGAAGAGCAGACTGACCTCACTCTTTCAATGTAACCCACCCAGAGAAGAGCAGAATGTCCTCTTCTGCAAAATTACTCACACAGTGAACTGCAGACTTACCCCACGCTGTCAATGTAACCCACCCAGTGATGTGCACACTGACACCACTCTGTCATTGTAACACACCCAGGGAAGAGCAGACTGACCGCACTCTGTCAATGTAACACACAATGGGAGAACAGACTGACCCCACTCTGTCAATGTAACACACCCAGGGAAGAGCAGACAGATACCACTCTGTCAATGTAACACACCAAGGGAAGAACATACTGACCCCACTCTGTCAATTTAAAACACCCAGGGAAGAGCAGACTGACCCCACTCTGTCAATGTAACACACCCAGGGGAGAGCAGACTGACACCACCGTGTCACTGTAACACTCCCAGGGAAGAACAGACTGACGCCACTCTGTCAATGTAACACACCCAGGGAAGAGCAGACTGACCCAACACTGTCAATTTAACACACCCAAGGAAGAACAGACTGACACAACTCTGTCAATGTAACACACTCAGGGAAGAGCAGACTGACCCCAATCTGTCAATGTAACACACCCAGGGAAGAGCAGACTGACCCAACACTGTCAATTTAACACACCCAGGGAAGAGAAGACTGACCCCACTCTGTCAATGTAACAAAACCAGGGAAGAGCAGACTGACCTCACTCTGTCAATGTAAAACACCCAGGGAAGAGCAGACTGACCCCACTCTGACAATGTGACACACCCAGGGAAGCGCAGACTAAACTCACTCTGTCAATGTAACACAACTAGGGAAGATCAGACTGACCACACTCTGTCAATGTAACACACCCAGGGAAGAGCAGACTGACCCCACTCTGTCAATGTAACGCACCCATAAAAGAGCAGACTGACCCCACTCTGTCAATGTGACACGCCCTGGGAAGAGCACACTGACCCAACTCTGTCAATGTAACACACCCAGGGAAGAGCAGACCGACCCCACTCTGTCAATGAAACACACCCAGGGAAGAGCAGACTGACCTCACTCTGTCAATGTAACACACCCAGGGAAGAGCAGACTGACCCCACTCTGACAATGTAACACACCCAGGGAAGCGCAGACTAAACTCACTCTGTCAATGTAACACAACCAGGGAAGATCAGACTGACCACACTCTGTCAATGTAACACACCCAGGGAAGAGCAGACTGACCCAACTCTGTCAATGTAACGCACCCATAAAAGAGCAGACTGACCCCACTCTGTCAATGTGACACGCCCTGAGAAGAGCAGACTGACCACACTCTGTCAATGTAACACACCCTGGGAAGAGCAGACTGACCCCCTCTCTGTCAATGTAACACACACAGGGAAGAGCAGACTGACCCCACTCTGTCAATGTAACAAACCCTGGGAGAACAGACTGACCCCACTCTGTCAATGTAACACACCCAGGGAAGAGCAGACTGACCCCACTCTGTCAATGTAACACACCCATAAAAGAGCAGACTGGCCCCACTCTGTCAATGTGACACGCCCTGGGAAGAGCAGACTGACCACACTCTGTCAATGTTACCCACCCAGGGAAGAGCAGATTGACCCCACTCTGTCAATGTAACACACCCAGGGAAGAGCAGACTGAACCCACTTTGTCAATGTAACACACCCTGGGAAGAGCAGACTGACCCCACTCTGTCAATGTAACACACCCAGGGAAGAGCAGACTGACCCCACTCTGTCAATGTAACACAGCCAGGGAAGAGCAGACTGACCCCACTCTGTCAATGTAATACACCCAGGGAAGAACAGACTGACCGCACTGTGTCAATGTAACAAACTTGGGGAAGAGCAGACTGACCCCAATCTGACAATGTAACACACCCAGGGAAGAGAAGACTGACCCCACTCTGTCAATGTCACCCTCCCAGGGAAGAGCAGACTGACCCCACTCTGTCAATGTAACACACCCAGGGAAGAGCAGACTGAACTCACTCTGTCAATGTAACACAACCAGGGAAGATCAGACTGACCCCACTCTGTCAATGTAACCCACCCATAAAAGAGCAGACTGTCCCCACTCTGTCAATGTAAAACACCCAGGGAAGAGCAGACTGACCCCACTCTGTCAATGTAACACACCCAGGGAAGAGAAGACTGACCCCACTCTGTCAATGTAACCCTCCAGGGAAGAGCAGACTGACCCCACTCTGTCAATGTTACACACACAGAGAAGAGCAGACTGATCCCACTCTGTCAATGTAAAACACCCAGGGAAGAACAGACTGACCCCACTCTGTCCATGTAACACACCCAGGGAGGAGCAAGCTGACCCCACTCTGTCAATGTAACCCTCCCAGGGAAGAGAAGACTGAACTCACTCTGTCAATGTAACACAACCAGGGAAGATCAGACAGACCACACTCTGTCAATGTAACACACGCAGGGAAGAGCAGACTGAATTCATTCTGTCAATGTAACCCACCCATAAAAGAGCAGACTGACCCCACTCTGTCAATGTGACACGCCCTGAGAAGAGCAGACTGACCCCCACTCTGTCAATGTAACACACACAGGGAAGTGCACACTGACCCCACTCTGTCATTGTAACATCGCAAGGGAAGAGCAGACTGACCCCACTCTGTCAATGTAACAAACCCTGGGAGAACAGACTGACTCCACTCTGTCAATGTAACAAACCCTGGGAGAACAGACTGACGCCACTCTGTCAATGGAACACACCCAAGGAAGAGAAGACTGACCCCACTCTGTCAATGTAACCCTCCCAGGGAAGACCAGACTGACCTCACTCTGTCAATGTAACACACCCAGGGAAGAACAGACTGACTCCACTCTGTCAATGTAACAAACCCTGGGAGAACAGACTGACGCCACTCTGTCAATGTAACACACCCAGGGAAGAGCAGACTGACACCACTCTGTCAATGTAACACACCCAGGGAAGAGCAAACTGACCCCACACTGTCAATGAAACACACCCAGGGAAGAGCAGATTGACCCCTCTCTGTCAATGTAACACACCCAGGGAAGAGCAGACTGACCCCACTGTGTCAATGTAACAAACTTGGGGAAGAGCAGACTGACCCCAATCTGTCAATGTAACACACCCAGGGAAGAGAAGACTGACCCCACTCTGTCAATGTAACAAACCCAGGGAAGAGCAGACTGACCCAACACTGTCAATTTAACACACCCAAGGAAGAACAGACTGACACAACTCTGTCAATGTAACACACTCAGGGAAGAGCAGACTGACCCCAATCTGTCAATGTAACACACCCAGGGAAGAGCAGACTGACCCCACTCTGACAATGTAACACACCCAGGGAAGCGCAGACTAAACTCACTCTGTCAATGTAACACAACCAGGGAAGAGTAGACTGACCACACTCTGTCAATGTTACCCACCCAGGGAAGAGCAGATTGACCCCACTCTGTCAATGTAACGCACCCATAAAAGAGCAGACTGAACCCACTTTGTCAATGTAACACACCCTGGGAAGAGCAGACTGACCCCACTCTGTCAATGTAACACACCCAGGGAAGAGCAGACTGACCCCACTCTGTCAATGTAACACAGCCAGGGAAGAGCAGACTGACCCCACTCTGTCAATGTAACACACCCAGGGAAGAACAGACTGACCCCACTGTGTCAATGTAACAAACTTGGGGAAGAGCAGACTGACCCCAATCTGACAATGTAACACACCCAGGGAAGAGAAGACTGACCCCACTCTGTCAATGTCACCCTCCCAGGGAAGAGCAGACAGACCCCACTCTGTCAATGTAACACACCAAGGGAAGAGCAGACTGAACTCACTCTGTCAATGTAACACAACCAGGGAAGATCAGACTGACCCCACTCTGTCAATGTAACCCACCCATAAAAGAGCAGACTGTCCCCACTCTGTCAATGTAAAACACCCAGGGAAGAGCAGACTGACCCCACTCTGTCAATGTAACACACCCAGGGAAGAGAAGACTGACCCCACTCTGTCAATGTAACCCTCCTGGGAAGAGCAGACTGACCCCACTCTGTCAATGTTACACACACAGAGAAGAGCAGACTGATCCCACTCTGTCAATGTAAAACACCCAGGGAAGAACAGACTGACCCCACTCTGTCAATGTAACACACCCAGGGAGGAGCAAGCTGACCCCACTCTGTCAATGTAACCCTCCCATAAAAGAGCAGACTGACCCCACTCTGTCAATGTGACAAGCCCTGAGAAGAGCAGACTGACCACACTCTGTCAATGTAACACACCCTGGGAAGAGCAGACTGACCCCCACTCTGTCAATGTAACACACACAGGGAAGTGCACACTGACCCCACTCTGTCATTGTAACATCGCAAGGGAAGACCAGACTGACCCCACTCTGTCAATGTAACAAACCCTGGGAGAACAGACTGACCCCACTCTGTCAATGAAACACACCCAGGGAAGAGCAGACTGAACACACTCTGTCAATGTAACACACCCAGGGAAGAACAGACTGACTCCACTCTGTCAATGTAACAAACCCTGGGAGAACAGACTGACGCCACTCTGTCAATGGAACACACCCAAGGAAGAGAAGACTGACCCCACTCTGTCAATGTAACCCTCCCAGGGAAGAGCAGACTGACCTCACTCTGTCAATGTAACACACCCAGGGAAGAACAGACTGACTCCACTCTGTCAATGTAACAAACCCTGGGAGAACAGACTGACGCCACTCTGTCAATGTAACACACCCAGGGAAGAGCAGACTGACACCACTCTGTCAATGTAACACACCCAAGGAAGAGCAAACTGACCCCACACTGTCAATGAAACACACCCAGGGAAGAGCAGATTGACCCCTCTCTGTCAATGTAGCACACCCAGGGAAGAGCAGACTGACCCCACTGTGTCAATGTAACACACCCAGGGAAGAGCAGACAGATACCACTCTGTCAATGTAACACACCAAGGGAAGAACAGACTGACCCCACTCTGTCAATGTAACACACCCAGGGAAGAGCAGACTGAACTCAGTCTGTCAATATAACACACCTAGGGGAGAGCAGACTGACACCACCCTGTCACTGTAACACTCCCAGGGAAGAACAGACTGACGCCACTCTGTCAATGTAACACACCCAGGGAAGAGCAGACTGACCAAACACTGTCAATTTAACACACCCAAGGAAGAACAGACTGACCCCTCTCTGTCAATGTAACACACTCAGGGAAGAGCAGACTGACCCCAATCTGTCAATGTAACACACCCAGGGAAGAGCAGACTGACCCCACTCTGTCAATGTAACACACCCAGGGAATAGCAGACTGACCCCACTCTGTCAAAGTAACACACCGATAAAAGAGCAGACTGGCCCCACTCTGTCAATGTGACACGCCCTGGGAAGAGCAGACTGACCTCACTCTGTCAATGTAACACACCCAGGGGAGAGCAGTCTGACCCCACTCTGTCAATGAAACACACCCATGGAAGAGCAGACTGACCCCACTCTGTCAATGTAACACACCCAGGGAAGATCAGACTGACCCCTCTCTGTCAATGTAACACACCCAGGGAAGAGCAGACCGACCCCACTCTGTCAATGAAACACACCCAGGGAAGAGCAGACTGACCTCACTCTGTCAATGTAACACACCCAGGGAAGAGCAGACTGACCCCACTCTGACAATGTAACACACCCAGGGAAGCGCAGACTAAACTCACTCTGTCAATGTAACACAACCAGGGAAGATCAGACTGACCACACTCTGTCAATGTAACACACCCAGGGAAGAGCAGACTGACCCAACTCTGTCAATGTAACGCACCCATAAAAGAGCAGACTGACCCCACTCTGTCAATGTGACACGCCCTGAGAAGAGCAGACTGACCACACTCGGTCAATGTAACACACCCTGGGAAGAGCAGACTGACCCCCTCTCTGTCAATGTAACACACACAGGGAAGAGCAGACTGACCCCACTCTGTCAATGTAACAAACCCTGGGAGAACAGACTGACCCCACTCTGTCAATGTAACACACCCAGGGAAGAGCAGACTGACCCCACTCTGTCAATGTAACACACCCATAAAAGAGCAGACTGGCCCCACTCTGTCAATGTGACACGCCCTGGGAAGAGCAGACTGACCACACTCTGTCAATGTTACCCACCCAGGGAAGAGCAGATTGACCCCACTTTGTCAATGTAACACACCCTGGGAAGAGCAGACTGACCCCACTCTGTCAATGTAACACACCCAGGGAAGAACAGACTGACCCCACTGTGTCAATGTAACAAACTTGGGGAAGAGCAGACTGACCCCAATCTGACAATGTAACACACCCAGGGAAGAGAAGACTGACCCCACTCTGTCAATGTCACCCTCCCAGGGAAGAGCAGACTGACCCCACTCTGTCAATGTAACACACCCAGGGAAGAGCAGACTGAACTCACTCTGTCAATGTAACACAACCAGGGAAGATCAGACTGACCCCACTCTGTCAATGTAACCCACCCATAAAAGAGCAGACTGTCCCCACTCTGTCAATGTAAAACACCCAGGGAAGAGCAGACTGACCCCACTCTGTCAATGTAACACACCCAGGGAAGAGAAGACTGACCCCACTCTGTCAATGTAACCCTCCAGGGAAGAGCAGACTGACCCCACTCTGTCAATGTTACACACACAGAGAAGAGCAGACTGATCCCACTCTGTCAATGTAAAACACCCAGGGAAGAACAGACTGACCCCACTCTGTCAATGTAACACACCCAGGGAGGAGCAAGCTGACCCCACTCTGTCAATGTAACCCTCCCATAAAAGAGCAGACTGACCCCACTCTGTCAATGTGACAAGCCCTGAGAAGAGCAGACTGACCACACTCTGTCAATGTAACACACCCTGGGAAGAGCAGACTGACCCCCACTCTGTCAATGTAACACACACAGGGAAGTGCACACTGACCCCACTCTGTCATTGTAACATCGCAAGGGAAGACCAGACTGACCCCACTCTGTCAATGTAACAAACCCTGGGAGAACAGACTGACCCCACTCTGTCAATGTAACAAACCCTGGGAGAACAGACTGACGCCACTCTGTCAATGGAACACACCCAAGGAAGAGAAGACTGACCCCACTCTGTCAATGTAACCCTCCCAGGGAAGAGCAGACTGACCTCACTCTGTCAATGTAACACACCCAGGGAAGAACAGACTGACTCCACTCTGTCAATGTAACAAACCCTGGGAGAACAGACTGACGCCACTCTGTCAATGTAACACACCCAGGGAAGAGCAGACTGACACCACTCTGTCAATGTAACACACCCAAGGAAGAGCAAACTGACCCCACACTGTCAATGAAACACACCCAGGGAAGAGCAGATTGACCCCTCTCTGTCAATGTAACACACCCAGGGAAGAGCAGACTGACCCCACTGTGTCAATGTAACACACCCAGGGAAGAGCAGACAGATACCACTCTGTCAATGTAACACACCAAGGGAAGAACAGACTGACCCCACTCTGTCAATGTAACACACCCAGGGAAGAGCAGACAGAACTCAGTCTGTCAATATAACACACCTAGGGGAGAGCAGACTGACACCACCCTGTCACTGTAACACTCCCAGGGAAGAACAGACTGACGCCACTCTGTCAATGTAACACACCCAGGGAAGAGCAGACTGACCAAACACTGTCAATTTAACACACCCAAGGAAGAACAGACTGACCCCTCTCTGTCAATGTAACACACTCAGGGAAGAGCAGACTGACCCCAATCTGTCAATGTAACACACCCAGGGAAGAGCAGACTGACCCCACTCTGTCAATGTAACACACCCAGGGAATAGCAGACTGACCCCACTCTGTCAAAGTAACACACCGATAAAAGAGCAGACTGGCCCCACTCTGTCAATGTGACACGCCCTGGGAAGAGCAGACTGACCTCACTCTGTCAATGTAACACACCCAGGGGAGAGCAGTCTGACCCCACTCTGTCAATGAAACACACCCATGGAAGAGCAGACTGACCCCACTCTGTCAATGTAACACACCCAGGGAAGATCAGACTGACCCCTCTCTGTCAATGTAACACACCCAGGGAAGAGCAGACTGACCCCACTCTGTCAATGAAACACACCCATGGAAGAGCAGACTGACCCCACTCTGTCAATGTTACACACCCAGGGAGGAGCAAGCTGACCCCACTCTGTCAATGTAACCCTCCCAGGGAAGAGCAGACTGAACTCACTCTGTCAATGTAACACAACCAGGGAAGATCAGACTGACCACACTCTGTCAATGTAACACACGCAGGGAAGAGCAGACTGAATTCATTCTGTCAATGTAACCCACCCATAAAAGAGCAGACTGACCTCACTCTGTCAATGTGACACGCCCTGAGAAGAGCAGACTGACCACACTCTGTCAATGTAACACACCCTGGGAAGAGCAGACTGACCCCCACTCTGTCAATGTTACACACACAGGGAAGTGCACACTGACCCCACTCTGTCATTGTAACATAGCAAGGGAAGAGCAGACTGACCCCACTCTGTCAATGTAACAAACCCTGGGAGAACAGACTGACCCCACTCTGTCAATGTAACACACCCAGGGAAGAGCAGACTGAACCCACTCTGTCAATGTAACACACCCAGGGAAGAACAGACTGACCCAACTCTGTCAATGTAATACACCCAGGGAAGAACAGACTGACCCCACTCAGTCAATGTAACACACCCAGGGAAGAGCAGACTGACCCCACTCTGTCAATGTAACACACCCAGGGAAGAACAGACTGACCCCACACTGTCAATGTAACACACCCAGGGAAGAGCAGACTGACACCACTCTGTCAATGTAACACACCCAGGGAAGAGCAAACTGACGCCACTCTGTCAATGAAACACACCCAGGGAAGAGCAGACTGACCCCACTCTGTCAATGTTACCCACCCAGGGAAGAGCAGATTGACCACACTCTGTCAATGTAACACACCCAGGGAAGAGCAGACTGACCCCACTCTGTCAATGTAAAACACCCAGGGAAGAGCAGACTGACCCCATTCTGTCAATGTAACACAGCCAGGGAAGAGCAGACTGACCACACTCTGTCAATGTAACACACCCAGGGAAGAACAGACTGACCCCACTGTGTCAATGTAACAAACTTGGGGAAGAGCAGACTGACCCCAATCTGTCAATGTAACACACCCAGGGAAGAGAAGACTGACCCCACTCTGTCAATGTCACCCTCCCAGGGAAGAGCAGACTGACCCCACTCTGTCAATGTAACACACCCAGGGAAGAGCAGACTGAACTCACTCTGTCAATGTAACACAACCAGGGAAGAGCAGACTGACCCCACTGTGTCAATGTAACCCACCCATAAAAGAGCAGACTGTCCCCACTCTGTCAATGTAACACACCCAGGGAAGAACAGACTGACCCCACTCTGTCAATGTAACAAACCCTGGGAGAACAGACTGACGCCACTCTGTCATTGGAACACACCCAGGGAAGAGCAGACTGACCTCACTCTGTCAATGTAACACACCCAGGGAAGAGCAGACTGACCCCACTCTGTCAATGAAACACACCCAGGGAAGAGCAGATTGACCCCACCCTGTCACTGTAACACACCCAGGGAAGAGCAGACTGACACCACTCTGTCAATGTAACACACCCAGGGAAGAGCAAACTGACCCCACTCTGTCAATGTAACACACCCAGGGAAGAGCAGACTGACCTCACTCTGTCAATGTAACACACCCAGGGAAGAGCAGACTGACCCCACTCTGTCAATGTAGCATACCCAGGGAAGAGCAGACTGACCCCACTCTGTCAATGTAACACACCCAGGGAAGAACAGACTGACCCCACTATGTCAATGAAACAAACTTGGGGAAGAGCAGACTGACCCCAATCTGTCAATGTAACACACCCAGGGAAGAGAAGACTGACCCCACTCTGTCAATGTAACACACCCAGGGAAGAGCAGACTGAACTCAGTCTGTCAATATAACACACCTAGGGGAGAGCAGACTGACACCACCCTGTCACTGTAACACTCCCAGGGAAGAACAGACTGACGCCACTCTGTCAATGTAACACACCCAGGGAAGAGCAGACTGACCAAACACTGTCAATTTAACACACCCAAGGAAGAACAGACTGACCCCTCTCTGTCAATTAAACACACTCAGGGAAGAGCAGACTGACCCCAATCTGTCAATGTAACACACCCAGGGAAGAGCAGACTGACCCCACTCTGTCAATGTAACACACCCAGGGAATAGCAGACTGACCCCACTCTGTCAAAGTAACACACCGATAAAAGAGCATACTGGCCCCACTCTGTCAATTTGACACGCCCTGGGAAGAGCAGACTGACCTCACTCTGTCAATGTAACACACCCAGGGGAGAGCAGTCTGACCCCACTCTGTCAATGAAACACACCCATGGAAGAGCAGACTGACCACACTCTGTCAATGTAACACACCCAGGGAAGATCAGACTGACCCCTCTCTGTCAATGTAACACACCCAGGGAAGAGCAGACTGACCCCACTCTGTCAATGTAACACACCCAGGGAAGAGCAGACTGACCCCACTCTGTCAATGAAACACACCCATGGAAGAGCTGACTGACCCCACTCTGTCAATGTTACACACCCAGGGAGGAGCAAGCTGACCCCACTCTGTCAATGTAACCCTCCCAGGGAAGAGCAGACTGAACTCACTCTGTCAATGTAACACAACCAGGGAAGATCAGACTGACCACACTCTGTCAATGTAACACACGCAGGGAAGAGCAGACTGAATTCATTCTGTCAATGTAACCCACCCATAAAAGAGCAGACTGACCCCACTCTGTCAATGTGACTCGCCCTGAGAAAAGCAGACTGACCACACTCTGTCAATGTAACACACCCTGTGAAGAGCAGACTGACCCCCACTCTGTCAATGTAACACACACAGGGAAGTGCACACTGACCCCACTCTGTCATTGTAACATAGCAAGGGAAGAGCAGACTGACCCCACTCTGTCAATGTAACAAACCCTGGGAGAACAGACTGACCCCACTCTGTCAATGTAACACACCCAGGGAAGAGCAGACTGAACCCACTCTGTCAATGTAACACACCCAGGGAAGAACAGACTGACCCCACTCTGTCAATGTAATACACTCAGGGAAGAACAGACTGACCCCACTCAGTCAATGTAACACACCCAGGGAAGAGCAGACTGACCCCACTCTGTCAATGTAACACACCCAGGGAAGAACAGACTGACTCCACTCTGTCAATGTAACACACCCAGGGAAGAGCAGACTGATCCCACTCTGTCAATGTAACACACCCAGGGAATAGCAGACTGACCCCACTCTGTCAATGTAACACACCCATAAAAGAGCAGACTGGCCCCACTCTGTCAATGTGACACGCCCTGGGAAGAGCAGACTGACCACACTCTGTCAATGTTACCCACCCAGGGAAGACCAGATTGACCTCACTCTGTCAATGTGACACGCCCTGGGAAGAGCAGACTCACCTCACTCTGTCAATGTAACACACCCAGGGAAGAACAGACTGACCCCACTCTGTCAATGTAACAAACCCTGGGAGAGCAGACTGACCCCACACTGTCAATGTAACACACCCAGGGAAGAGCAGACTGACACCACTCTCTCAATGTAACACACCCAGGGAAGAGCAAACTGACCCCACTCTGTCAATGAAACACACCCAGGGAAGAGCAGACTGACCCAACTCTGTCAATGTTACCCACCCAGGGAAGAGCAGATTGACCACACTCTGTCAATGTAACACACCCAGGGAAGAGCAGACTGACCCCACTCTGTCAATGTAAAACACCCAGGGAAGAGCAGACTGACCCCACTCTGTCAATGTAACACAGCCAGGGAAGAGCAGACTGACCCCACTCTGTCAATGTAACACACCCAGGGAAGAACAGACTGACCCCACTGTGTCAATGTAACAAACTTGGGGAAGAGCAGACTGACCCCAATCTGTCAATGTAACACACCCAGGGAAGAGAAGACTGACCCCACTCTGTCAATGTCACCCTCCCAGGGAAGAGCAGACTGACCCCACTCTGTCAATGTAACACACCCAGGGAAGAGCAGACTGAACTCACTCTGTCAATGTAACACAACCAGGGAAGAGCAGACTGACCCCACTGTGTCAATGTAACCCACCCATAAAAGAGCAGACTGTCCCCACTCTGTCAATGTAACACACCCAGGGAAGAACAGACTGACCCCAATCTGTCAATGTAACAAACCCTGGGAGAACAGACTGACGCCACTCTGTCATTGGAACACACCCAGGGAAGAGCAGACTGAGTTCACTCTGTCAATGTAACACACCCAGGGAAGGGCAGACTGACCCCACTCTGTCAATGTAACCCACCCAGGGAAGAGCAGACTGACCCCACTCTGTCAATGTTACACACACAGAGAAGAGCAGACTGATCCCACTCTGTCAATGTAAAACACCCAGGGAAGAGCAGACTGACCCCACTCTGTCAATGTAACACACTCAGGGAGGAGCAAGCTGACCCCACTCTGTCAATGTAACCCTCACAGGGAAGAGCAGACTGACCTCACTCTGTCAATGTAACACACCCAGGGAAGAACAGACTGACCCCACTCTGTCAATGAAACAAACCCTGGGAGAACAGACTGACGCCACTCTGTAAATGGAACACACCCAGGGAAGGGCAGACTAACCTCACTCTGTCAATGAAACACACCCAGGGAAGAGCAGACTGACCCCACTCTGTCAATGAAACACACCCAGGGAAGAGCAGATTGACCCCACTCTGTCAATGTAACACACCCAGGGAAGAGCAGACTGACCTCACTCTGTCAATGTAACACACCCAGGGAAGAGCAGACTGACCCCACTCTGTCAATGTAACATACCCAGGGAAGTGCAGATTGACCCCACTCTGTCAATGTAACACACCCAGGGAAGAGCAGACTGACCTCACTCTGTCAATGTAACACACCCAGGGAAGAGCAGACTGACCCCACTCTGTCAATGTAACACACCCAGGGAAGAGCAGACTGACCCCACTCTGTCGATGTAACATACCCAGGGAAGAGCAGACTGACCCCACTCTGTCAATGTAACACACCCAGGGAAGAACAGACTGACCCCACTATGTCAATGAAACAAACTTGGGGAAGAGCAGACTGACCCCAATCTGTCAATGTAACACACCCAGGGAAGAGAAGACTGACCCCACTTGTCAATGTAACCCTCCCAGGGAAGAGCAGACTGACCCCACTCTGTCAATGTAACACACCCAGGGAAGAGCAGACTGACCCCACTCTGTCAATGTAACACACCCAGGGAAGAGCAGACTGACCCCACTCTGTCAATGTAACACACCCAGGGAAGAGCAGTCTGACCCCACTCTGTCAATGTAACACACCCAGGGAAGAGCAGACTGAACCCACTCTGTCAATGTAACACACCCAGGGAAGAACAGACTGACCCCACTCTGTCAATGTAATACACCCAGGGAAGAACAGACTGACCCCACTCAGTCAATGTAACACACCCAGGGAAGAGCAGACTGACCCCACTCTGTCAATGTAACACACCCAGGGAAGAACAGACTGACTCCACTCTGTCAATGTAACACACCCAGGGAAGAGCAGACTGATCCCACTCTGTCAATGTAACACACCCAGGGAATAGCAGACTGACCCCACTCTGTCAATGTAACACACCCATAAAAGAGCAGACTGGCCCCACTCTGTCAATGTGACACGCCCTGGGAAGAGCAGACTGACCACACTCTGTCAATGTTACCCACCCAGGGAAGACCAGATTGACCTCACTCTGTCAATGTGACACGCCCTGGGAAGAGCAGACTCACCTCACTCTGTCAATGTAACACACCCAGGGAAGAACAGACTGACCCCACTCTGTCAATGTAACAAACCCTGGGAGAACAGACTGACCCCACACTGTCAATGTAACACACCCAGGGAAGAGCAGACTGACACCACTCTGTCAATGTAACACACCCAGGGAAGAGCAAACTGACCCCACTCTGTCAATGAAACACACCCAGGGAAGAGCAGACTGACCCCACTCTGTCAATGTTACCCACCCAGGGAAGAGCAGATTGACCACACTCTGTCAATGTAACACACCCAGGGAAGAGCAGACTGACCCCACTCTGTCAATGTAAAACACCCAGGGAAGAGCAGACTGACCCCATTCTGTCAATGTAACACAGCCAGGGAAGAGCAGACTGACCCCACTCTGTCAATGTAACACACCCAGGGAAGAACAGACTGACCCCACTGTGTCAATGTAACAAACTTGTGGAAGAGCAGACTGACCCCAATCTGTCAATGTAACACACCCGGGGAAGAGAAGACTGACCCCACTCTGTCAATGTCACCCTCGCAGGGAAGAGCAGACTGACCCCACTCTGTCAATGTAACACACGCAGGGAAGAGCAGACTGAATTCATTCTGTCAATGTAACCCACCCATAAAAGAGCAGACTGACCCCACTCTGTCAATGTGACACGCCCTGAGAAGAGCAGACTGACCACACTCTGTCAATGTAACACACCCTGGGAAGAGCAGACTGACCCCCACTCTGTCAATGTAACACACACAGGGAAGTGCACACTGACCCCACTCTGTCATTGTAACATAGCAAGGGAAGAGCAGACTGACCCCACTCTGTCAATGTAACAAACCCTGGGAGAACAGACTGACCCCACTCTGTCAATGTAACACACCCAGGGAAGAGCAGACTGAACCCACTCTGTCAATGTAACACACCCAGGGAAGAACAGACTGACCCCACTCTGTCAATGTAATACACCCAGGGAAGAACAGACTGACCCCACTCAGTCAATGTAACACACCCAGGGAAGAGCAGACTGACCCCACTCTGTCAATGTAACACACCCAGGGAAGAACAGACTGACTCCACTCTGTCAATGTAACACACCCAGGGAAGAGCAGACTGATCCCACTCTGTCAATGTAACACACCAAGGGAATAGCAGACTGACCCCACTCTGTCAATGTAACACACCCATAAAAGAGCAGACTGGCCCCACTCTGTCAATGTGACACGCCCTGGGAAGAGCAGACTGACCACACTCTGTCAATGTTACCCACCCAGGGAAGAGCAGATTGACCTCACTCTGTCAATGTGACACGCCCTGGGAAGAGCAGACTCACCTCACTCTGTCAATGTAACACACCCAGGGAAGAACAGACTGACCCCACTCTGTCAATGTAACAAACCCTGGGAGAACAGACTGACCCCACACTGTCAATGTAACACACCCAGGGAAGAGCAAACTGACCCCACTCTGTCAATGAAACACACCCAGGGAAGAGCAGACTGACCCCACTCTGTCAATGTTACCCACCCAGGGAAGAGCAGATTGACCACACTCTGTCAATGTAACACACCCAGGGAAGAGCAGACTGACCCCACTCTGTCAATGTAAAACACCCAGGGAAGAGCAGACTGACCCCACTCTGTCAATGTAACACAGCCAGGGAAGAGCAGACTGACCCCACTCTGTCAATGTAACACACCCAGGGAAGAACAGACTGACCCCACTGTGTCAATGTAACAAACTTGGGGAAGAGCAGACTGACCCCAATCTGTCAATGTAACACACCCAGGGAAGAGAAGACTGACCCCACTCTGTCAATGTCACCCTCCCAGGGAAGAGCAGACTGACCCCACTCTGTCAATGTAACACACCCAGGGAAGAGCAGACTGACCCCACTCTGTCAATGTTACACACACAGAGAAGAGCAGACTGATCCCACTCTGTCAATGTAAAACACCCAGGGAAGAGCAGACTGACCCCACTCTGTCAATGTAACACACTCAGGGAGGAGCAAGCTGACCCCACTCTGTCAATGTAACCCTCACAGGGAAGAGCAGACTGACCTCACTCTGTCAATGTAACACACCCAGGGAAGAACAGACTGACCCCACTCTGTCAATGAAACAAACCCTGGGAGAACAGACTGACGCCACTCTGTAAATGGAACACACCCAGGGAAGGGCAGACTAACCTCTCTCTGTCAATGAAACACACCCAGGGAAGAGCAGACTGACCCCACTCTGTCAATGAAACACACCCAGGGAAGAGCAGATTGACCCCACTCTGTCAATGTAACACACCCAGGGAAGAGCAGACTGACCTCACTCTGTCAATGTAACACACCCAGGGAAGAGCAGACTGACCCCACTCTGTCAATGTAACATACCCAGGGAAGTGCAGATTGACCCCACTCTGTCAATGTAACACACCCAGGGAAGAGCAGACTGACCTCACTCTGTCAATGTAACACACCCAGGGAAGAGCAGACTGACCCCACTCTGTCAATGAAACACACCCAGGGAAGAGCAGATTGACCCCACCCTGTCACTGTAACACACCCAGGGAAGAGCAGACTGACACCACTCTGTCAATGTAACACACCCAGGGAAGAGCAAACTGACCCCACTCTGTCAATGAAACACACCCAGGGAAGAGCAGATTGACCCCACTCTGTCAATGTAACACACCCAGGGAAGAGCAGACTGACCTCACTCTGTCAATGTAACACACCCAGGGAAGAGCAGACTGACCCCACTCTGTCGATGTAACATACCCAGGGAAGAGCAGACTGACCCCACTCTGTCAATGTAACACACCCAGGGAAGAACAGACTGACCCCACTATGTCAATGAAACAAACTTGGGGAAGAGCAGACTGACCCCAATCTGTCAATGTAACACACCCAGGGAAGAGAAGACTGACCCCACTTGTCAATGTAACCCTCCCAGGGAAGAGCAGACTGACCCCACTCTGTCAATGTAACACACCCAGGGAAGAGCAGACTGACCCCACTCTGTCAATGTAACACACCCAGGGAAGAGCAGACTGACCCCACTCTGTCAATGTAACACACCCAGGGAAGAGCAGTCTGACCCCACTCTGTCAATGTAACACACCCAGGGAAGAGCAGACTGAACCCACTCTGTCAATGTAACACACCCAGGGAAGAACAGACTGACCCCACTCTGTCAATGTAATACACCCAGGGAAGAACAGACTGACCCCACTCAGTCAATGTAACACACCCAGGGAAGAGCAGACTGACCCCACTCTGTCAATGTAACACACCCAGGGAAGAACAGACTGACTCCACTCTGTCAATGTAACACACCCAGGGAAGAGCAGACTGATCCCACTCTGTCAATGTAACACACCCAGGGAATAGCAGACTGACCCCACTCTGTCAATGTAACACACCCATAAAAGAGCAGACTGGCCCCACTCTGTCAATGTGACACGCCCTGGGAAGAGCAGACTGACCACACTCTGTCAATGTTACCCACCCAGGGAAGACCAGATTGACCTCACTCTGTCAATGTGACACGCCCTGGGAAGAGCAGACTCACCTCACTCTGTCAATGTAACACACCGCGGGAAGAGCAGACTGACCCCACACTGTCAATGTAACACACCCAGGGAAGAGCAGTCTGACACCACTCTGTCAATGTAACACACCCAGGGAAGAGCAAACTGACCCCACTCTGTCAATGAAACACACCCAGGGAAGAGCAGACTGACCCCACTCTGTCAATGTTACCCAACCAGGGAAGAGCAAACTGACCCCACTCTGTCAATGAAACACACCCAGGGAAGAGCAGACTGACCCCACTCTGTCAATGTTAGCCACCCAGGGAAGAGCAGATTGACCACACTCTGTCAATGTAACACACCCAGGGAAGAGCAGACTGACCCCACTCTGTCAATGTAAAACACCCAGGGAAGAGCAGACTGACCCCATTCTGTCAATGTAACACAGCCAGGGAAGAGCAGACTGACCCCACTCTGTCAATGTAACACACCCAGGGAAGAACAGACTGACCCCACTGTGTCAATGTAACAAACTTGTGGAAGAGCAGACTGACCCCAATCTGTCAATGTAACACACCCAGGGAAGAACAGACTGACCCCACTCTGTCAATGTAACCCACCCATAAAAGAGCAGACTGACCCCACTCTGTCAATGTGACACGCCCTGAGAAGAGCAGACTGACCACACTCTGTCAATGTAACACACCCTGGGAAGAGCAGACTGACCCCCACTCTGTCAATGTAACACACACAGGGAAGTGCACACTGACCCCACTCTGTCATTGTAACATAGCAAGGGAAGAGCAGACTGACCCCACTCTGTCAATGTAACAAACCCTGGGAGAACAGACTGACCCCACTCTGTCAATGTAACACACCCAGGGAAGAGCAGACTGAACCCACTCTGTCAATGTAACACACCCAGGGAAGAACAGACTGACCCCACTCTGTCAATGTAATACACCCAGGGAAGAACAGACTGACCCCACTCAGTCAATGTAACACACCCAGGGAAGAGCAGACTGACCCCACTCTGTCAATGTAACACACCCAGGGAAGAACAGACTGACTCCACTCTGTCAATGTAACACACCCAGGGAAGAGCAGACTGATCCCACTCTGTCAATGTAACACACCAAGGGAATAGCAGACTGACCCCACTCTGTCAATGTAACACACCCATAAAAGAGCAGACTGGCCCCACTCTGTCAATGTGACACGCCCTGGGAAGAGCAGACTGACCACACTCTGTCAATGTTACCCACCCAGGGAAGAGCAGATTGACCTCACTCTGTCAATGTGACACGCCCTGGGAAGAGCAGACTCACCTCACTCTGTCAATGTAACACACCCAGGGAAGAACAGACTGACCCCACTCTGTCAATGTAACAAACCCTGGGAGAACAGACTGACCCCACACTGTCAATGTAACACACCCAGGGAAGAGCAAACTGACCCCACTCTGTCAATGAAACACACCCAGGGAAGAGCAGACTGACCCCACTCTGTCAATGTTACCCACCCAGGGAAGAGCAGATTGACCACACTCTGTCAATGTAACACACCCAGGGAAGAGCAGACTGACCCCACTCTGTCAATGTAAAACACCCAGGGAAGAGCAGACTGACCCCACTCTGTCAATGCAACACAGCCAGGGAAGAGCAGACTGACCCCACTCTGTCAATGTAACACACCCAGGGAAGAACAGACTGACCCCACTGTGTCAATGTAACAAACTTGGGGAAGAGCAGACTGACCCCAATCTGTCAATGTAACACACCCAGGGAAGAGAAGACTGACCCCACTCTGTCAATGTCACCCTCCCAGGGAAGAGCAGACTGACCCCACTCTGTCAATGTAACACACCCAGGGAAGAGCAGACTGACCCCACTCTGTCAATGTTACACACACAGAGAAGAGCAGACTGATCCCACTCTGTCAATGTAAAACACCCAGGGAAGAGCAGACTGACCCCACTCTGTCAATGTAACACACTCAGGGAGGAGCAAGCTGACCCCACTCTGTCAATGTAACCCTCACAGGGAAGAGCAGACTGACCTCACTCTGTCAATGTAACACACCCAGGGAAGAACAGACTGACCCCACTCTGTCAATGAAACAAACCCTGGGAGAACAGACTGACGCCACTCTGTAAATGGAACACACCCAGGGAAGGGCAGACTAACCTCTCTCTGTCAATGAAACACACCCAGGGAAGAGCAGACTGACCCCACTCTGTCAATGAAACACACCCAGGGAAGAGCAGATTGACCCCACTCTGTCAATGTAACACACCCAGGGAAGAGCAGACTGACCTCACTCTGTCAATGTAACACACCCAGGGAAGAGCAGACTGACCCCACTCTGTCAATGTAACATACCCAGGGAAGTGCAGATTGACCCCACTCTGTCAATGTAACACACCCAGGGAAGAGCAGACTGACCTCACTCTGTCAATGTAACACACCCAGGGAAGAGCAGACTGACCCCACTCTGTCAATGAAACACACCCAGGGAAGAGCAGATTGACCCCACCCTGTCACTGTAACACACCCAGGGAAGAGCAGACTGACACCACTCTGTCAATGTAACACACCCAGGGAAGAGCAAACTGACCCCACTCTGTCGATGTAACATACCCAGGGAAGAGCAGACTGACCCCACTCTGTCAATGTAACACACCCAGGGAAGAACAGACTGACCCCACTATGTCAATGAAACAAACTTGGGGAAGAGCAGACTGACCCCAATCTGTCAATGTAACACACCCAGGGAAGAGAAGACTGACCCCACTTGTCAATGTAACCCTCCCAGGGAAGAGCAGACTGACCCCACTCTGTCAATGTAACACACCCAGGGAAGAGCAGACTGACCCCACTCTGTCAATGTAACACACCCAGGGAAGAGCAGACTGACCCCACTCTGTCAATGTAACACACCCAGGGAAGAGCAGTCTGACCCCACTCTGTCAATGTAACACACCCAGGGAAGAGCAGACTGAACCCACTCTGTCAATGTAACACACCCAGGGAAGAACAGACTGACCCCACTCTGTCAATGTAATACACCCAGGGAAGAACAGACTGACCCCACTCAGTCAATGTAACACACCCAGGGAAGAGCAGACTGACCCCACTCTGTCAATGTAACACACCCAGGGAAGAACAGACTGACTCCACTCTGTCAATGTAACACACCCAGGGAAGAGCAGACTGATCCCACTCTGTCAATGTAACACACCCAGGGAATAGCAGACTGACCCCACTCTGTCAATGTAACACACCCATAAAAGAGCAGACTGGCCCCACTCTGTCAATGTGACACGCCCTGGGAAGAGCAGACTGACCACACTCTGTCAATGTTACCCACCCAGGGAAGACCAGATTGACCTCACTCTGTCAATGTGACACGCCCTGGGAAGAGCAGACTCACCTCACTCTGTCAATGTAACACACCGCGGGAAGAGCAGACTGACCCCACACTGTCAATGTAACACACCCAGGGAAGAGCAGTCTGACACCACTCTGTCAATGTAACACACCCAGGGAAGAGCAAACTGACCCCACTCTGTCAATGAAACACACCCAGGGAAGAGCAGACTGACCCCACTCTGTCAATGTTACCCAACCAGGGAAGAGCAAACTGACCCCACTCTGTCAATGAAACACACCCAGGGAAGAGCAGACTGACCCCACTCTGTCAATGTTAGCCACCCAGGGAAGAGCAGATTGACCACACTCTGTCAATGTAACACACCCAGGGAAGAGCAGACTGACCCCACTCTGTCAATGTAAAACACCCAGGGAAGAGCAGACTGACCCCATTCTGTCAATGTAACACAGCCAGGGAAGAGCAGACTGACCCCACTCTGTCAATGTAACACACCCAGGGAAGAACAGACTGACCCCACTGTGTCAATGTAACAAACTTGTGGAAGAGCAGACTGACCCCAATCTGTCAATGTAACACACCCAGGGAAGAACAGACTGACCCCACTCTGTCAATGTAACCCACCCATAAAAGAGCAGACTGACCCCACTCTGTCAATGTGACACGCCCTGAGAAGAGCAGACTGACCACACTCTGTCAATGTAACACACCCTGGGAAGAGCAGACTGACCCCCACTCTGTCAATGTAACACACACAGGGAAGTGCACACTGACCCCACTCTGTCATTGTAACATAGCAAGGGAAGAGCAGACTGACCCCACTCTGTCAATGTAACAAACCCTGGGAGAACAGACTGACCCCACTCTGTCAATGTAACACACCCAGGGAAGAGCAGACTGAACCCACTCTGTCAATGTAACACACCCAGGGAAGAACAGACTGACCCCACTCTGTCAATGTAATACACCCAGGGAAGAACAGACTGACCCCACTCAGTCAATGTAACACACCCAGGGAAGAGCAGACTGACCCCACTCTGTCAATGTAACACACCCAGGGAAGAACAGACTGACTCCACTCTGTCAATGTAACACACCCAGGGAAGAGCAGACTGATCCCACTCTGTCAATGTAACACACCAAGGGAATAGCAGACTGACCCCACTCTGTCAATGTAACACACCCATAAAAGAGCAGACTGGCCCCACTCTGTCAATGTGACACGCCCTGGGAAGAGCAGACTGACCACACTCTGTCAATGTTACCCACCCAGGGAAGAGCAGATTGACCTCACTCTGTCAATGTGACACGCCCTGGGAAGAGCAGACTCACCTCACTCTGTCAATGTAACACACCCAGGGAAGAACAGACTGACCCCACTCTGTCAATGTAACAAACCCTGGGAGAACAGACTGACCCCACACTGTCAATGTAACACACCCAGGGAAGAGCAAACTGACCCCACTCTGTCAATGAAACACACCCAGGGAAGAGCAGACTGACCCCACTCTGTCAATGTTACCCACCCAGGGAAGAGCAGATTGACCACACTCTGTCAATGTAACACACCCAGGGAAGAGCAGACTGACCCCACTCTGTCAATGTAAAACACCCAGGGAAGAGCAGACTGACCCCACTCTGTCAATGCAACACAGCCAGGGAAGAGCAGACTGACCCCACTCTGTCAATGTAACACACCCAGGGAAGAACAGACTGACCCCACTGTGTCAATGTAACAAACTTGGGGAAGAGCAGACTGACCCCAATCTGTCAATGTAACACACCCAGGGAAGAGAAGACTGACCCCACTCTGTCAATGTCACCCTCCCAGGGAAGAGCAGACTGACCCCACTCTGTCAATGTAACACACCCAGGGAAGAGCAGACTGACCCCACTCTGTCAATGTTACACACACAGAGAAGAGCAGACTGATCCCACTCTGTCAATGTAAAACACCCAGGGAAGAGCAGACTGACCCCACTCTGTCAATGTAACACACTCAGGGAGGAGCAAGCTGACCCCACTCTGTCAATGTAACCCTCACAGGGAAGAGCAGACTGACCTCACTCTGTCAATGTAACACACCCAGGGAAGAACAGACTGACCCCACTCTGTCAATGAAACAAACCCTGGGAGAACAGACTGACGCCACTCTGTAAATGGAACACACCCAGGGAAGGGCAGACTAACCTCTCTCTGTCAATGAAACACACCCAGGGAAGAGCAGACTGACCCCACTCTGTCAATGAAACACACCCAGGGAAGAGCAGATTGACCCCACTCTGTCAATGTAACACACCCAGGGAAGAGCAGACTGACCTCACTCTGTCAATGTAACACACCCAGGGAAGAGCAGACTGACCCCACTCTGTCAATGTAACATACCCAGGGAAGTGCAGATTGACCCCACTCTGTCAATGTAACACACCCAGGGAAGAGCAGACTGACCTCACTCTGTCAATGTAACACACCCAGGGAAGAGCAGACTGACCCCACTCTGTCAATGAAACACACCCAGGGAAGAGCAGATTGACCCCACCCTGTCACTGTAACACACCCAGGGAAGAGCAGACTGACACCACTCTGTCAATGTAACACACCCAGGGAAGAGCAAACTGACCCCACTCTGTCAATGAAACACACCCAGGGAAGAGCAGATTGACCCCACTCTGTCAATGTAACACACCCAGGGAAGAGCAGACTGACCTCACTCTGTCAATGTAACACACCCAGGGAAGAGCAGACTGACCCCACTCTGTCGATGTAACATACCCAGGGAAAAGCAGACTGACCCCACTCTGTCAATGTAACACACCCAGGGAAGAACAGACTGACCCCACTATGTCAATGAAACAAACTTGGGGAAGAGCAGACTGACCCCAATCTGTCAATGTAACACACCCAGGGAAGAGAAGACTGACCCCACTTGTCAATGTAACCCTCCCAGGGAAGAGCAGACTGACCCCACTCTGTCAATGTAACACACCCAGGGAAGAGCAGACTGACCCCACTCTGTCAATGTAACACACCCAGGGAAGAGCAGACTGACCCCACTCTGTCAATGTAACACACCCAGGGAAGAGAAGTCTGACCCCACTCTGTCAATGTAACACACCCAGGGAAGAGCAGACTGAACCCACTCTGTCAATGTAACACACCCAGGGAAGAACAGACTGACCCCACTCTGTCAATGTAATACACCCAGGGAAGAACAGACTGACCCCACTCAGTCAATGTAACACACCCAGGGAAGAGCAGACTGACCCCACTCTGTCAATGTAACACACCCAGGGAAGAACAGACTGACTCCACTCTGTCAATGTAACACACCCAGGGAAGAGCAGACTGATCCCACTCTGTCAATGTAACACACCCAGGGAATAGCAGACTGACCCCACTCTGTCAATGTAACACACCCATAAAAGAGCAGACTGGCCCCACTCTGTCAATGTGACACGCCCTGGGAAGAGCAGACTGACCACACTCTGTCAATGTTACCCACCCAGGGAAGACCAGATTGACCTCACTCTGTCAATGTGACACGCCCTGGGAAGAGCAGACTCACCTCACTCTGTCAATGTAACACACCGCGGGAAGAGCAGACTGACCCCACACTGTCAATGTAACACACCCAGGGAAGAGCAGTCTGACACCACTCTGTCAATGTAACACACCCAGGGAAGAGCAAACTGACCCCACTCTGTCAATGAAACACACCCAGGGAAGAGCAGACTGACCCCACTCTGTCAATGTTACCCAACCAGGGAAGAGCAAACTGACCCCACTCTGTCAATGAAACACACCCAGGGAAGAGCAGACTGACCCCACTCTGTCAATGTTAGCCACCCAGGGAAGAGCAGATTGACCACACTCTGTCAATGTAACACACCCAGGGAAGAGCAGACTGACCCCACTCTGTCAATGTAAAACACCCAGGGAAGAGCAGACTGACCCCATTCTGTCAATGTAACACAGCCAGGGAAGAGCAGACTGACCCCACTCTGTCAATGTAACACACCCAGGGAAGAACAGACTGACCCCACTGTGTCAATGTAACAAACTTGTGGAAGAGCAGACTGACCCCAATCTGTCAATGTAACACACCCAGGGAAGAGAAGACTGACCCCACTCTGTCAATGTCACCCTCCCAGGGAAGAGCAGACTGACCCCACTCTGTCAATGTAACACACCCAGGGAAGAGCAGACTGAACTCACTCTGTCAATGTACCACAACCAGGGAAGAGCAGACTGACCCCACTGTGTCAATGTAACACACCCATAAAAGAGCAGACTGTCCCCACTCTGTCAATGTAACACACCCAGGGAAGAACAGACTGACCCCACTCTGTCAATGTAACAAACCGTGGGAGAACAGACTGACGCCACTCTGTCATTGGAACACACCCAGGGAAGAGCAGACTGAGTTCACTCTGTCAATGTAGCACACCCAGGGAAGAGCAGACTGACCCCAATCTGTCAATGTAACACACCCAGGGAAAAACAGACTGACCCCACTGTGTCAATGTTACCAACTTGGGGAAGAGCAGACTGACCCCAATCTGTCAATGTAACACACCCAGGGAAGAGAAGACTGACCCCACTCTGTCAATGTAACCCTCCCAGGGAAGAGCAGACTGACCTCACTCTGTCAATGTAACATACCCAGGGAAGAACAGACTGACCCCACTCTGTCAATGTAACAAACCCTGGGAGAACAGACTGACGCCACTCTGTCAATGGAACACACCCAGGGAAGGGCAGACTGACCCCACTCTGTCAATGTAACACACCCAGGGAAGAGCAGACTGACACCACTCTGTCAATGTAACACACCCAGGGAAGAGCAGACTGACACCACTCTGTCAATGTAACACACCCAGGGAAGAGCAGACTGACCCCACTCTGTCAATGTAACACACCCAGGGAAGAGCAGACTGACCCCACTCTGTCAATGTAACACACCCAGGGAAGAGCAGACTGACCCCACTCTGTCAATGTAACACACCCAGGGAAGAGCAGACTGACCCCACTCTGTCAATGTAACACACCCAGGGAAGAGCAGACTGACCCCACTCTGTCAATGTAACACACCCAGGGAAGAGCAGACTGACCCCACTCTGTCAATGTAACACAGCCAGGGAAGAGCAGACTGACCCTACTCTGTCAATGTAACACACCCAGGGAAGAGCAGACTGACCCCACTCTGTCAATGTAACCCACTCAAAAAGAGCAGACTGTCGCCACTCTGTCAATGTGACACGCCCTGGGAAGAGCACACTGACCCAACTCTGTCAATGTAACACACCCAGGGAAGAGCAGACTGACCAAACTCTGTCAATGTAACAAACCCAGGGAAGAGCAGACTGACCTCACTCTTTCAATGTTACCCAACCAGGGAAGAGCAAACTGACCCCACTCTGTCAATGAAACACACCCAGGGAAGAGCAGACTGACCCCACTCTGTCAATGTTAGCCACCCAGGGAAGAGCAGATTGACCACACTCTGTCAATGTAACACACCCAGGGAAGAGCAGACTGACCCCACTCTGTCAATGTAAAACACCCAGGGAAGAGCAGACTGACCCCATTCTGTCAATGTAACACAGCCAGGGAAGAGCAGACTGACCCCACTCTGTCAATGTAACACACCCAGGGAAGAACAGACTGACCCCACTGTGTCAATGTAACAAACTTGTGGAAGAGCAGACTGACCCCAATCTGTCAATGTAACACACCCAGGGAAGAACAGACTGACCCCACTCTGTCAATGTAACCCACCCATAAAAGAGCAGACTGACCCCACTCTGTCAATGTGACACGCCCTGAGAAGAGCAGACTGACCACACTCTGTCAATGTAACACACCCTGGGAAGAGCAGACTGACCCCCACTCTGTCAATGTAACACACACAGGGAAGTGCACACTGACCCCACTCTGTCATTGTAACATAGCAAGGGAAGAGCAGACTGACCCCACTCTGTCAATGTAACAAACCCTGGGAGAACAGACTGACCCCACTCTGTCAATGTAACACACCCAGGGAAGAGCAGACTGAACCCACTCTGTCAATGTAACACACCCAGGGAAGAACAGACTGACCCCACTCTGTCAATGTAATACACCCAGGGAAGAACAGACTGACCCCACTCAGTCAATGTAACACACCCAGGGAAGAGCAGACTGACCCCACTCTGTCAATGTAACACACCCAGGGAAGAACAGACTGACTCCACTCTGTCAATGTAACACACCCAGGGAAGAGCAGACTGATCCCACTCTGTCAATGTAACACACCAAGGGAATAGCAGACTGACCCCACTCTGTCAATGTAACACACCCATAAAAGAGCAGACTGGCCCCACTCTGTCAATGTGACACGCCCTGGGAAGAGCAGACTGACCACACTCTGTCAATGTTACCCACCCAGGGAAGAGCAGATTGACCTCACTCTGTCAATGTGACACGCCCTGGGAAGAGCAGACTCACCTCACTCTGTCAATGTAACACACCCAGGGAAGAAAAGACTGACCCCACTCTGTCAATGTAACAAACCCTGGGAGAACAGACTGACCCCACACTGTCAATGTAACACACCCAGGGAAGAGCAAACTGACCCCACTCTGTCAATGAAACACACCCAGGGAAGAGCAGACTGACCCCACTCTGTCAATGTTACCCACCCAGGGAAGAGCAGATTGACCACACTCTGTCAATGTAACACACCCAGGGAAGAGCAGACTGACCCCACTCTGTCAATGTAAAACACCCAGGGAAGAGCAGACTGACCCCACTCTGTCAATGCAACACAGCCAGGGAAGAGCAGACTGACCCCACTCTGTCAATGTAACACACCCAGGGAAGAACAGACTGACCCCACTGTGTCAATGTAACAAACTTGGGGAAGAGCAGACTGACCCCAATCTGTCAATGTAACACACCCAGGGAAGAGAAGACTGACCCCACTCTGTCAATGTCACCCTCCCAGGGAAGAGCAGACTGACCCCACTCTGTCAATGTAACACACCCAGGGAAGAGCAGACTGACCCCACTCTGTCAATGTTACACACACAGAGAAGAGCAGACTGATCCCACTCTGTCAATGTAAAACACCCAGGGAAGAGCAGACTGACCCCACTCTGTCAATGTAACACACTCAGGGAGGAGCAAGCTGACCCCACTCTGTCAATGTAACCCTCACAGGGAAGAGCAGACTGACCTCACTCTGTCAATGTAACACACCCAGGGAAGAACAGACTGACCCCACTCTGTCAATGAAACAAACCCTGGGAGAACAGACTGACGCCACTCTGTAAATGGAACACACCCAGGGAAGGGCAGACTAACCTCTCTCTGTCAATGAAACACACCCAGGGAAGAGCAGACTGACCCCACTCTGTCAATGAAACACACCCAGGGAAGAGCAGATTGACCCCACTCTGTCAATGTAACACACCCAGGGAAGAGCAGACTGACCTCACTCTGTCAATGTAACACACCCAGGGAAGAGCAGACTGACCCCACTCTGTCAATGTAACATACCCAGGGAAGTGCAGATTGACCCCACTCTGTCAATGTAACACACCCAGGGAAGAGCAGACTGACCTCACTCTGTCAATGTAACACACCCAGGGAAGAGCAGACTGACCCCACTCTGTCAATGAAACACACCCAGGGAAGAGCAGATTGACCCCACCCTGTCACTGTAACACACCCAGGGAAGAGCAGACTGACACCACTCTGTCAATGTAACACACCCAGGGAAGAGCAAACTGACCCCACTCTGTCAATGAAACACACCCAGGGAAGAGCAGATTGACCCCACTCTGTCAATGTAACACACCCAGGGAAGAGCAGACTGACCTCACTCTGTCAATGTAACACACCCAGGGAAGAGCAGACTGACCCCACTCTGCCGATGTAACATACCCAGGGAAAAGCAGACTGACCCCACTCTGTCAATGTAACACACCCAGGGAAGAACAGACTGACCCCACTATGTCAATGAAACAAACTTGGGGAAGAGCAGACTGACCCCAATCTGTCAATGTAACACACCCAGGGAAGAGAAGACTGACCCCACTTGTCAATGTAACCCTCCCAGGGAAGAGCAGACTGACCCCACTCTGTCAATGTAACACACCCAGGGAAGAGCAGACTGACCCCACTCTGTCAATGTAACACACCCAGGGAAGAGCAGACTGACCCCACTCTGTCAATGTAACACACCCAGGGAAGAGAAGTCTGACCCCACTCTGTCAATGTAACACACCCAGGGAAGAGCAGACTGAACCCACTCTGTCAATGTAACACACCCAGGGAAGAACAGACTGACCCCACTCTGTCAATGTAATACACCCAGGGAAGAACAGACTGACCCCACTCAGTCAATGTAACACACCCAGGGAAGAGCAGACTGACCCCACTCTGTCAATGTAACACACCCAGGGAAGAACAGACTGACTCCACTCTGTCAATGTAACACACCCAGGGAAGAGCAGACTGATCCCACTCTGTCAATGTAACACACGCAGGGAATAGCAGACTGACCCCACTCTGTCAATGTAACACACCCATAAAAGAGCAGACTGGCCCCACTCTGTCAATGTGACACGCCCTGGGAAGAGCAGACTGACCACACTCTGTCAATGTTACCCACCCAGGGAAGACCAGATTGACCTCACTCTGTCAATGTGACACGCCCTGGGAAGAGCAGACTCACCTCACTCTGTCAATGTAACACACCGCGGGAAGAGCAGACTGACCCCACACTGTCAATGAAACACACCCAGGGAAGAGCAGTCTGACACCACTCTGTCAATGTAACACACCCAGGGAAGAGCAAACTGACCCCACTCTGTCAATGAAACACACCCAGGGAAGAGCAGACTGACCCCACTCTGTCAATGTTACCCAACCAGGGAAGAGCAAACTGACCCCACTCTGTCAATGAAACACACCCAGGGAAGAGCAGACTGACCCCACTCTGTCAATGTTAGCCACCCAGGGAAGAGCAGATTGACCACACTCTGTCAATGTAACACACCCAGGGAAGAGCAGACTGACCCCACTCTGTCAATGTAAAACACCCAGGGAAGAGCAGACTGACCCCATTCTGTCAATGTAACACAGCCAGGGAAGAGCAGACTGACCCCACTCTGTCAATGTAACACACCCAGGGAAGAACAGACTGACCCCACTGTGTCAATGTAACAAACTTGTGGAAGAGCAGACTGACCCCAATCTGTCAATGTAACACACCCAGGGAAGAGAAGACTGACCCCACTCTGTCAATGTCACCCTCCCAGGGAAGAGCAGACTGACCCCACTCTGTCAATGTAACACACCCAGGGAAGAGCAGACTGAACTCACTCTGTCAATGTACCACAACCAGGGAAGAGCAGACTGACCCCACTGTGTCAATGTAACACACCCATAAAAGAGCAGACTGTCCCCACTCTGTCAATGTAACACACCCAGGGAAGAACAGACTGACCCCACTCTGTCAATGTAACAAACCGTGGGAGAACAGACTGACGCCACTCTGTCATTGGAACACACCCAGGGAAGAGCAGACTGAGTTCACTCTGTCAATGTAGCACACCCAGGGAAGAGCAGACTGACCCCAATCTGTCAATGTAACACACCCAGGGAAAAACAGACTGACCCCACTGTGTCAATGTTACCAACTTGGGGAAGAGCAGACTGACCCCAATCTGTCAATGTAACACACCCAGGGAAGAGAAGACTGACCCCACTCTGTCAATGTAACCCTCCCAGGGAAGAGCAGACTGACCTCACTCTGTCAATGTAACATACCCAGGGAAGAACAGACTGACCCCACTCTGTCAATGTAACAAACCCTGGGAGAACAGACTGACGCCACTCTGTCAATGGAACACACCCAGGGAAGGGCAGACTGACCCCACTCTGTCAATGTAACACACCCAGGGAAGAGCAGACTGACACCACTCTGTCAATGTAACACACCCAGGGAAGAGCAGACTGACACCACTCTGTCAATGTAACACACCCAGGGAAGAGCAGACTGACCCCACTCTGTCAATGTAACACACCCAGGGAAGAGCAGACTGACCCCACTCTGTCAATGTAACACACCCAGGGAAGAGCAGACTGACCCCACTCTGTCAATGTAACACACCCAGGGAAGAGCAGACTGACCCCACTCTGTCAATGTAACACACCCAGGGAAGAGCAGACTGACCCCACTCTGTCAATGTAACACACCCAGGGAAGAGCAGACTGACCCCACTCTGTCAATGTAACACAGCCAGGGAAGAGCAGACTGACCCTACTCTGTCAATGTAACACACCCAGGGAAGAGCAGACTGACCCCACTCTGTCAATGTAACCCACTCAAAAAGAGCAGACTGTCGCCACTCTGTCAATGTGACACGCCCTGGGAAGAGCACACTGACCCAACTCTGTCAATGTAACACACCCAGGGAAGAGCAGACTGACCAAACTCTGTCAATGTAACAAACCCAGGGAAGAGCAGACTGACCTCACTCTTTCAATGTAACCCACCCAGAGAAGAGCAGAATGTCCTCTTCTGCAAAATTACTCACGCAGTGAACTGCAGACTTACCCAACTCTGTCAATGTAACCCACCCAGTGATGTGCACACTGACCCCACTCTGTCATTGTAACACACCCAGGGAAGAGCAGACTGACCGCACTCTTTCAATGTAACCCACCCAGAGAAGAGCAGAATGTCCTCTTCTGCAAAATTACTCACACAGTGAACTGCAGACTTACCCCACTCTGTCAATGTAACCCACCCAGTGATGTGCACACTGACACCACTCTGTCATTGTAACACACCCAGGGAAGAGCAGACTGACCGCACTCTGTCAATGTAACACACAATGGGAGAACAGACTGACCCCACTCTGTCAATGTAATACACCCAGGGAAGAGCAGACAGATACCACTCTGTCAATGTAACACACCAAGGGAAGAACAGACTGAGCCCACTCTGTCAATTTAAAAAACCCAGGGAAGAGCAGATTAACCCCACTCTGTCAATGTAACAAACCCAGGGAGAACAGACTGACCCCACTCTGTCAATGGAACACACCCAGGGAAGGGCAGACTGACCCCACTCTGTCAATGTAACACACCCATGGAAGAGCAGACTGACTCCACTCTGTCAATGTAACACACCCTGGGAAGAGCAGACTGACCCCACTCTGTCAATGAAACACACCCATGGAAGAGCAGACTGGCTCCACTCTGTCAATGTAACACACCCTGGGAAGAGCAGACTGACCCCACTCTGTCAATGTAACACACCCAGGGAAGAGCAGACTGACCCCACTCTGTCAATGTAACACACCCAGGGAAGAGCAGTCTGACCCCACTCTGTCAATGTAACACACCCAGGGAAGAGCAGACCGACCCCACTCTGTCGATGAAACACACCCAGGGAAGAGCAGACTGACCCCACTCTGTCAATGTAACACACCCAGGGAAGAGCAGACTGAACCCACTCTGTCAATGTAACACAGCCAGGGATGAGCAGACTGACCCTACTCTGTCAATGTAACACACCCAGGGAAGAACAGACTGACCCCACTGTGTCAATGTAACAAACTTGGGGAAGAGCAGACTGACCACAATCTGTCAATGGAACACACCCAGGGAAGAGAAGACTGACCCCACTCTGTCAATGTAACCCTCCCAGGGAAGAGCAGACTGACCCCACTCAGTCAATGTAACACACCCAGGGAAGAGCAGACTGAACTCACTCTGTCAATTTAACACACCCAAGGAAGAACAGACTGACCCCACTCTGTCAATGTAACACACCCAGGGAAGAGCAGACTGACCCCAATCGGTCAATGTAACACACCCTGGGAAGAGAAGACTGACCCCACTCTGTCAATGTAACACACCCAGGGAAGAGCAGACTGAACCCACTTTGTCAATGTAACACACCCTGGGAAGAGCAGACTGACCCCACTCTGTCAATGTAACACACCCAGGGAAGAGCAGACTGACCCCACTCTGTCAATGTAACACAGCCAGGGAAGAGCAGACTGACCCCACTCTGTCAATGTAACACACCCAGGGAAGAACAGACTGACCCCACTGTGTCAATGTAACAAACTTGGGGAAGAGCAGACTGACCCCAATCTGACAATGTAACACACCCAGGGAAGAGAAGACTGACCCCACTCTGTCAATGTCACCCTCCCAGGGAAGAGCAGACTGACCCCACTCTGTCAATGTAACACACCCAGGGAAGAGCAGACTGAACTCACTCTGTCAATGTAACACAACCAGGGAAGATCAGACTGACCCCACTCTGTCAATGTAACCCACCCATAAAAGAGCAGACTGTCCCCACTCTGTCAATGTAAAACACCCAGGGAAGAGCAGACTGACCCCACTCTGTCAATGTAACACACCCAGGGAAGAGAAGACTGACCCCACTCTGTCAATGTAACCCTCCAGGGAAGAGCAGACTGACCCCACTCTGTCAATGTTACACACACAGAGAAGAGCAGACTGATCCCACTCTGTCAATGTAAAACACCCAGGGAAGAACAGACTGACCCCACTCTGTCAATGTAACACACCCAGGGAGGAGCAAGCTGACCCCACTCTGTCAATGTAACACACCCAGGGAAGAGCAGACTGACCCCACTCTGTCAATGTAACACACCCAGGGAAGAGCAGTCTGACCCCACTCTGTCAATGTAACACACCCAGGGAAGAGCAGACTGAACCCACTCTGTCAATGTAACACACCCAGGGAAGAACAGACTGACCCCACTCTGTCAATGTAATACACCCAGGGAAGAACAGACTGACCCCACTCAGTTAATGTAACACACCCAGGGAAGAGCAGACTGACCCCACTCTGTCAATGTAACACACCCAGGGAAGAACAGACTGACTCCACTCTGTCAATGTAACACACCCAGGGAAGAGCAGACTGATCCCACTCTGTCAATGTAACACACCCAGGGAATAGCAGACTGACCCCACTCTGTCAATGTAACACACCCATAAAAGAGCAGACTGGCCCCACTCTGTCAATGTGACACGCCCTGGGAAGAGCAGACTGACCACACTCTGTCAATGTTACCCACCCAGGGAAGACCAGATTGACCTCACTCTGTCAATGTGACACGCCCTGGGAAGAGCAGACTCACCTCACTCTGTCAATGTAACACACCGCGGGAAGAGCAGACTGACCCCACACTGTCAATGTAACACACCCAGGGAAGAGCAGTCTGACACCACTCTGTCAATGTAACACACCCAGGGAAGAGCAAACTGACCCCACTCTGTCAATGAAACACACCCAGGGAAGAGCAGACTGACCCCACTCTGTCAATGTTACCCAACCAGGGAAGAGCAAACTGACCCCACTCTGTCAATGAAACACACCCAGGGAAGAGCAGACTGACCCCACTCTGTCAATGTTAGCCACCCAGGGAAGAGCAGATTGACCACACTCTGTCAATGTAACACACCCAGGGAAGAGCAGACTGACCCCACTCTGTCAATGTAAAACACCCAGGGAAGAGCAGACTGACCCCATTCTGTCAATGTAACACAGCCAGGGAAGAGCAGACTGACCCCACTCTGTCAATGTAACACACCCAGGGAAGAACAGACTGACCCCACTGTGTCAATGTAACAAACTTGTGGAAGAGCAGACTGACCCCAATCTGTCAATGTAACACACCCAGGGAAGAACAGACTGACCCCACTCTGTCAATGTAACCCACCCATAAAAGAGCAGACTGACCCCACTCTGTCAATGTGACACGCCCTGAGAAGAGCAGACTGACCACACTCTGTCAATGTAACACACCCTGGGAAGAGCAGACTGACCCCCACTCTGTCAATGTAACACACACAGGGAAGTGCACACTGACCCCACTCTGTCATTGTAACATAGCAAGGGAAGAGCAGACTGACCCCACTCTGTCAATGTAACAAACCCTGGGAGAACAAACTGACCCCACTCTGTCAATGTAACACACCCAGGGAAGAGCAGACTGAACCCACTCTGTCAATGTAACACACCCAGGGAAGAACAGACTGACCCCACTCTGTCAATGTAATACACCCAGGGAAGAACAGACTGACCCCACTCAGTCAATGTAACACACCCAGGGAAGAGCAGACTGACCCCACTCTGTCAATGTAACACACCCAGGGAAGAACAGACTGACTCCACTCTGTCAATGTAACACACCCAGGGAAGAGCAGACTGATCCCACTCTGTCAATGTAACACACCAAGGGAATAGCAGACTGACCCCACTCTGTCAATGTAACACACCCATAAAAGAGCAGACTGGCCCCACTCTGTCAATGTGACACGCCCTGGGAAGAGCAGACTGACCACACTCTGTCAATGTTACCCACCCAGGGAAGAGCAGATTGACCTCACTCTGTCAATGTGACACGCCCTGGGAAGAGCAGACTCACCTCACTCTGTCAATGTAACACACCCAGGGAAGAACAGACTGACCCCACTCTGTCAATGTAACAAACCCTGGGAGAACAGACTGACCCCACACTGTCAATGTAACACACCCAGGGAAGAGCAAACTGACCCCACTCTGTCAATGAAACACACCCAGGGAAGAGCAGACTGACCCCACTCTGTCAATGTTACCCACCCAGGGAAGAGCAGATTGACCACACTCTGTCAATGTAACACACCCAGGGAAGAGCAGACTGACCCCACTCTGTCAATGTAAAACACCCAGGGAAGAGCAGACTGACCCCACTCTGTCAATGTAACACAGCCAGGGAAGAGCAGACTGACCCCACTCTGTCAATGTAAAACACCCAGGGAAGAACAGACTGACCCCACTGTGTCAATGTAACAAACTTGGGGAAGAGCAGACTGACCCCAATCTGTCAATGTAACACACCCAGGGAAGAGAAGACTGACCCCACTCTGTCAATGTCACCCTCCCAGGGAAGAGCAGACTGACCCCACTCTGTCAATGTAACACACCCAGGGAAGAGCAGACTGACCCCACTCTGTCAATGTTACACACACAGAGAAGAGCAGACTGATCCCACTCTGTCAATGTAAAACACCCAGGGAAGAGCAGACTGACCCCACTCTGTCAATGTAACACACTCAGGGAGGAGCAAGCTGACCCCACTCTGTCAATGTAACCCTCACAGGGAAGAGCAGACTGACCTCACTCTGTCAATGTAACACACCCAGGGAAGAACAGACTGACCCCACTCTGTCAATGAAACAAACCCTGGGAGAACAGACTGACGCCACTCTGTAAATGGAACACACCCAGGGAAGGGCAGACTAACCTCTCTGTGTCAATGAAACACACCCAGGGAAGAGCAGACTGACCCCACTCTGTCAATGAAACACACCCAGGGAAGAGCAGATTGACCCCACTCTGTCAATGTAACACACCCAGGGAAGAGCAGACTGACCTCACTCTGTCAATGTAACACACCCAGGGAAGAGCAGACTGACCCCACTCTGTCAATGTAACATACCCAGGGAAGTGCAGATTGACCCCACTCTGTCAATGTAACACACCCAGGGAAGAGCAGACTGACCTCACTCTGTCAATGTAACACACCCAGGGAAGAGCAGACTGACCCCACTCTGTCAATGAAACACACCCAGGGAAGAGCAGATTGACCCCACCCTGTCACTGTAACACACCCAGGGAAGAGCAGACTGACACCACTCTGTCAATGTAACACACCCAGGGAAGAGCAAACTGACCCCACTCTGTCAATGAAACACACCCAGGGAAGAGCAGATTGACCCCACTCTGTCAATGTAACACACCCAGGGAAGAGCAGACTGACCTCACTCTGTCAATGTAACACACCCAGGGAAGAGCAGACTGACCCCACTCTGTCGATGTAACATACCCAGGGAAGAGCAGACTGACCCCACTCTGTCAATGTAACACACCCAGGGAAGAACAGACTGACCCCACTATGTCAATGAAACAAACTTGGGGAAGAGCAGACTGACCCCAATCTGTCAATGTAACACACCCAGGGAAGAGAAGACTGACCCCACTTGTCAATGTAACCCTCCCAGGGAAGAGCAGACTGACCCCACTCTGTCAATGTAACACACCCAGGGAAGAGCAGACTGACCCCACTCTGTCAATGTAACACACCCAGGGAAGAGCAGACTGACCCCACTCTGTCAATGTAACACACCCAGGGAAGAGCAGTCTGACCCCACTCTGTCAATGTAACACACCCAGGGAAGAGCAGACTGAACCCACTCTGTCAATGTAACACACCCAGGGAAGAACAGACTGACCCCACTCTGTCAATGTAATACACCCAGGGAAGAACAGACTGACCCCACTCAGTCAATGTAACACACCCAGGGAAGAGCAGACTGACCCCACTCTGTCAATGTAACACACCCAGGGAAGAACAGACTGACTCCACTCTGTCAATGTAACACACCCAGGGAAGAGCAGACTGATCCCACTCTGTCAATGTAACACACCCAGGGAATAGCAGACTGACCCCACTCTGTCAATGTAACACACCCATAAAAGAGCAGACTGGCCCCACTCTGTCAATGTGACACGCCCTGGGAAGAGCAGACTGACCACACTCTGTCAATGTTACCCACCCAGGGAAGACCAGATTGACCTCACTCTGTCAATGTGACACGCCCTGGGAAGAGCAGACTCACCTCACTCTGTCAATGTAACACACCGCGGGAAGAGCAGACTGACCCCACACTGTCAATGTAACACACCCAGGGAAGAGCAGTCTGACACCACTCTGTCAATGTAACACACCCAGGGAAGAGCAAACTGACCCCACTCTGTCAATGAAACACACCCAGGGAAGAGCAGACTGACCCCACTCTGTCAATGTTACCCAACCAGGGAAGAGCAAACTGACCCCACTCTGTCAATGAAACACACCCAGGGAAGAGCAGACTGACCCCACTCTGTCAATGTTAGCCACCCAGGGAAGAGCAGATTGACCACACTCTGTCAATGTAACACACCCAGGGAAGAGCAGACTGACCCCACTCTGTCAATGTAAAACACCCAGGGAAGAGCAGACTGACCCCATTCTGTCAATGTAACACAGCCAGGGAAGAGCAGACTGACCCCACTCTGTCAATGTAACACACCCAGGGAAGAACAGACTGACCCCACTGTGTCAATGTAACAAACTTGTGGAAGAGCAGACTGACCCCAATCTGTCAATGTAACACACCCAGGGAAGAGAAGACTGACCCCACTCTGTCAATGTCGCCCTCCCAGGGAAGAGCAGACTGACCCCACTCTGTCAATGTAACACACCCAGGGAAGAGCAGACTGAACTCACTCTGTCAATGTACCACAACCAGGGAAGAGCAGACTGACCCCACTGTGTCAATGTAACACACCCATAAAAGAGCAGACTGTCCCCACTCTGTCAATGTAACACACCCAGGGAAGAACAGACTGACCCCACTCTGTCAATGTAACAAACCGTGGGAGAACAGACTGACGCCACTCTGTCATTGGAACACACCCAGGGAAGAGCAGACTGAGTTCACTCTGTCAATGTAGCACACCCAGGGAAGAGCAGACTGACCCCAATCTGTCAATGTAACACACCCAGGGAAAAACAGACTGACCCCACTGTGTCAATGTTACCAACTTGGGGAAGAGCAGACTGACCCCAATCTGTCAATGTAACACACCCAGGGAAGAGAAGACTGACCCCACTCTGTCAATGTAACCCTCCCAGGGAAGAGCAGACTGACCTCACTCTGTCAATGTAACATACCCAGGGAAGAACAGACTGACCCCACTCTGTCAATGTAACAAACCCTGGGAGAACAGACTGACGCCACTCTGTCAATGGAACACACCCAGGGAAGGGCAGACTGACCCCACTCTGTCAATGTAACACACCCAGGGAAGAGCAGACTGACACCACTCTGTCAATGTAACACACCCAGGGAAGAGCAGACTGACACCACTCTGTCAATGTAACACACCCAGGGAAGAGCAGACTGACCCCACTCTGTCAATGTAACACACCCAGGGAAGAGCAGACTGACCCCACTCTGTCAATGTAACACACCCAGGGAAGAGCAGACTGACCCCACTCTGTCAATGTAACACACCCAGGGAAGAGCAGACTGACCCCACTCTGTCAATGTAACACACCCAGGGAAGAGCAGACTGACCCCACTCTGTCAATGTAACACACCCAGGGAAGAGCAGACTGACCCCACTCTGTCAATGTAACACAGCCAGGGAAGAGCAGACTGACCCTACTCTGTTAATGTAACACACCCAGGGAAGAGCAGACTGACCCCACTCTGTCAATGTAACCCACTCAAAAAGAGCAGACTGTCGCCACTCTGTCAATGTGACACGCCCTGGGAAGAGCACACTGACCCAACTCTGTCAATGTAACACACCCAGGGAAGAGCAGACTGACCAAACTCTGTCAATGTAACAAACCCAGGGAAGAGCAGACTGACCTCACTCTTTCAATGTAACCCACCCAGAGAAGAGCAGAATGTCCTCTTCTGCAAAATTACTCACGCAGTGAACTGCAGACTTACCCAACTCTGTCAATGTAACCCACCCAGTGATGTGCACACTGACCCCACTCTGTCATTGTAACACACCCAGGGAAGAGCAGACTGACCGCACTCTTTCAATGTAACCCACCCAGAGAAGAGCAGAATGTCCTCTTCTGCAAAATTACTCACACAGTGAACTGCAGACTTACCCCACTCTGTCAATGTAACCCACCCAGTGATGTGCACACTGACACCACTCTGTCATTGTAACACACCCAGGGAAGACCAGACTGACCGCACTCTGTCAATGTAACACACAATGGGAGAACAGACTGACCCCACTCTGTCAATGTAATACACCCAGGGAAGAGCAGACAGATACCACTCTGTCAATGTAACACACCAAGGGAAGAACAGACTGAGCCCACTCTGTCAATTTAAAAAACCCAGGGAAGAGCAGATTAACCCCACTCTGTCAATGTAACAAACCCAGGGAGAACAGACTGACCCCACTCTGTCAATGGAACACACCCAGGGAAGGGCAGACTGACCCCACTCTGTCAATGTAACACACCCATGGAAGAGCAGACTGACTCCACTCTGTCAATGTAACACACCCTGGGAAGAGCAGACTGACCCCACTCTGTCAATGAAACACACCCATGGAAGAGCAGACTGGCTCCACTCTGTCAATGTAACACACCCTGGGAAGAGCAGACTGACCCCACTCTGTCAATGTAACACACCCAGGGAAGAGCAGACTGACCCCACTCTGTCAATGTAACACACCCAGGGAAGAGCAGTCTGACCCCACTCTGTCAATGTAACACACCCAGGGAAGAGCAGACCGACCCCACTCTGTCGATGAAACACACCCAGGGAAGAGCAGACTGACCCCACTCTGTCAATGTAACACACCCAGGGAAGAGCAGACTGAACCCACTCTGTCAATGTAACACAGCCAGGGATGAGCAGACTGACCCTACTCTGTCAATGTAACACACCCAGGGAAGAACAGACTGACCCCACTGTGTCAATGTAACAAACTTGGGGAAGAGCAGACTGACCACAATCTGTCAATGGAACACACCCAGGGAAGAGAAGACTGACCCCACTCTGTCAATGTAACCCTCCCAGGGAAGAGCAGACTGACCCCACTCTGTCAATGTAACACACCCAGGGAAGAGCAGACTGAACTCACTCTGTCAATTTAACACACCCAAGGAAGAACAGACTGACCCCACTCTGTCAATGTAACACACCCAGGGAAGAGCAGACTGACCCCAATCGGTCAATGTAACACACCCTGGGAAGAGAAGACTGACCCGACTCTGTCAATGTAACAAACCCAGGGAAGAGCAGACTGACCTCATTCTGTCAATGTAACACACCCAGGGAAGAGCAGACTGACCCCACTCTGACAATGTAACACACCCAGGGAAGAGCAGACTGAACTCACTCTGTCAATGTAACACAACCAGGGAAGATCAGACTGACCACACTCTGTCAATGTAACACACGCAGGGAAGAGCAGACTGAATTCATTCTGTCAATGTAACCCACCCATAAAAGAGCAGACTGAACCCACTCTGTCAATGTAACACACCCTGGTAAGAGCAGACTGACCCCCACTCTGTCAATGTAACACACACAGGGAAGTGCACACTGACCCCACTCTGACAATGTAACACACCCAGGGAAGCGCAGACTAAACTCACTCTGTCAATGTAACACAACCAGGGAAGATCAGACTGACCACACTCTGTCAATGTAACACACCCAGGGAAGAGCAGACTGACCCAACTCTGTCAATGTAACGCACCCATAAAAGAGCAGACTGACCCCACTCTGTCAATGTGACACGCCCTGAGAAGAGCAGACTGACCACACTCGGTCAATGTAACACACCCTGGGAAGAGCAGACTGACCCCATCTCTGTCAATGTAACACACACAGGGAAGAGCAGACTGACCCCACTCTGTCAATGTAACAAACCCTGGGAGAACAGACTGACCCCACTCTGTCAATGTAACACACCCAGGGAAGAGCAGACTGACCACACTCTGTCAATGTAACACAGCCAGGGAAGAGCAGACTGACCCCACTCTGTCAATGTAACACACCCAGGGAAGAACAGACTGACCCCACTGTGTCAATGTAACAAACTTGGGGAAGAGCAGACTGACCCCAATCTGACAATGTAACACACCCAGGGAAGAGAAGACTGACCCCACTCTGTCAATGTGACACGCCCTGGGAAGAGCAGACTGACCACACTCTGTCAATGTTACCCACCCAGGGAAGAGCAGATTGACCCCACTCTGTCAATGTAACACACCCAGGGAAGAGCAGACTGAACCCACTTTGTCAATGTAACACACCCTGGGAAGAGCAGACTGACCCCACTCTGTCAATGTAACACACCCAGGGAAGAGCAGACTGACCCCACTCTGTCAATGTAACACAGCCAGGGAAGAGCAGACTGACCCCACTCTGTCAATGTAACACACCCAGGGAAGAACAGACTGACCCCACTGTGTCAATGTAACAAACTTGGGGAAGAGCAGACTGACCCCAATCTGACAATGTAACACACCCAGGGAAGAGAAGACTGACCCCACTCTGTCAATGTCACCCTCCCAGGGAAGAGCAGACTGACCCCACTCTGTCAATGTAACACACCCAGGGAAGAGCAGACTGAACTCACTCTGTCAATGTAACACAACCAGGGAAGATCAGACTGACCCCACTCTGTCAATGTAACCCACCCATAAAAGAGCAGACTGTCCCCACTCTGTCAATGTAAAACACCCAGGGAAGAGCAGACTGACCCCACTCTGTCAATGTAACACACCCAGGGAAGAGAAGACTGACCCCACTCTGTCAATGTAACCCTCCAGGGAAGAGCAGACTGACCCCACTCTGTCAATGTTACACACACAGAGAAGAGCAGACTGATCCCACTCTGTCAATGTAAAACACCCAGGGAAGAACAGACTGACCCCACTCTGTCAATGTAACACACCCAGGGAGGAGCAAGCTGACCCCACTCTGTCAATGTAACCCTCCCATAAAAGAGCAGACTGACCCCACTCTGTCAATGTGACAAGCCCTGAGAAGAGCAGACTGACCACACTCTGTCAATGTAACACACCCTGGGAAGAGCAGACTGACCCCCACTCTGTCAATGTAACACACACAGGGAAGTGCACACTGACCCCACTCTGTCATTGTAACATCGCAAGGGAAGACCAGACTGACCCCACTCTGTCAATGTAACAAACCCTGGGAGAACAGACTGACCCCACTCTGTCAATGTAACAAAGCCTGGGAGAACAGACTGACGCCACTCTGTCAATGGAACACACCCAAGGAAGAGAAGACTGACCCCACTCTGTCAATGTAACCCTCCCAGGGAAGAGCAGACTGACCTCACTCTGTCAATGTAACACACCCAGGGAAGAACAGACTGACTCCACTCTGTCAATGTAACAAACCCTGGGAGAACAGACTGACGCCACTCTGTCAATGTAACACACCCAGGGAAGAGCAGACTGACACCACTCTGTCAATGTAACACACCCAAGGAAGAGCAAACTGACCCCACACTGTCAATGAAACACACCCAGGGAAGAGCAGATTGACCCCTCTCTGTCAATGTAACACACCCAGGGAAGAGCAGACTGACCCCACTGTGTCAATGTAACACACCCAGGGAAGAGCAGACAGATACCACTCTGTCAATGTAACACACCAAGGGAAGAACAGACTGACCCCACTCTGTCAATGTAACACACCCAGGGAAGAGCAGACTGACCACACTCTGTCAATGTAACACAGCCAGGGAAGAGCAGACTGACCCCACTCTGTCAATGTAACACACCCAGGGAAGAACAGACTGACCCCACTGTGTCAATGTAACAAACTTGGGGAAGAGCAGACTGACCCCAATCTGACAATGTAACACACCCAGGGAAGAGAAGACTGACCCCACTCTGTCAATGTGACACGCCCTGGGAAGAGCAGACTGACCACACTCTGTCAATGTTACCCACCCAGGGAAGAGCAGATTGACCCCACTCTGTCAATGTAACACACCCAGGGAAGAGCAGACTGAACCCACTTTGTCAATGTAACACACCCTGGGAAGAGCAGACTGACCCCACTCTGTCAATGTAACACACCCAGGGAAGAGCAGACTGACCCCACTCTGTCAATGTAACACAGCCAGGGAAGAGCAGACTGACCCCACTCTGTCAATGTAACACACCCAGGGAAGAACAGACTGACCCCACTGTGTCAATGTAACAAACTTGGGGAAGAGCAGACTGACCCCAATCTGACAATGTAACACACCCAGGGAAGAGAAGACTGACCCCACTCTGTCAATGTCACCCTCCCAGGGAAGAGCAGACTGACCCCACTCTGTCAATGTAACACACCCAGGGAAGAGCAGACTGAACTCACTCTGTCAATGTAACACAACCAGGGAAGATCAGACTGACCCCACTCTGTCAATGTAACCCACCCATAAAAGAGCAGACTGTCCCCACTCTGTCAATGTAAAACACCCAGGGAAGAGCAGACTGACCCCACTCTGTCAATGTAACACACCCAGGGAAGAGAAGACTGACCCCACTCTGTCAATGTAACCCTCCAGGGAAGAGCAGACTGACCCCACTCTGTCAATGTTACACACACAGAGAAGAGCAGACTGATCCCACTCTGTCAATGTAAAACACCCAGGGAAGAACAGACTGACCCCACTCTGTCAATGTAACACACCCAGGGAGGAGCAAGCTGACCCCACTCTGTCAATGTAACCCTCCCATAAAAGAGCAGACTGACCCCACTCTGTCAATGTGACAAGCCCTGAGAAGAGCAGACTGACCACACTCTGTCAATGTAACACACCCTGGGAAGAGCAGACTGACCCCCACTCTGTCAATGTAACACACACAGGGAAGTGCACACTGACCCCACTCTGTCATTGTAACATCGCAAGGGAAGACCAGACTGACCCCACTCTGTCAATGTAACAAACCCTGGGAGAACAGACTGACCCCACTCTGTCAATGTAACAAAGCCTGGGAGAACAGACTGACGCCACTCTGTCAATGGAACACACCCAAGGAAGAGAAGACTGACCCCACTCTGTCAATGTAACCCTCCCAGGGAAGAGCAGACTGACCTCACTCTGTCAATGTAACACACCCAGGGAAGAACAGACTGACTCCACTCTGTCAATGTAACAAACCCTGGGAGAACAGACTGACGCCACTCTGTCAATGTAACACACCCAGGGAAGAGCAGACTGACACCACTCTGTCAATGTAACACACCCAAGGAAGAGCAAACTGACCCCACACTGTCAATGAAACACACCCAGGGAAGAGCAGATTGACCCCTCTCTGTCAATGTAACACACCCAGGGAAGAGCAGACTGACCCCACTGTGTCAATGTAACACACCCAGGGAAGAGCAGACAGATACCACTCTGTCAATGTAACACACCAAGGGAAGAACAGACTGACCCCACTCTGTCAATGTAACACACCCAGGGAAGAGCAGACTGAACTCAGTCTGTCAATATAACACACCTAGGGGAGAGCAGACTGACACCACCCTGTCACTGTAACACTCCCAGGGAAGAACAGACTGACGCCACTCTGTCAATGTAACACACCCAGGGAAGAGCAGACTGACCAAACACTGTCAATTTAACACACCCAAGGAAGAACAGACTGACCCCTCTCTGTCAATGTAACACACTCAGGGAAGAGCAGACTGACCCCAATCTGTCAATGTAACACACCCAGGGAAGAGCAGACTGACCCCACTCTGTCAATGTAACACACCCAGGGAATAGCAGACTGACCCCACTCTGTCAAAGTAACACACCGATAAAAGAGCAGACTGGCCCCACTCTGTCAATGTGACACGCCCTGGGAAGAGCAGACTGACCTCACTCTGTCAATGTAACACACCCAGGGGAGAGCAGTCTGACCCCACTCTGTCAATGAAACACACCCATGGAAGAGCAGACTGACCCCACTCTGTCAATGTAACACACCCAGGGAAGATCAGACTGACCCCTCTCTGTCAATGTAACACACCCAGGGAAGAGCAGACTGACCCCACTCTGTCAATGAAACACACCCATGGAAGAGCAGACTGACCCCACTCTGTCAATGTTACACACCCAGGGAGGAGCAAGCTGACCCCACTCTGTCAATGTAACCCTCCCAGGGAAGAGCAGACTGAACTCACTCTGTCAATGTAACACAACCAGGGAAGATCAGACTGACCACACTCTGTCAATGTAACACACGCAGGGAAGAGCAGACTGAATTCATTCTGTCAATGTAACCCACCCATAAAAGAGCAGACAGACCCCACTCTGTCAATGTGACACGCCCTGAGAAGAGCAGACTGACCACACTCTGTCAATGTAACACACCCTGGGAAGAGCAGACTGACCCCCACTCTGTCAATGTTACACACACAGGGAAGTGCACACTGACCCCACTCTGTCATTGTAACATAGCAAGGGAAGAGCAGACTGACCCCACTCTGTCAATGTAACAAACCCTGGGAGAACAGACTGACCCCACTCTGTCAATGTAACACACCCAGGGAAGAGCAGACTGAACCCACTCTGTCAATGTAACACACCCAGGGAAGAACAGACTGACCCCACTCTGTCAATGTAATACACCCAGGGAAGAACAGACTGACCCCACTCAGTCAATGTAACACACCCAGGGAAGAGCAGACTGACCCCACTCTGTCAATGTAACACACCCAGGGAAGAACAGACTGACCCCACACTGTCAATGTAACACACCCAGGGAAGAGCAGACTGACACCACTCTGTCAATGTAACACACCCAGGGAAGAGCAAACTGACGCCACTCTGTCAATGAAACACACCCAGGGAAGAGCAGACTGACCCCACTCTGTCAATGTTACCCACCCAGGGAAGAGCAGATTGACCACACTCTGTCAATGTAACACACCCAGGGAAGAGCAGACTGACCCCACTCTGTCAATGTAAAACACCCAGGGAAGAGCAGACTGACCCCATTCTGTCAATGTAACACAGCCAGGGAAGAGCAGACTGACCACACTCTGTCAATGTAACACACCCAGGGAAGAACAGACTGACCCCACTGTGTCAATGAAACAAACTTGGGGAAGAGCAGACTGACCCCAATCTGTCAATGTAACACACCCAGGGAAGAGAAGACTGACCCCACTCTGTCAATGTCACCCTCCCAGGGAAGAGCAGACTGACCCCACTCTGTCAATGTAACACACCCAGGGAAGAGCAGACTGAACTCACTCTGTCAATGTAACACAACCAGGGAAGAGCAGACTGACCCCACTGTGTCAATGTAACCCACCCATAAAAGAGCAGACTGTCCCCACTCTGTCAATGTAACACACCCAGGGAAGAACAGACTGACCCCACTCTGTCAATGTAACAAACCCTGGGAGAACAGACTGACGCCACTCTGTCATTGGAACACACCCAGGGAAGAGCAGACTGACCTCACTCTGTCAATGTAACACACCCAGGGAAGAGCAGACTGACCCCACTCTGTCAATGAAACACACCCAGGGAAGAGCAGATTGACCCCACCCTGTCACTGTAACACACCCAGGGAAGAGCAGACTGACACCACTCTGTCAATGTAACATACCCAGGGAAGAGCAAACTGACCCCACTCTGTCAATGTAACACACCCAGGGAAGAGCAGACTGACCTCACTCTGTCAATGTAACACACCCAGGGAAGAGCAGACTGACCCCACTCTGTCAATGTAGCATACCCAGGGAAGAGCAGACTGACCCCACTCTGTCAATGTAACACACCCAGGGAAGAACAGACTGACCCCACTATGTCAATGAAACAAACTTGGGGAAGAGCAGACAGACCCCAATCTGTCAATGTAACACACCCAGGGAAGAGAAGACTTACCCCACTCTGTCAATGTAACACACCCAGGGAAGAGCAGACTGAACTCAGTCTGTCAATATAACACACCTAGGGGAGAGCAGACTGACACCACCCTGTCACTGTAACACTCCCAGGGAAGAACAGACTGACGCCACTCTGTCAATGTAACACACCCAGGGAAGAGCAGACTGACCAAACACTGTCAATTTAACACACCCAAGGAAGAACAGACTGACCCCTCTCTGTCAATGTAACACACTCAGGGAAGAGCAGACTGACCCCAATCTGTCAATTTAACACACCCAGGGAATAGCAGATTGACCCCACTCTGTCAAAGTAACACACCGATAAAAGAGCATACTGGCCCCACTCTGTCAATTTGACACGCCCTGGGAAGAGCAGACTGACCTCACTCTGTCAATGTAACACACCCAGGGGAGAGCAGTCTGACCCCACTCTGTCAATGAAACACACCCATGGAAGAGCAGACTGACCACACTCTGTCAATGTAACACACCCAGGGAAGATCAGACTGACCCCTCTCTGTCAATGTAACACACCCAGGGAAGAGCAGACTGACCCCACTCTGTCAATGTAACACACCCAGGGAAGAGCAGACTGACCCCACTCTGTCAATGAAACACACCCATGAAAGAGCTGACTGACCCCACTCTGTCAATGTTACACACCCAGGGAGGAGCAAGCTGACCCCACTCTGTCAATGTAACCCTCCCAGGGAAGAGCAGACTGAACTCACTCTGTCAATGTAACACAACCAGGGAAGATCAGACTGACCACACTCTGTTAATGTAACACACGCAGGGAAGAGCAGACTGAATTCATTCTGTCAATGTAACCCACCCATAAAAGAGCAGACTGACCCCACTCTGTCAATGTGACTCGCCCTGAGAAAAGCAGACTGACCCCCACTCTGTCAATGTAACACACACAGGGAAGTGCACACTGACCCCACTCTGTCATTGTAACATAGCAAGGGAAGAGCAGACTGACCCCACTCTGTCAATGTAACAAACCCTGGGAGAACAGACTGACCCCACTCTGTCAATGTAACACACCCAGGGAAGAGCAGACTGAACCCACTCTGTCAATGTAACACACCCAGGGAAGAACAGACTGACCCCACTCTGTCAATGTAATACACCCAGGGAAGAACAGACTGACCCCACTCAGTCAATGTAACACACCCAGGGAAGAGCAGACTGACCCCACTCTGTCAATGTAACACACCCAGGGAAGAACAGACTGACTCCACTCTGTCAATGTAACACACCCAGGGAAGAGCAGACTGATCCCACTCTGTCAATGTAACACACCCAGGGAATAGCAGACTGACCCCACTCTGTCAATGTAACACACCCATAAAAGAGCAGACTGGCCCCACTCTGTCAATGTGACACGCCCTGGGAAGAGCAGACTGACCACACTCTGTCAATGTTACCCACCCAGGGAAGACCAGATTGACCTCACTCTGTCAATGTGACACGCCCTTGGAAGAGCAGACTCACCTCACTCTGTCAATGTAACACACCCAGGGAAGAACAGACTGACCCCACTCTGTCAATGTAACAAACCCTGGGAGAGCAGACTGACCCCACACTGTCAATGTAACACACCCAGGGAAGAGCAGACTGACACCACTCTCTCAATGTAACACACCCAGGGAAGAGCAAACTGACCCCACTCTGTCAATGAAACACACCCAGGGAAGAGCAGACTGACCCAACTCTGTCAATGTTACCCACCCAGGGAAGAGCAGATTGACCACACTCTGTCAATGTAACACACCCAGGGAAGAGCAGACTGACCCCACTCTGTCAATGTAAAACACCCAGGGAAGAGCAGACTGACCCCACTCTGTCAATGTAACACAGCCAGGGAAGAGCAGACTGACCCCACTCTGTCAATGTAACACACCCAGGGAAGAACAGACTGACCCCACTGTGTCAATGTAACAAACTTGGGGAAGAGCAGACTGACCCCAATCTGTCAATGTAACACACCCAGGGAAGAGAAGACTGACCCCACTCTGTCAATGTCACCCTCCCAGGGAAGAGCAGACTGACCCCACTCTGTCAATGTAACACACCCAGGGAAGAGCAGACTGAACTCACTCTGTCAATGTAACACAACCAGGGAAGAGCAGACTGACCCCACTGTGTCAATGTAACCCACCCATAAAAGAGCAGACTGTCCCCACTCTGTCAATGTAACACACCCAGGGAAGAACAGACTGACCCCACTCTGTCAATGTAACAAACCCTGGGAGAACAGACTGACGCCACTCTGTCATTGGAACACACCCAGGGAAGAGCAGACTGAGTTCACTCTGTCAATGTAACACACCCAGGGAAGGGCAGACTGACCCCACTCTGTCAATGTAACCCACCCAGGGAAGAGCAGACTGACCCCACTCTGTCAATGTTACACACACAGAGAAGAGCAGACTGATCCCACTCTGTCAATGTAAAACACCCAGGGAAGAGCAGACTGACCCCACTCTGTCAATGTAACACACTCAGGGAGGAGCAAGCTGACCCCACTCTGTCAATGTAACCCTCACAGGGAAGAGCAGACTGACCTCACTCTGTCAATGTAACACACCCAGGGAAGAACAGACTGACCCCACTCTGTCAATGAAACAAACCCTGGGAGAACAGACTGACGCCACTCTGTAAATGGAACACACCCAGGGAAGGGCAGACTAACCTCACTCTGACAATGAAACACACCCAGGGAAGAGCAGACTGACCCCACTCTGTCAATGAAACACACCCAGGGAAGAGCAGATTGACCCCACTCTGTCAATGTAACACACCCAGGGAAGAGCAGACTGACCTCACTCTGTCAATGTAACACACCCAGGGAAGAGCAGACTGACCCCACTCTGTCAATGTAACATACCCAGGGAAGTGCAGATTGACCCCACTCTGTCAATGTAACACACCCAGGGAAGAGCAGACTGACCTCACTCTGTCAATGTAACACACCCAGGGAAGAGCAGACTGACCCCACTCTGTCAATGTAACACACCCAGGGAAGAGCAGACTGACCCCACTCTGTCGATGTAACATACCCAGGGAAGAGCAGACTGACCCCACTCTGTCAATGTAACACACCCAGGGAAGAACAGACTGACCCCACTATGTCAATGAAACACACCCAGGGAAGATCAGACTGACCCCTCTCTGTCAATGTAACACACCCAGGGAAGAGAAGACTGACCCCACTTGTCAATGTAACCCTCCCAGGGAAGAGCAGACTGACCCCACTCTGTCAATGTAACACACCCAGGGAAGAGCAGACTGACCCCACTCTGTCAATGTAACACACCCAGGGAAGAGCAGACTGACCCCACTCTGTCAATGTAACACACCCAGGGAAGAGCAGTCTGACCCCACTCTGTCAATGTAACACACCCAGGGAAGAGCAGACTGGACCCACTCAGTCAATGTAACACACCCAGGGAAGAACAGACTGACCCCACTCTGTCAATGTAATACACCCAGGGAAGAACAGACTGACCCCACTCAGTCAATGTAACACACCCAGGGAAGAGCAGACTGACCCCACTCTGTCAATGTAACACACCCAGGGAAGAACAGACTGACTCCACTCTGTCAATGTAACACACCCAGGGAAGAGCAGACTGATCCCACTCTGTCAATGTAACACACCCAGGGAATAGCAGACTGACCCCACTCTGTCAATGTAACACACCCATAAAAGAGCAGACTGGCCCCACTCTGTCAATGTGACACGCCCTGGGAAGAGCAGACTGACCACACTCTGTCAATGTTACCCACCCAGGGAAGACCAGATTGACCTCACTCTGTCAATGTGACACGCCCTGGGAAGAGCAGACTCACCTCACTCTGTCAATGTAACACACCCAGGGAAGAACAGACTGACCCCACTCTGTCAATGTAACAAACCCTGGGAGAACAGACTGACCCCACACTGTCAATGTAACACACCCAGGGAAGAGCAGACTGACACCACTCTGTCAATGTAACACACCCAGGGAAGAGCAAACTGACCCCACTCTGTCAATGAAACACACCCAGGGAAGAGCAGACTGACCCCACTCTGTCAATGTTACCCACCCAGGGAAGAGCAGATTGACCACACTCTGTCAATGTAACACACCCAGGGAAGAGCAGACTGACCCCACTCTGTCAATGTAAAACACCCAGGGAAGAGCAGACTGACCCCATTCTGTCAATGTAACACAGCCAGGGAAGAGCAGACTGACCCCACTCTGTCAATGTAACACACCCAGGGAAGAACAGACTGACCCCACTGTGTCAATGTAACAAACTTGTGGAAGAGCAGACTGACCCCAATCTGTCAATGTAACACACCCGGGGAAGAGAAGACTGACCCCACTCTGTCAATGTCACCCTCGCAGGGAAGAGCAGACTGACCCCACTCTGTCAATGTAACACACCCAGGGAAGAGCAGACTGAACTCACTCTGTCAATGTAACACAACCAGGGAAGAGCAGACTGACACCACTGTGTCAATGTAACACACCCATAAAAGAGCAGACTGTCCCCACTCTGTCAATGTAACACACCCAGGGAAGAACAGACTGACCCCACTCTGTCAATGTAACAAACCGTGGGAGAAAAGACTGACGCCACTCTGTCATTGGAACACACCCAGGGAAGAGCAGACTGAGTTCACTCTGTCAATGTAACACACCCAGGGAAGGGCAGACTGACCCCACTCTGTCAACGTAACCCACCCAGGGAAGAGCAGACTGACCCCACTCTGTCAATGTTACACACACAGAGAAGAGCAGACTGATCCCACTCTGTCAATGTAAAACACCCAGGGAAGAGCAGACTGACCCCACTCTGTCAATGTAACACACTCAGGGAGGAGCAAGCTGACCCCACTCTGTCAATGTAACCCTCACAGGGAAGAGCAGACTGACCTCACTCTGTCAATGTAACACACCCAGGGAAGAACAGACTGACCCCACTCTGTCAATGAAACAAACCCTGGGAGAACAGACTGACGTCACTCTGTAAATGGAACACAACCAGGGAAGGGCAGACTAACCTCACTCTGTCAATGAAACACACCCAGGGAAGAGCAGACTGACCCCACTCTGTCAATGAAACACACCCAGGGAAGAGCAGATTGACCCCACTCTGTCAATGTAACACACCCAGGGAAGAGCAGACTGACCTCACTCTGTCAATGTAACACACCCAGGGAAGAGCAGACTGACCCCACTCTGTCAATGTAACATACCCAGGGAAGAGCAGATTGACCCCACTCTGTCAATGTAACACACCCAGGGAAGAGCAGACTGACCTCACTCTGTCAATGTAACACACCCAGGGAAGAGCAGACTGACCCCAATCTGTCAATGAAACACACCCAGGGAAGAGCAGATTGACCCCACTCTGTCAATGTAACACACCCAGGGAAGAGAAGACTGACCCCACTTGTCAATGTAACCCTCCCAGGGAAGAGCAGACTGACCCCACTCTGTCAATGTAACACACCCAGTGAAGAGCAGACTGAACTCAGTCTGTCAATATAACACACCTAGGGGAGAGCAGACTGACACCACCCTGTCAATGTAACACACCCAGGGAAGAGCAGACTGACCAAACACTGTCAATTTAACACACCCAAGGAAGAACAGACTGACCCCTCTCTGTCAATGTAACACACTCAGGGAAGAGCAGACTGACCCCAATCTGTCAATGTAACACACCCAGGGAAGAGCAGACTGACCCCACTCTGTCAATGTAACACACCCAGGGAATAGCAGACTGACCCCACTCTGTCAAAGTAACACACCGATAAAAGAGCAGACTGGCCCCACTCTGTCAATGTGACACGCCCTGGGAAGAGCAGACTGACCTCACTCTGTCAATGTAACACACCCAGGGGAGAGCAGTCTGACCCCACTCTGTCAATGAAACACACCCATGGAAGAGCAGACTGACCCCACTCTGTCAATGTAACACACCCAGGGAAGATCAGACTGACCCCTCTCTGTCAATGTAACACACCCAGGGAAGAGCAGACTGACCCCACTCTGTCAATGGAACACACCCAGGGAAGAGCAGACTGACCCCACTCTGTCAATGAAACACACCCATGGAAGAGCAGACTGACCCCACTCTGTCAATGTTACACACCCAGGGAGCAGCAAGCTGACCCCACTCTGTCAATGTAACCCTCCCAGGGAAGAGCAGACTGAACTCACTCTGTCAATGTAGCACAACCAGGGAAGATCAGACTGACCACACTCTGTCAATGTAACACACGCAGGGAAGAGCAGACTGAATTCATTCTGTCAATGTAACCCACCCATAAAAGAGCAGACTGACCCCACTCTGTCAATGTGACACGCCCTGAGAAGAGCAGACTGACCACACTCTGTCAATGTAACACACCCTGGGAAGAGCAGACTGACCCCCACTCTGTCAATGTAACACACACAGGGAAGTGCACACTGACCCCACTCTGTCATTGTAACATAGCAAGGGAAGAGCAGACTGACCCCACTCTGTCAATGTAACAAACCCTGGGAGAACAGACTGACCCCACTCTGTCAATGTTACACACCCAGGGAAGAGCAGACTGAACCCACTCTGTCAATGTAACACACCCAGGGAAGAACAGACTGACCCCACTCTGTCAATGTAATACACCCAGGGAAGAACAGACTGACCCCACTCAGTCAATGTAACACACCCAGGGAAGAGCAGACTGACCCCACTCTGTCAATGTAACACACCCAGGGAAGAACAGACTGACTCCACTCTGTCAATGTAACACACCCAGGGAAGAGCAGACTGATCCCACTCTGTCAATGTAACACACCCAGGGAATAGCAGACTGACCCCACTCTGTCAATGTAACACACCCATAAAAGAGCAGACTGGCCCCACTCTGTCAATGTGACACGCCCTGGGAAGAGCAGACTGACCACACTCTGTCAATGTTACCCACCCAGGGAAGAGCAGATTGACCTCACTCTGTCAATGTGACACGCCCTGGGAAGAGCAGACTCACCTCACTCTGTCAATGTAACACACCCAGGGAAGAACAGACTGACCCCACTCTGTCAATGTAACAAACCCTGGGAGAACAGACTGACCCCACGCTGTCAATGTAACACACCCAGGGAAGAGCAAACTGACCCCACTCTGTCAATGAAACACACCCAGGGAAGAGCAGACTGACCCCACTCTGTCAATGTTACCCACCCAGGGAAGAGCAGATTGACCACACTCTGTCAATGTAACACACCCAGGGAAGAGCAGACTGACCCCACTCTGTCAATGTAAAACACCCAGGGAAGAGCAGACTGACCCCACTCTGTCAATGTAACACAGCCAGGGAAGAGCAGACTGACCCCACTCTGTCAATGTAACACACCCAGGGAAGAACAGACTGACCCCACTGTGTCAATGTAACAAACTTGGGGAAGAGCAGACTGACCCCAATCTGTCAATGTAACACACCCAGGGAAGAGAAGACTGACCCCACTCTGTCAATGTCACCCTCCCAGGGAAGAGCAGACTGACCCCACTCTGTCAATGTAACACACCCAGGGAAGAGCAGACTGACCCCACTCTGTCAATGTTACACACACAGAGAAGAGCAGACTGATCCCACTCTGTCAATGTAAAACACCCAGGGAAGAGCAGACTGACCCCACTCTGTCAATGTAACACACTCAGGGAGGAGCAAGCTGACCCCACTCTGTCAATGTAACCCTCACAGGGAAGAGCAGACTGACCTCACTCTGTCAATGTAACACACCCAGGGAAGAACAGACTGACCCAACTCTGTCAATGAAACAAACCCTGGGAGAACAGACTGACGCCACTCTGTAAATGAAACACACCCAGGGAAGGGCAGACTAACCTCACTCTGTCAATGAAACACACCCAGGGAAGAGCAGACTGACCCCACTCTGTCAATGAAACACACCCAGGGAAGAGCAGACTGACCCCACTCTGTCAATGTAACACACCCAGGGAAGAGCAGACTGACCTCACTCTGTCAATGTAACACACCCAGGGAAGAGCAGACTGACCCCACTCTGTCAATGTAACATACCCAGGGAAGTGCAGATTGACCCCACTCTGTCAATGTAACACACCCAGGGAAGAGCAGACTGACCTCACTCTGTCAATGTAACACACCCAGGGAAGAGCAGACTGACCCCACTCTGTCAATGAAACACACCCAGGGAAGAGCAGATTGACCCCACCCTGTCACTGTAACACACCCAGGGAAGAGCAGACTGACACCACTCTGTCAATGTAACACACCCAGGGAAGAGCAAACTGACCCCACTCTGTCAATGAAACACACCCAGGGAAGAGCAGATTGACCCCACTCTGTCAATGTAACACACCCAGGGAAGAGCAGACTGACCTCACTCTGTCAATGTAACACACCCAGGGAAGAGCAGACTGACCCCACTCTGTCGATGTAACATACCCAGGGAAGAGCAGACTGACCCCACTCTGTCAATGTAACACACCCAGGGAAGAACAGACTGACCCCACTATGTCAATGAAACAAACTTGGGGAAGAGCAGACTGACCCCAATCTGTCAATGTAACACACCCAGGGAAGAGAAGACTGACCCCACTTGTCAATGTAACCCTCCCAGGGAAGAGCAGACTGACCCCACTCTGTCAATGTAACACACCCAGGGAAGAACAGACTGACCCCACTATGTCAATGAAACAAACTTGGGGAAGAGCAGACTGACCCCAATCTGTCAATGTAACACACCCAGGGAAGAGAAGACTGACCCCAATCTGTCAATGTAACACACCCAGGGAAGAGAAGACTGACCCCACTCTGTCAATGTAACACACCCAGGGAAGAGCAGTCTGACCCCACTCTGTCAATGTAACACACCCAGGGAAGAGCAGACTGAACCCACTCTGTCAATGTAACACACCCAGGGAAGAACAGACTGACCCCACTCTGTCAATGTAATACACCCAGGGAAGAACAGACTGACCCCACTCAGTCAATGTAACACACCCAGGGAAGAGCAGACTGACCCCACTCTGTCAATGTAACACACCCAGGGAAGAACAGACTGACTCCACTCTGTCAATGTAACACACCCAGGGAAGAGCAGACTGATCCCACTCTGTCAATGTAACACACCCAGGGAATAGCAGACTGACCCCACTCTGTCAATGTAACACACCCATAAAAGAGCAGACTGGCCCCACTCTGTCAATGTGACACGCCCTGGGAAGAGCAGACTGACCACACTCTGTCAATGTTACCCACCCAGGGAAGACCAGATTGACCTCACTCTGTCAATGTGACACGCCCTGGGAAGAGCAGACTCACCTCACTCTGTCAATGTAACACACCGCGGGAAGAGCAGACTGACCCCACACTGTCAATGTAACACACCCAGGGAAGAGCAGTCTGACACCACTCTGTCAATGTAACACACCCAGGGAAGAGCAAACTGACCCCACTCTGTCAATGAAACACACCCAGGGAAGAGCAGACTGACCCCACTCTGTCAATGTTACCCAACCAGGGAAGAGCAAACTGACCCCACTCTGTCAATGAAACACACCCAGGGAAGAGCAGACTGACCCCACTCTGTCAATGTTAGCCACCCAGGGAAGAGCAGATTGACCACACTCTGTCAATGTAACACACCCAGGGAAGAGCAGACTGACCCCACTCTGTCAATGTAAAACACCCAGGGAAGAGCAGACTGACCCCATTCTGTCAATGTAACACAGCCAGGGAAGAGCAGACTGACCCCACTCTGTCAATGTAACACACCCAGGGAAGAACAGACTGACCCCACTGTGTCAATGTAACAAACTTGTGGAAGAGCAGACTGACCCCAATCTGTCAATGTAACACACCCAGGGAAGAGAAGACTGACCCCACTCTGTCAATGTCACCCTCCCAGGGAAGAGCAGACTGACCCCACTCTGTCAATGTAACACACCCAGGGAAGAGCAGACTGAACTCACTCTGTCAATGTAACACAACCAGGGAAGAGCAGACTGACCCCACTGTGTCAATGTAACACACCCATAAAAGAGCAGACTGTCCCCACTCTGTCAATGTAACACACCCAGGGAAGAACAGACTGACCCCACTCTGTCAATGTAACAAACCGTGGGAGAACAGACTGACGCCACTCTGTCATTGGAACACACCCAGGGAAGAGCAGACTGAGTTCACTCTGTCAATGTAACACACCCAGGGAAGGGCAGACTGACCCCACTCTGTCAACGTAACCCACCCAGGGAAGAGCAGACTGACCCCACTCTGTCAATGTTACACACACAGAGAAGAGCAGACTGATCCCACTCTGTCAATGTAAAACACCCAGGGAAGAGCAGACTGACCCCAGTCTGTCAATGTAACACACTCAGGGAGGAGCAAGCTGACCCCACTCTGTCAATGTAACCCTCACAGGGAAGAGCAGACTGACCTCACTCTGTCAATGTAACACACCCAGGGAAGAACAGACTGACCCCACTCTGTCAATGAAACAAACCCTGGGAGAACAGACTGACGCCACTCTGTAAATGGAACACAACCAGGGAAGGGCAGACTAACCTCACTCTGTCAATGAAACACACCCAGGGAAGAGCAGACTGACCCCACTCCGTCAATGAAACACACCCAGGGAAGAGCAGATTGACCCCACTCTGTCAATGTAACACACCCAGGGAAGAGCAGACTGACCTCACTCTGTCAATGTAACACACCCAGGGAAGAGCAGACTGACCCCACTCTGTCAATGTAACATACCCAGGGAAGAGCAGATTGACCCCACTCTGTCAATGTAACACACCCAGGGAAGAGCAGACTGACCTCACTCTGTCAATGTAACACACCCAGGGAAGAGCAGACTGACCCCACTCTGACAATGAAACACACCCAGGGAAGAGCAGATTGACCCCACCCTGTCACTGTAACACACCCAGGGAAGAACAGACTGACCCCACTATGTCAATGAAACACACCCAGTGAAGAGCAGACTGAACTCAGTCTGTCAATATAACACACCTAGGGGAGAGCAGACTGACACCACCCTGTCACTGTAACACTCCCAGGGAAGAACAGACTGACGCCACTCTGTCAATGTAACACACCCAGGGAAGAGCAGACTGACCAAACACTGTCAATTTAACACACCCAAGGAAGAACAGACTGACCCCTCTCTGTCAATGTAACACACTCAGGGAAGAGCAGACTGACCCCAATCTGTCAATGTAACACACCCAGGGAAGAGCAGACTGACCCCACTCTGTCAATGTAACACACCCAGGGAATAGCAGACTGACCCTACTCTGTCAAAGTAACACACCGATAAAAGAGCAGACTGGCCCCACTCTGTCAATGTGACACGCCCTGGGAAGAGCAGACTGACCTCACTCTGTCAATGTAACACACCCAGGGGAGAGCAGTCTGACCCCACTCTGTCAATGAAACACACCCATGGAAGAGCAGACTGACCCCACTCTGTCAATGTAACACACCCAGGGAAGATCAGACTGACCCCTCTCTGTCAATGTAACACACCCAGGGAAGAGCAGACTGACCCCACTCTGTCAATGTAACACACCCAGGGAAGAGCAGACTGACCCCACTCTGTCAATGAAACACACCCATGGAAGAGCAGACTGACCCCACTCTGTCAATGTTACACACCCAGGGAGCAGCAAGCTGACCCCACTCTGTCAATGTAACCCTCCCAGGGAAGAGCAGACTGAACTCACTCTGTCAATGTAACACAACCAGGGAAGATCAGACTGACCACACTCTGTCAATGTAACACACGCAGGGAAGAGCAGACTGAATTCATTCTGTCAATGTAACCCACCCATAAAAGAGCAGACTGACCCCACTCTGTCAATGTGACACGCCCTGAGAAGAGCAGACTGACCACACTCTGTCAATGTAACACACCCTGGGAAGAGCAGACTGACCCCCACTCTGTCAATGTAACACACACAGGGAAGTACACACTGACCCCACTCTGTCATTGTAACATAGCAAGGGAAGAGCAGACTGACCCCACTCTGTCAATGTAACAAACCCTGGGAGAACAGACTGACCCCACTCTGTCAATGTAACACACCCAGGGAAGAGCAGACTGAACCCACTCTGTCAATGTGACACGCCCTGGGAAGAACAGACTGACCCCACTCTGTCAATGTAATACAGCCAGGGAAGAACAGATTGACCTCACTCTGTCAATGTGACACGCCCTGGGAAGAGCAGACTCACCTCACTCTGTCAATGTAACACACCCAGGGAAGAACAGACTGACCCCACTCTGTCAATGTAACAAACCCTGGGAGAACAGACTGACCCCACACTGTCAATGTAACACAACCAGGGAAGAGCAGACTGACACCACTCTGTCAATGTAACACACCCAGGGAAGAGCAAACTGACCCCACTCTGTCAATGAAACACACCCAGGGAAGAGCAGACTGACCCCACTCTGTCAATGTTACCCACCCAGGGAACAGCAGATTGACCACACTCTGTCAATGTAACACACCCAGGGAAGAGCAGACTGACCCCACTCTGTCAATGTAAAACACTCAGGGAAGAGCAGACTGACCCCACTCTGTCAATGTAACACAGCCAGGGAAGAGCAGACTGACCCCACTCTGTCAATGTAACACACCCAGGGAAGAACAGACTGACCCCACTGTGTCAATGTAACAAACTTGGGGAAGAGCAGACTGACCCCAATCTGTCAATGTAACACACCCAGGGAAGAGAAGACTGACCCCACTCTGTCAATGTCACCCTCCCAGGGAAGAGCAGACTGACCCCACTCTGTCAATGTAACACACCCAGGGAAGAGCAGACTGAACTCACTCTGTCAATGTAACACAACCAGGGAAGAGCAGACTGACCCCACTGTGTCAATGTAACCCACCCATAAAAGAGCAGACTGTCCCCACTCTGTCAATGTAACACACCCAGGGAAGAACAAACTGACCCCACTCTGTCAATGTAACAAACCCTGGGAGAACAGACTGACCCCACTCTGTCAATGTAACCCACCCAGGGAAGAGCAGACTGACCCCACTCTGTCAATGTTACACACACAGAGAAGAGCAGACTGATCCCACTCTGTCAATGTAAAACACCCAGGGCAGAGCAGACTGACCCCACTCTGTCAATGTAACACCCTCAGGGAGGAGCAAGCTGACCCCACTCTGTCAATGTAACCCTCACAGCGAACAGCAGACTGACCTCACTCTGTCAATGTAACACACCCAGGGAAGAACAGACTGACCCCACTCTGTCAATGAAACAAACCCTGGGAGAACAGACTGACGCCACTCTGTAAATGGAACACACCCAGGGAAGGGCAGACTAACCTCACTCTGTCAATGAAACACACCCAGGGAAGAGCAGACTGACCCCACTCTGTCAATGAAACACACCCAGGGAAGAGCAGATTGACCCCACTCTGTCAATGTAACACACCCAGGGAAGAGCAGACTGACCTCACTCTGTCAATGTAACACACCCAGGGAAGAGCAGACTGACCCCACTCTGTCAATGTAACATACCCAGGGAAGTGCAGATTGACCCCACTCTGTCAATGTAACACACCCAGGGAAGAGCAGACTGACCCCACTCTGTCAATGAAACACACCCAGGGAAGAGCAGATTGACCCCACCCTGTCACTGTAACACACCCAGGGAATAGCAGACTGACACCACTCTGTCAATGTAACACACCCAGGGAAGAGCAAACTGACCCCACTCTGTCAATGAAACACACCCAGGGAAGAGCAGATTGACCCCACTCTGTCAATGTAACACACCCAGGGAAGAGCAGACTGACCTCACTCTGTCAATGTAACACACCCAGGGAAGAGCAGACTGACCCCACTCTGTCAATGTAACATACCCAGGGAAGAGCAGACTGACCCCACTCTGTCAATGTAACACACCCAGGGAAGAACAGACTGACCCCACTATGTCAATGAAACAAACTTGGGGAAGAGCAGACTGACCCCAATCTGTCAATGTAACACACCCAGGGAAGAGAAGACTGACCCCACTTGTCAATGTAACCCTCCCAGGGAAGAGCAGACTGACCCCACTCTGTCAATGTAACACACCCAGGGAAGAGCAGACTGACCCCACTCTGTCAATGTAACACACCCAGGGAAGAGCAGACTGACCCCACTCTGTCAATGTAACACACCCAGGGAAGAGCAGTCTGACCCCACTCTGTCAATGTAACACACCCAGGGAAGAGCAGACTGACCCCACTCTGTCAATGTAACAAACCCTGGGAGAACAGACTGACACCACTCTGTCAATGGAACACACCCAGGGAAGAGCAGACTGACCCCACTCTGTCAATGAAACACACCCAGGGAAGAGCAGACTGAACTCAATCTGTCAACGTAACACAACCAGGGAAGATCAGACTGACCCCACTCTGTCAATGTAACACAGCCAGGGAAGAGCAGACTGACCCAAATCTGTCAATGTAACACACCCAGGGAAAAACAGACTGACCCCACTGTGTCAATGTTACCAACTTGGGGAAGAGCAGACTGACCCCAATCTGTCAATGTAACACACCCAGGGAAGAGAAGACTGACCCCACTCTGTCAATGTAACCCTCCCAGGGAAGAGCAGACTGACCTCACTCTGTCAATGTAACATACCCAGGGAAGAACAGACTGACCCCACTCTGTCAATGTAACAAACCCTGGGAGAACAGACTGACGCCACTCTGTCAATGGAACACACCCAGGGAAGGGCAGACTGACCCCACTCTGTCAATGTAACACACCCAGGGAAGAGCAGACTGACACCACTCTGTCAATGTAACACACCCAGGGAAGAGCAGACTGACACCACTCTGTCAATGTAACACACCCAGGGAAGAGCAGACTGACCCCACTCTGTCAATGTAACACACCCAGGGAAGAGCAGACTGACCCCACTCTGTCAATGTAACACACCCAGGGAAGAGCAGACTGACCCCACTCTGTCAATGTAACACACCCAGGGAAGAGCAGACTGACCCCACTCTGTCAATGTAACACACCCAGGGAAGAGCAGACTGACCCCACTCTGTCAATGTAACACACCCAGGGAAGAGCAGACTGACCCCACTCTGTCAATGTAACACAGCCAGGGAAGAGCAGTCTGACCCTACTCTGTCAATGTAACACACCCAGGGAAGAGCAGACTGACCCCACTCTGTCAATGTAACCCACTCAAAAAGAGCAGACTGACGCCACTCTGTCAATGTGACACGCCCTGGGAAGAGCACACTGACCCAACTCTGTCAATGTAACACACCCAGGGAAGAGCAGACTGACCAAACTCTGTCAATGTAACAAACCCAGGGAAGAGCAGACTGACCTCACTCTTTCAATGTAACCCACCCAGAGAAGAGCAGAATGTCCTCTTCTGCAAAATTACTCACGCAGTGAACTGCAGACTTACCCAACTCTGTCAATGTAACCCACCCAGTGATGTGCACACTGACCCCACTCTGTCATTGTAACACACCCAGGGAAGAGCAGACTGACCGCACTCTTTCAATGTAACCCACCCAGAGAAGAGCAGAATGTCCTCTTCTGCAAAATTACTCACACAGTGAACTGCAGACTTACCCCACTCTGTCAATGTAACCCACCCAGTGATGTGCACACTGACACCACTCTGTCATTGTAACACACCCAGGGAAGAGCAGACTGACCGCACTCTGTCAATGTAACACACAATGGGAGAACAGACTGACCCCACTCTGTCAATGTAATACACCCAGGGAAGAGCAGACAGATACCACTCTGTCAATGTAACACACCAAGGGAAGAACAGACTGAGCCCACTCTGTCAATTTAAAAAACCCAGGGAAGAGCAGATTGACCCCACTCTGTCAATGTAACAAACCCAGGGAGAACAGACTGACCCCACTCTGTCAATGGAACACACCCAGGGAAGGGCAGACTGACCCCACTCTGTCAATGTAACACACCCATGGAAGAGCAGACTGACTCCACTCTGTCAATGTAACACACCCTGGGAAGAGCAGACTGACCCCACTCTGTCAATGAAACACACCCATGGAAGAGCAGACTGGCTCCACTCTGTCAATGTAACACACCCTGGGAAGAGCAGACTGACCCCACTCTGTCAATGTAACACACCCAGGGAAGAGCAGACTGACCCCACTCTGTCAATGTAACACACCCAGGGAAGAGCAGTCTGACCCCACTCTGTCAATGTAACACACCCAGGGAAGAGCAGACCGACCCCACTCTGTCGATGAAACACACCCAGGGAAGAGCAGACTGACCCCACTCTGTCAATGTAACACACCCAGGGAAGAGCAGACTGAACCCACTCTGTCAATGTAACACAGCCAGGGATGAGCAGACTGACCCTACTCTGTCAATGTAACACACCCAGGGAAGAACAGACTGACCCCACTGTGTCAATGTAACAAACTTGGGGAAGAGCAGACTGACCACAATCTGTCAATGGAACACACCCAGGGAAGAGAAGACTGACCCCACTCTGTCAATGTAACCCTCCCAGGGAAGAGCAGACTGACCCCACTCTGTCAATGTAACACACCCAGGGAAGAGCAGACTGAACTCACTCTGTCAATTTAACACACCCAAGGAAGAACAGACTGACCCCACTCTGTCAATGTAACACACCCAGGGAAGAGCAGACTGACCCCAATCGGTCAATGTAACACACCCTGGGAAGAGAAGACTGACCCGACTCTGTCAATGTAACAAACCCAGGGAAGAGCAGACTGACCTCATTCTGTCAATGTAACACACCCAGGGAAGAGCAGACTGACCCCACTCTGACAATGTAACACACCCAGGGAAGAGCAGACTGAACTCACTCTGTCAATGTAACACAACCAGGGAAGATCAGACTGACCACACTCTGTCAATGTAACACACGCAGGGAAGAGCAGACTGAATTCATTCTGTCAATGTAACCCACCCATAAAAGAGCAGACTGAACCCACTCTGTCAATGTAACACACCCTGGTAAGAGCAGACTGACCCCCACTCTGTCAATGTAACACACACAGGGAAGTGCACACTGACCCCACTCTGTCATTGTAACACAGCAAGGGTAGAGCAGACTGACCCCACTCTGTCAATGTAACAAACCCTGGGAGAACAGACTGACCCCACTCTGTCAATGTAACACACCCAGGGAAGAACAGACTGACTCCACTCTGTCAATGTAATACACCCAGGGAAGAACAGACTGACCCCACTCAGTCAATGTAACACACCCAGGGAAGAGCAGACTGACCCCAATCTGTCAATGTAACACACCCAGGGAAGAACAGACTGACTCAACTCTGGCAATGTAACCCCCCCAGGGAAGACCAGACTGACCCCACTCTGTCAATGTAACACACCCAGGGAATAGCAGACTTACCCCACTCTGTCAATGTAACCCACCCATAAAAGAGCAGACTGGCCCCACTCTGTCAATGTGACACGCCCTGGGAAGAGCAGACTGACCACACTCTGTCAATGTTACCCACCCAGGGAAGAGCAGATTGACCCCACTCTGTCAATGTAACACACCCAGGGAAGAGCAGACTGACCTCACTCTGTCAATGTAACACACCCAGGGAAGAACAGACTGACCCCACTCTGTCAATGTAACAAACCCTGGGAGAACAGACTGACCCCACTCTGTCAATGGAACACACCGAGGGAAGGGCAGACTGACCCCACTCTGTCAATATAACACACCCAGGGAAGAGCAGACTGACACCACTCTGTCAATGTAACACACCCAGGGAAGAGCAAACTGACCCCACTCTGTCAATGAAACACACCCAGGGAAGAGCAGACCGACCCCACTCTGTCAATGTTACCCACCCAGGGAAGAGCAGATTGACCCCACTCTGTCAATGTAACACACCCAGGGAAGAGCAGACTGACCCCACTCTGTCAATGTAACACACCCAGGGAAGAGCAGACTGACCCCACTCTGTCAATGTAACACAGCCAGGGAAGAGCAGACTGACCCCACTCTGTCAATGTAGCACACCCAGGGAAGAACAGACTGACCCCACTGTGTCAATGTAACAAACTTGGGGAAGAGCAGACTGACCACAATCTGTCAATGTAACACACCCAGGGAAGAGAAGACTGACCCCACTCTGTCAATGTCACCCTCCCAGGGAAGAGCAGGCTGACACCACTCTGTCAATGTAACACACCCAGGGAAGAGCAGACTGAACTCACTCTGTCAATGTAACACAACCAGGGAAGATCAGACTGACCCCACTCTGTCAATGTAACACACCCAGGGAAGAGCAGACTGACCCCACTCTGTCAATGTAACCCACCCATAAAAGAGCAGACTGTCCCCACTTTGTCAATGTAAAACACCCAGGGAAGAACAGACTGACCCCACTCTGTCAATGTAACAAACCCTGGGAGAACAGACTGACGCCACTCTGTCAATGGAACACAATAGGGAAGGGCAGACTAACCTCACTCTGTCAATGTAACACACCCAGGGAAGAGCAGACTGACACCACTCTGTCAATGTAACACAGCCAGGGAAGAGCAGACTGACCCCACTCTGTCAATGTAACACACCCAGGGAAGAACAGACTGACCCCACTGTGTCAATGTAACAAACTTGGGGAAGAGCAGACTGACCCCACTCTGTCAATGTTACACACAGAGAGAAGAGCAGACTGATCCCACTCTGTCAATGTAAAACACCCAGGGAAGAGCAGACGGACCCCACTCTGTCAATGTAACACACCCAGGGAAGAGCAAGCTGACCCCACTCTGTCAATGTAACCCAGCCATAAAAGAGCAGACTGTCCCCACTCTGTCAATGTGACACGCCCTGGGAAGAGCACACTGACCCAACTCTGTCAATGTAACACACCCAGGGAAGAGCAGACCGACCCCACTCTGTCAATGAAACACACCCAGGGAAGAGCAGATTGACCCCACTCTGTCAATGTAACACACCCAGGGAAGAGCAGACTGACCCCAATCTGTCAATGTAACACACCCAGGGAAGAGCAGACGGACCCCACTCTGTCAATGTAACACACCCAGGGGAGAGCAGACTGACCCCACTCTGTCAATGTAACGCAGCCAGGGAAGAGCTGACTGACCCTACTCTGTCAATGTAACACACCCAGGGAAGAAAAGACTGACCCCACTGTGTCAATGTAACAAACTTGGGGAAGAGCAGACTGACCCCAATCTGTCAATGTAACACACCCAGGGAAGAGAAGACTGACCCCACTCTGTCAATGTAACCCTCCCAGGGAAGAGCAGACTGACCCCACTCTGTCAATGTAACACACCCAGGGAAGAGCAGACTGAACTCACTCTGTCAATGTAACACAACCAGGGAAGATCAGACTGACCACACTCTGTCAATGTAACACACCCAGGGAAGAGCAGACTGAACTCACTCTGTCAATATAACACACCCAAGGAAGAACAGACTGACCCCACTCTGTCAATGTAACACACGCAGGGAAGAGCAGACTGACCCCAATCGGTCAATGTAACACACCCAGGGAAGAGAAGACTGACCCCACTCTGTCAATGTAACAAACCCAGGGAAGAGCAGACTGACCTCACTCTGTCAATGTAAAACACCCAGGGAATAGCAGTCTGACCCCACTCTGACAATGTAACACACCCAGGGAAGAGCAGACTGAACTCACTCTGTCAATGTAACACAACCAGGGAAGATCAGACTGACCACACTCTGTCAATGTAACACACGCAGGGAAGAGCAGACTGAATTCATTCTGTCAATGTAACCCACCCATAAAAGAGCAGACTGACCCCACTCTGTCAATATAACACACCCAGGGAAGAGCAGACTGACACCACTCTGTCAATGTAACACACCCAGGGAAGAGCAAACTGACCCCACTCTGTCAATGAAACACACCCAGGGAAGAGCAGACCGACCCCACTCTGTCAATGTTACCCACCCAGGGAAGAGCAGATTGACCCCACTCTGTCAATGTAACACACCCAGGGAAGAGCAGACTGACCCCACTCTGTCAATGTAACACACCCAGGGAAGAACAGACTGACCCCACTCTGTCAATGTAACACAGCCAGGGAAGAGCAGACTGACCCCACTCTGTCAATGTAGCACACCCAGGGAAGAACAGACTGACCCCACTGTGTCAATGTAAAAAACTTGGGGAAGAGCAGACTGACCCCAATCTGTCAATGTAACACACCCAGGGAATAGAAGACTGACCCCACTCTGTCAATGTCACCCTCCCAGGGAAGAGCAGACTGACACCACTCTGTCAATGTAACACACCCAGGGAAGAGCAGACTGAACTCACTCTGTCAATGTAACACAACCAGGGAAGATCAGACTGACCCCACTCTGTCAATGTAACACACCCAGGGAAGAGCAGACTGACCCCACTCTGTCAATGTAACCCACCCATAAAAGAGCAGACTGTCCCCACTTTGTCAATGTAAAACACCCAGGGAAGAACAGACTGACCCCACTCTGTCAATGTAACAAACCCTGGGAGAACAGACTGACGCCACTCTGTCAATGGAACACAATAGGGAAGGGCAGACTAACCTCACTCTGTCAATGTAACACTACCAGGGAAGAGCAGACTGACACCACTCTGTCAATGTAACACAGCCAGGGAAGAGCAGACTGACCCCACTCTGTCAATGTAACACACCCAGGGAAGAACAGACTGACCCCACTGTGTCAATGTAACAAACTTGGGGAAGAGCAGACTGACCCCACTCTGTCAATGTTACACACACAGAGAAGAGCAGACTGATCCCACTCTGTCAATGTAAAACACCCAGGGAAGAGCAGACTGACCCCACTCTGTCAATGTAACACACCCAGGGAAGAGCAAGCTGACCCCACTCTGTCAATGTAACCCTCACAGGGAAGAGCAGACTGACGCCACTCCGTCAATGGAACACACCCAGGGAAGAGCAGACTGACCCCACTCTGTCAATGTAACCCACCCATAAAAGAGCAGACTGTCCCCACTCTGTCAATGTGACACGCCCTGGGAAGAGCACACTGACCCAACTCTGTCAATGTAACACACCCAGGGAAGAGCAGACCGACCCCACTCTGTCAATGAAACACACCCAGGGAAGAGCAGATTGATCGCACTCTGTCAATGTAACACACCCAGGGAAGAGCAGACTGACACCCAATCTGTCAATGTAACACACCCAGGGAAGAGAAGACTGACCCCACTCTGTCAATGTAACCCTCCCAGGGAAGAGCAGACTGACCCCACTCTGTCAATGTAACACACCCAGGGAAGAGCAGACTGAACTCACTCTGTCAATGTAACACAACCAGGGAAGATCAGACTGACCACACTCTGTCAATGTAACACACCCAGGGAAGAGCAGACTGAACTCACTCTGTCAATATAACACACCCAAGGAAGAACAGACTGACCCCTCTCTGTCAATGTAACACACGCAGGGAAGAGCAGACTGACCCCAATCGGTCAATGTAACACACCCAGGGAAGAGAAGACTGACCCCACTCTGTCAATGTAACAAACCCAGGGAAGAGCAGACTGACCTCACTCTGTCAATGTAAAACACCCAGGGAATAGCAGACTGACCCCACTCTGACAATGTAACACACCCAGGGAAGAGCAGACTGAACTCACTCTGTCAATGTAACACAACCAGGGAAGATCAGACTGACCACACTCTGTCAATGTAACACACGCAGGGAAGAGCAGACTGAATTCATTCTGTCAATGTAACCCACCCATAAAAGAGCAGACTGACCCCACTCTGTCAATGTGACACGCCCTGAGAAGAGCAGACTGACCACACTCTGTCAATGTAACACACCCTGGGAAGAGCAGACTGACCCCCACTCTGTCAATGTAATACACACAGGGAAGTGCACACTGACCCCACTCTCTCATTGTAACACAGCAAGGGAAGAGCAGACTGTCCCCACTCTGTCAATGTCACAAACCCTGGGAGAACAGACTGACCCCACTCTGTCAATTTTACACACCCAGGGAAGAGCATACTGAACCCACTGTGTCAATGTAACACACCCAGGGAAGAGCAGACTGAACTCACTCTGTCAATGTAACACAACCAGGGACGATCAGACTGACCACACTCTGTCAATGTAACACACCCAGGGAAGAGCATACAGAACCCACTCTGTCAATGTAACACACCCAGGGAAGAGCAGACTGAACTCACTCTGTCAATGTAACACAACCAGGGACGATCAGACTGAACTCACTCTGTCAATTTAACACACCCAAGGAAGAACAGACTGACCCCACTCTGTCAATGTAACACACGCAGGGAAGAGCAGACTGACCCCAATCGGTCAATGTAACACACCCTGGGAAGAGAAGACTGACCCCACTCTGTCAATGTAACAAATCCAGGGAAGAGCAGACTGACCCCAATCGGTCAATGTAACACACCCAGGGAAGAGAAGACTGACCCCACTCTGCCAATGTAACAAACCCAGGGAAGAGCAGACTGACCTCACTCTGTCAATGTAAAACACCCAGGGAATAGCAGACTGACCCCACTCTGACAATGTAACACACCCAGGGAAGAGCAGACTGAATTCATTCTGTCAATGTAACCCACCCATAAAAGAGCAGACTGACCCCACTCTGTCAATGTGACACGCCCTGAGAAGAGCAGACTGACCACACTCTGTCAATGTAACACACCCTGGGAAGAGCAGACTGACCCCCACTCTGTCAATGTAACACACACAGGGAAGTGCACACTGACCCCACTCTGTCATTGTAACACAGCAAGGGAAGAGCAGACTGACCCCACTCTGTCAATGTAACAAACCCTGGGAGAACAGACTGACCCCACTCTGTCAATGTTACACACCCAGGGAAGAGCATACTGAACCCACTCTGTCAATGTAACACACCCAGGGAAGAACAGACTGACTCCACTCTGTCAATGTAATACACCCAGGGAAGAACAGACTGACCCCACTCAGTCAATGTAACACACCCAGGGAAGAGCAGACTGACCCCAATCTGTCAATGTAACACACCCAGGGAAGAGCAGACTGATCCCACTCTGTCAATGTAACACACCCAGGGAATAGCAGACTGACCCCACTCTGTCAATGTAACACACCCATAAAAGAGCAGACTGGCCCCACTCTGTCAATGTGACACGCCCTGGGAAGAGCAGACTGACCACACTCTGTCAATGTTACCCACCCAGGGAAGAGCAGACTGACCCCACTCTGTCAATGTAAAACACCCAGGGAAGAGCAGACTGACCCCACTCTGTCAATGTAACACAGCCAGGGAAGAGCAGACTGACCCCACTCTGTCAATGTAACACACCCAGGGAAGAACAGACTGACCCCACTGTGTCAATGTAACAAACTTGGGGAAGAGCAGACTGACCCCAATCTGTCAATGTAACACACCCAGGGAAGAGAAGACTGACCCCACTCTGTCAATGTCACCCTCCCAGGGAAGAGCAGACTGACCCCACTCTGTCAATGTAACACACCCAGGGAAGAGCAGACTGAACTCACTCTGTCAATGTAACACAACCAGGGAAGAGCAGACTGACCCCACTGTGTCAATGTAACCCACCCATAAAAGAGCAGACTGTCCCCACTCTGTCAATATAACACACCCAGGGAAGAACAGACTGACCCCACTCTGTCAATGTAACAAACCCTGGGAGAACAGACTGACGCCACTCTGTCATTGGAACACACCCAGGGAAGAGCAGACTGAGTTCACTCTGTCAATGTAACACACCCAGGGAAGGGCAGACTGACCCCACTCTGTCAATGTAACCCACCCAGGGAAGAGCAGACTGACCCCACTCTGTCAATGTTACACACACAGAGAAGAGCAGACTGATCCCACTCTGTCAATGTAAAACACCCAGGGAAGAGCAGACTGACCCCTCTCTGTCAATGTAACACACTCAGGGAGGAGCAAGCTGACCCCACTCTGTCAATGTAACCCTCACAGGGCAGAGCAGACTGACCTCGCTCTGTCAATGTAACACACCCAGGGCAGAACAGACTGACCCCACTCTGTCAATGAAACAAACCCTGGGAGAACAGACTGACGCCACTCTGTAAATGGAACACACCCAGGGAAGGGCAGACGAACCTCACTCTGTCAATGAAACACACCCAGGGAAGAGCAGACTGACCCCACTCTGTCAATGAAACACACCCAGGGAAGGGCAGATTGACCCCACTCTGTCAATGTAACACACCCAGGGAAGAGCAGACTGACCTCACTCTGTCAATGTAACACACCCAGGGAAGAGCAGACTGACCCCACTCTGTCAATGTAACATACCCAGGGAAGTGCAGATTGACCCCACTCTGTCAATGTAACACACCCAGGGAAGAGCAGACTGACCTCACTCTGTCAATGTAACACACCCAGGGAAGAGCAGACTGACCCCACTCTGTCAATGAAACACACCCAGGGAAGAGCAGATTGACCCCACCCTGTCACTGTAACACACCCAGGGAAGAGCAGACTGACACCACTCTGTCAATGTAACACACCCAGGGAAGAGCAAACTGACCCCACTCTGTCAATGAAACACACCCAGGGAAGAGCAGATTGACCCCACTCTGTCAATGTAACACACCCAGGGAAGAGCAGACTGACCTCACTCTGTCAATGAAACACACCCAGGGAAGAGCAGACTGACCCCACTCTGTCAATGTAACATACCCAGGGAAGTGCAGATTGACCCCACTCTGTCAATGTAACACACCCAGGGAAGAGCAGACTGACCTCACTCTGTCAATGTAACACACCCAGGGAAGAGCAGACTGACCCCACGCTGTCAATGTAACATACCCAGGGAAGAGCAGACTGACCCCACTCTGTCAATGTAACACACCCAGGGAAGAACAGACTGACCCCACTATGTCAATGAAACAAACTTGGGTGAGAGCAGACTGACCCCAATCTGTCAATGTAACACACCCAGGGAAGAGAAGACTGACCCCACTTGTCAATGTAACCCTCCCAGGGAAGAGCAGACTGACCCCACTCTGTCAATGTAACACACCCAGGGAAGAGCAGACTGACCCCACTCTGTCAATGTAACACACCCAGGGAAGAGCAGACTGACCCCACTCTGTCAATGTAACACACCCAGGGAAGAGCAGTCTGACCCCACTCTGTCAATGTAACACACCCAGGGAAGAGCAGACTGACCCCACTCTGTCAATGTAACAAACCCTGGGAGAACAGACTGACCCCACTCTGTCAATGTAACATACCCAGGGAAGAGCAGACTGACCCCACTCTGTCAATGTAACACACCCAGGGAAGAACAGACTGACCCCACTATGTCAATGAAACAAACTTGGGGAAGAGCAGACTGACCCCAATCTGTCAATGTAACACACCCAGGGAAGAGAAGACTGACCCCACTTGTCAATGTAACCCTCCCAGGGAAGAGCAGACTGACCCCACTCTGTCAATGTAACACACCCAGGGAAGAGCAGACTGACCCCACTCTGTCAATGTAACACACGCAGGGAAGAGCAGACTGACCCCACTCTGTCAATGTAACACACCCAGGGAAGAGCAGTCTGACCCCACTCTGTCAATGTAACACACCCAGGGAAGAGCAGACTGACCCCACTCTGTCAATGTAACAAACCCTGGGAGAACAGACTGACACCACTCTGTCAATGGAACACACCCAGGGAAGAGCAGACTGACCCCACTCTGTCAATGAAACACACCCAGGGAAGAGCAGACTGAACTCACTCTGTCAATGTAACACAACCAGGGAAGATCAGACTGACCCCACTCTGTCAATGTAACACAGCCAGGGAAGAGCAGACTGACCCCAATCTGTCAATGTAACACACCCAGGGAAAAACAGACTGACCCCACTGTGTCAATGTTACCAACTTGGGGAAGAGCAGACTGACCCCAATCTGTCAATGTAACACACCCAGGGAAGAGAAGACTGACCCCACTCTGTCAATGTAACCCTCCCAGGGAAGAGCAGACTGACCTCACTCTGTCAATGTAACATACCCAGGGAAGAACAGACTGACCCCACTCTGTCAATGTAACAAACCCTGGGAGAACAGACTGACGCCACTCTGTCAATGGAACACACCCAGGGAAGGGCAGACTGACCCCACTCTGTCAATGTAACACACCCAGGGATGAGCAGACTGACACCACTCTGTCAATGTAACACACCCAGGGAAGAGCAGACTGACACCACTCTGTGAATGTAACACACCCAGGGAAGAGCAGACTGACCCCACTCTGTCAATGTAACACACCCAGGGAAGAGCAGACTGACCCCACTCTGTCAATGTAACGCACCCAGGGAAGAGCAGACTGACCCCACTCTGTCAATGTAACACACCCAGGGAAGAGCAGACTGACCCCACTCTGTCAATGTAACACACCCAGGGAAGAGCAGACTGACCCCACTCTGTCAATGTAACACACCCAGGGAAGAGCAGACTGACCCCACTCTGTCAATGTAACACAGCCAGGGAAGAGCAGACTGACCCTACTCTGTCAATGTAACACACCCAGGGAAGAGCAGACTGACCCCACTCTGTCAATGTAACCCACTCAAAAAGAGCAGACTGTCGCCACTCTGTCAATGTGACACGCCCTGGGAAGAGCACACTGACCCAACTCTGTCAATGTCACACACCCAGGGAAGAGCAGACTGACCAAACTCTGTCAATGTAACAAACCCAGGGAAGAGCAGACTGACCTCACTCTTTCAATGTAACCCACCCAGAGAAGAGCAGAATGTCCTCTTCTGCAAAATTACTCACGCAGTGAACTGCAGACTTACCCAACTCTGTCAATGTAACCCACCCAGTGATGTGCACACTGACCCCACTCTGTCATTGTAACACACCCAGGGAAGAGCAGACTGACCGCACTCTTTCAATGTAACCCACCCAGAGAAGAGCAGAATGTCCTCTTCTGCAAAATTACTCACACAGTGAACTGCAGACTTACCCCACTCTGTCAATGTAACCCACCCAGTGATGTGCACACTGACACCACTCTGTCATTGTAACACACCCAGGGAAGAGCAGACTGACCGCACTCTGTCAATGTTACCCACCCAGGGAAGAGCAGATTGACCACACTCTGTCAATGTAACAAACCCAGGGAAGAGCAGACTGGCCCCACTCTGTCAATGTGACACGCCCTGGGAAGAGCAGACTGACCACACTCTGTCAATGTTACCCACCCAGGGAAGAGCAGATTGACCTCACTCTGTCAATGTGACACGCCCTGGGAAGAGCAGACTGACCACACTCTGTCAATGTAACACACCCTGGGAAGAGCAGACTGACCCCCACTCTGTCAATGTAACACACACAGGGAAGTGCACACTGACCCCACTCTGTCATTGTAACATAGCAAGGGAAGAGCAGACTGACCCCACTCTGTCAATGTAACAAACCCTGGGAAAACAGACTGACCCCACTCTGTCAATGTAACACACCCAGGGAAGAGCAGACTGAACCCACTCTGTCAATGTAACACACCCAGGGAAGAACAGACTGACCCCACTCTGTCAATGTAATACACCCAGGGAAGAACAGACTGACCCCACTCAGTCAATGTAACACACCCAGGGAAGAGCAGACTGACCCCACTCTGTCAATGTAACACACCCAGGGAAGAACAGACTGACTCCACTCTGTCAATGTAACACACCCAGGGAAGAGCAGACTGATCCCACTCTGTCAATGTAACACACCCAGGGAATAGCAGACTGACCCCACTCTGTCAATGTAACACACCCATAAAAGAGCAGACTGGCCCCACTCTGTCAATGTGACACGCCCTGGGAAGAGCAGACTGACCACACTCTGTCAATGTTACCCACCCAGGGAAGAGCAGATTGACCTCACTCTGTCAATGTGACACGCCCTGGGAAGAGCAGACTCACCTCACTCTGTCAATGTAACACACCCAGGGAAGAACAGACTGACCCCACTCTGTCAATGTAACAAACCCTGGGAGAACAGACTGACCCCACACTGTCAATGTAACACACCCAGGGAAGAGCAGACTGACACCACTCTGTCAATGTAACACACCCAGGGAAGAGCAAACTGACCCCACTCTGTCAATGAAACACACCCAGGGAAGAGCAGACTGACCCCACTCTGTCAATGTTACCCACCCAGGGAAGAGCAGATTGACCACACTCTGTCAATGTAACACACCCAGGGAAGAGCAGACTGACCCCACTCTGTCAATGTAAAACACCCAGGGAAGAGCAGATTGACCCCACTCTGTCAATGTAACACACCCAGGGAAGAGCAGACTGACCCCACTCTGTCAATGTAACACACCGAGGGAAGAACAGACTGACCCCACTGTGTCAATGTAACAAACTTGGGGAAGAGCAGACTGACCCCAATCTGTCAATGTAACACACCCAGGGAAGAGAAGACTGACCCCACTCTGTCAATGTCACCCTCCCAGGGAAGAGCAGACTGACCCCACTCTGTCAATGTAACACACCCAGGGAAGAGCAGACTGAACTCACTCTGTCAATGTAACACAACCAGGGAAGAGCAGACTGACCCCACTGTGTCAATGTAACCCACCGCCATAAAAGAGCAGACTGTCCCCACTCTGTCAATGTAACACACCCAGGGAAGAACAGACTGACCCCACTCTGTCAATGTAACAAACCCTGGGAGAACAGACTGACGCCACTCTGTCATTGGAACACACCCAGGGAAGAGCGGACTGAGTTCACTCTGTCAATGTAACACACCCAGGGAAGGGCAGACTGACCCCACTCTGTCAATGTAACCCACCCAGGGAAGAGCAGACTGACCCCACTCTGTCAATGTTACACACACAGAGAAGAGCAGACTGATCCCACTCTGTCAATGTAAAAAACCCAGGGAAGAGCAGACTGACCCCACTCTGTCAATGTAACACACTCAGGGAGGAGCAAGCTGACCCCACTCTGTCAATGTAACCCTCACAGGGAAGAGCAGACTGACCTCACTCTGTCAATGTAACACACCCAGGGAAGAACAGACTGACCCCACTCTGTCAATGAAACAAACCCTGGGAGAACAGACTGACGCCACTCTGTAAATGGAACACACCCAGGGAAGGGCAGACTAACCTCACTCTGTCAATGAAACACACCCAGGGAAGAGCAGACTGACCCCACTCTGTCAATGAAACACACCCAGGGAAGAGCAGATTGACCCCACTCTGTCAATGTAACACACCCAGGGAAGAGCAGACTGACCTCACTCTGTCAATGTAACACACCCAGGGAAGAGCAGACTGACCCCACTCTGTCAATGTAACATACCCAGGGAAGTGCAGATTGACCCCACTCTGTCAATGTAACACACCCAGGGAAGAGCAGACTGACCTCACTCTGTCAATGTGACACACCCAGGGAAGAGCAGACTGACCCCACTCTGTCAATGAAACACACCCAGGGAAGAGCAGATTGACCCCACCCTGTCACTGTAACACACCCAGGGAAGAGCAGACTGACACCACTCTGTCAATGTAACACACACAGGGAAGAGCAAACTGACCCCACTCTGTCAATGAAACACACCCAGGGAAGAGCAGATTGACCCCACTCTGTCAATGTAACACACCCAGGGAAGAGCAGACTGACCTCACTCTGTCAATGTAACACACCCAGGGAAGAGCAGACTGACCCCACTCTCTCAATGTAACATACCCAGGGAAGAGCAGACTGACCCCACTCTGTCAATGTAACACACCCAGGGAAGAACAGACTGACCGCACTATGTCAATGAAACAAACTTGGGGAAGAGCAGACTGACCCCAATCTGTCAATGTAACACACCCAGGGAAGAGAAGACTGACCCCACTTGTCAATGTAACACACCCAGGGAAGAGCAGACTGACCCCACTCTGTCAATGTAACAAACCCTGGGAGAACAGACTGACACCACTCTGTCAATGGAACACACCCAGGGAAGAGCAGACTGACCCCACTCTGTCAATGAAACACACCCAGGGAAGAGCAGACTGAACTCACTCTGTCAATGTAACACAACCAGGGAAGATCAGACTGACCCCACTCTGTCAATGTAACACAGCCAGGGAAGAGCAGACTGACCCCAATCTGTCAATGTAACACACCCAGGGAAAAACAGACTGACCCCACTGTGTCAATGTTACCAACTTGGGGAAGAGCAGACTGACCCCAATCTGTCAATGTAACACACCCAGGGAAGAGAAGACTGACCCCACTCTGTCAATGTAACCCTCCCAGGGAAGAGCAGACTGACCTCACTCTGTCAATGTAACATACCCAGGGAAGAACAGACTGACCCCACTCTGTCAATGTAACAAACCCTGGGAGAACAGACTGACGCCACTCTGTCAATGGAACACGCCCAGGGAAGGGCAGACTGACCCCACTCTGTCAATGTAACACACCCAGGGAAGAGCAGGCTGACCCCACTCTGTCAATGTAACACACCCAGGGAAGAGCAGACTGACCCCACTCTGTCAATGTAACACACCCAGGGAAGTGCAGACTGACCCCACTCTGTCAATGTAACACACCCAGGGAAGAGCAGACTGACCCCACTCTGTCAATGTAACACACCCAGGGAGGAGCAGACTGACCCCACTCTGTCAATGTAACACAGCCAGGGAAGAGCAGACTGACCCTACTCTGTCAATGTAACAAACCCAGGGAAGAGCAGACTGACCCCACTCTGTCAATGTAACCCACTCAAAAAGAGCAGACTGTCGCCACTCTGTCAATGTGACACGCCCTGGGAAGAGCACACTGACCCAACTCTGTCAATGTAACACACCCAGGGAAGAGCAGACTGACCAAACTCTGTCAATGTAACAAACCCAGGGAAGAGCAGACTGACCTCACTCTTTCAATGTAACCCACCCAGAGAAGAGCAGAATGTCCTCTTCTGCAAAATTACTCACGCAGTGAACTGCAGACTTACCCAACTCTGTCAATGTAACCCACCCAGTGATGTGCACACTGACCCCACTCTGTCATTGTAACACACCCAGGGAAGAGCAGACTGACCGCACTCTTTCAATGTAACCCACCCAGAGAAGAGCAGAATGTCCTCTTCTGCAAAATTACTCACACAGTGAACTGCAGACTTACCCCACTCTGTCAATGTAACCCACCCAGTGATGTGCACACTGACACCACTCTCATTGTAACACACCCAGGGAAGAGCAGACTGACCGCACTCTGTCAATGTAACACACAATGGGAGAACAGACTGACCCCACTCTGTCAATGTAATACACCCAGGGAAGAGCAGACAGATACCACTCTGTCAATGTAACACACCAAGGGAAGAACAGACTGAGCCCTCTCTGTCAATTTAAAAAACCCAGGGAAGAGCAGACTGACCCCACTCTGTCAATGTAACAAACCCAGGGAGAACAGACTGACCCCACTCTGTCAATGGAACACACCCAGGGAAGGGCAGACTGACCCCACTCTGTCAATGTAACACACCCATGGAAGAGCAGACTGACTCCACTCTGTCAATGTAACACACCCTGGGAAGAGCAGACTGACCCCACTCTGTCAATGAAACACACCCATGGAAGAGCAGACTGGCTCCACTCTGTCAATGTAACACACCCTGGGAAGAGCAGACTGACCCCACTCTGTCAATGTAACACACCCAGGGAAGAGCAGACTGACCCCACTCTGTCAATGTAACACACCCAGGGAAGAGCAGTCTGACCCCACTCTGTCAATGTAACACACCCAGGGAAGAGCAGACCGACCCCACTCTGTAGATGAAACTCACCCAGGGAAGAGCAGACTGACCCCACTCTGTCAATGTAACACACCTAGGGAAGAGCAGACTGAACCCACTCTGTCAATGTAACACAGCCAGGGATGAGCAGACTGACCCTACTCTGTCAATGTAACACACCCAGGGAAGAACAGACTGACCCCACTGTGTCAATGTAACAAACTTGGGGAAGAGCAGACTGACCCCAATCTGTCAATGTAACACACCCAGGGAAGAGAAGACTGACCCCACTCTGTCAATGTAACCCTCCCAGGGAAGAGCAGACTGACCCCACTCTGTCAATGTAACACACCCAGGGAAGAGCAGACTGAACTCACTCTGTCAATTTAACACACCCAAGGAAGAACAGACTGACCCCACTCTGTCAATGTAACACACGCAGGGAAGAGCAGACTGACCCCAATCGGTCAATGTAACACACCCTGGGAAGAGAAGACTGACCCCACTCTTTCAATGTAACAAACCCAGGGAAGAGCAGACTGAACTCATTCTGTCAATGTAACACACCCAGGGAAGAGCAGACTGACCCCACTCTAACAACGTAACACACCCAGGGAAGAGCAGACTGAACTCACTCTGTCAATGTAACACAACCAGGGAAGATCAGACTGACCACACTCTGTCAATGTAACACACGCAGGGAAGAGCAGACTGAATTCATTCTGTCAATGTAACCCACCCATAAAAGAGCAGACTGACCCCACTCTGTCAATGTGACACGCCCTGAGAAGAGCAGACTGACCACACTCTGTCAATGTAACACACCCTGGGAAGAGCAGACTGACCCCCACTCTGTCAATGTAACACACACAGGGAAGTGCACACTGACCCCACTCTGTCATTGTAACACAGCAAGGGAAGAGCAGACTGACCCCACTCTGTCAATGTAACAAACCCTGGGAGAACAGACTGACCCCACTCTGTCAATGTAACACACCCAGGGAAGAGCAGACTGAACCCACTCTGTCAATGTAACACACCCAGGGAAGAACAGACTGACCCCACTCAGTCAATGTAACACACCCAGGGAAGAGCAGACTGACCCCAATCTGTCAATGTAACACACCCAGTGAAGAACAGACTGACTCAACTCTGGCAATGTAACCCCCCCAGGGAAGACCAGACTGACCCCACTCTGTCAATGTAACACACCCAGGGAATAGCAGACTTACCCCACTCTGTCAATGTAACCCACCCATAAAAGAGCAGACTGGCCCCTCTCTGTCAATGTGACACGCCCTGGGAAGAGCAGACTGACCACACTCTGTCAATGTTACCCACACAGGGAAGAGCAGATTGACCCCACTCTGTCAATGTAACACACCCAGGGAAGAGCAGACTGACCTCACTCTGTCAATGTAACACACCCAGGGAAGAACAGACTGACCCCACTCTGTCAATGTAACAAACCCTGGGAGAACAGACTGACCCCACTCTGTCAATGGAACACACCGAGGGAAGGGCAGACTGACCCCACTCTGTCAATATAACACACCCAGGGAAGAGCAGACTGACACCACTCTGTCAATGTAACACACCCAGGGAAGAGCAAACTGACCCCACTCTGTCAATGAAACACACCCAGGGAAGAGCAGACCGACCCCACTCTGTCAATGTTACCCACCCAGGGAAGAGCAGATTGACCCCACTCTGTCAATGTAACACACCCAGGGAAGAGCAGACTGACCCCACTCTGTCAATGTAACACACCCAGGGAAGAGCAGACTGACCCCACTCTGTCAATGTAACACACCCAGGGAAGAGCAGACTGACCCCACTCTGTCAATGTAACACAGCCAGGGAAGAGCAGACTGACCCCACTCTGTCAATGTAGCACACCCAGGGAAGAACAGACTGACCCCACTGTGTCAATGTAACAAACTTGGGGAAGAGCAGACTGACCCCAATCTGTCAATGTAACACACCCAGGGAAGAGAAGACTGACCCCACTCTGTCAATGTCACCCTCCCAGGGAAGAGCAGACTGACACCACTCTGTCAATGTAACACACCCAGGGAAGAGCAGACTGAACTCACTCTGTCAATGTAACACAACCAGGGAAGATCAGACTGACCCCACTCTGTCAATGTAACACACCCAGGGAAGAGCAGACTGACCCCACTCTGTCAATGTAACCCACCCATAAAAGAGCAGACTGTCCCCACTTTGTCAATGTAAAACACCCAGGGAAGAACAGACTGACCCTACTCTGTCAATGTAACAAACCCTGGGAGAACAGACTGACGCCACTCTGTCAATGGAACACAATAGGGAAGGGCAGACTAACCTCACTCTGTCAATGTAACACACCCAGGGAAGAGCAGACTGACACCACTCTGTCAATGTAACACAGCCAGGTAAGAGCAGACTGACCCCACTCTGTCAATGTAACACACCCAGGGAAGAACAGACTGACCCCACTGTGTCAATGTAACAAACTTGGGGAAGAGCAGACTGACCCCACTCTGTCAATGTTACACACACAGAGAAGAGCAGACTGATCCCACTCTGTCAATGTAAAACACCCAGGGAAGAGCAGACTGACCCCACTCTGTCAATGTAACACACCCAGGGAAGAGCAAGCTGACCCCACTCTGTCAATGTAACCCAGCCATAAAAGAGCAGACTGTCCCCACTCTGTCAATGTAACACACCCAGGGAAGAGCAGACCGACCCCACTCTGTCAATGAAACACACCCAGGGAAGAGCAGATTGACCCCACTCTGTCAATGTAACACACCCAGGGAAGAGCAGACTGACCCCAATCTGTCAATGTAACACACCCAGGGAAGAGCAGACTGACCCCACTCTGTCAATGTAACACAACCAGGGGAGAGCAGACTGACCCCACTCTGTCAATGTAACGCAGCCAGGGAAGAGCAGACTGACCCCACTCTGTCAATGTAACACACCCAGGGAAGAACAGACTGACCCCACTGTGTCAATGTAACAAACTTGGGGAAGAGCAGACTGACCCCAATCTGTCAATGTAACACACCCAGGGAAGAGCAGACTGACCCCACTCTGTCAATGTAACACACCCAGGGAAGAGCAAGCTGACCCCACTCTGTCAATGTAACCCAGCCATAAAAGAGCAGACTGTCCCCACTCTGTCAATGTAACACACCCAGGGAAGAGCAGACCGACCCCACTCTGTCAATGAAACACACCCAGGGAAGAGCAGATTGACCCCACTCTGTCAATGTAACACACCCAGGGAAGAGCAGACTGACCCCAATCTGTCAATGTAACACACCCAGGGAAGAGCAGACTGACCCCACTCTGTCAATGTAACACAACCAGGGGAGAGCAGACTGACCCCACTCTGTCAATGTAACGCAGCCAGGGAAGAGCAGACTGACCCCACTCTGTCAATGTAACACACCCAGGGAAGAACAGACTGACCCCACTGTGTCAATGTAACAAACTTGGGGAAGAGCAGACTGACCCCAATCTGTCAATGTAACACACCCAGGGAAGAGAAGACTGACCCCACTCTGTCAATGTAACCCTCCCAGGGAAGAGCAGACTGACCCCACTCTGACAATGTAACACACCAGGGAAGAGCAGACTGAACTCACTCTGTCAATGTAACACAACCAGGGAAGATCAGACTGACCACACTCTGTCAATGTAACACACGCAGGGAAGAGCAGACTGAATTCATTCTGTCAATGTAACCCACACATAAAAGAGCAGACTGACCCCACTCTGTCAATGTGACACGCCCTGAGAAGAGCAGACTGACCACACTCTGTCAATGTAACACACCCTGGGAAGAGCAGACTGACCCCCACTCTGTCAATGTAATACACACAGGGAAGTGCACACTGACCCCACTCTGTCATTGTAACACAGCAAGGGAAGAGCAGACTGACCCCACTCTGTCAATGTAACAAACCCTGGGAGAACAGACTGACCCCACTCTGTCAATGTTACACACCTAGGGAAGAGCATACTGAACCCACTCTGTCAATGTAACATACCCAGGGAAGAGCAGACTGAACTCACTCTGTCAATGTAACACAACCAGGGACGATCAGACTGACCACACTCTGTCAATGTAACACACCCAGGGAAGAGCAGACTGAACTCACTCTGTCAATTTAACACACCCAAGGAAGAACAGACTGACCCCACTCTGTCAATGTAACACACGCAGGGAAGAGCAGACTGACCCCAATCGGTCAATGTAACACACCCTGGGAAGAGAAGACTGACCCCACTCTGTCAATGTAACAAACCCAGGGAAGAGCAGACTGACCTCACTCTGTCAATGTAACACACCCAGGGAAGAGCAGACTGACCCCACTCTGACAATGTAACACACCCAGGGAAGAGCAGACTGAACTCACTCTGTCAATGTAACACAACCAGGGAAGATCAGACTGACCACACTCTGTCAATGTAACACACGCAGGGAAGAGCAGACTGAATTCATTCTGTCAATGTAACCCACCCATAAAAGAGCAGACTGACCCCACTCTGTCAATGTGACACGCCCTGAGAAGAGCAGACTGACCACACTCTGTCAATGTAACACACCCTGGGAAGAGCAGACTGACCCCCACTCTGTCAATGTAACACACACAGGGAAGTGCACACTGACCCCACTCTGTCATTGTAACACAGCAAGGGAAGAGCAGACTGACCCCACTCTGTCAATGTAACAAACCCTGGGAGAACAGACTGACCCCACTCTGTCAATGTTACACACCCAGGGAAGAGCATACTGAACCCACTCTGTCAATGTAACACACCCAGGGAAGAACAGACTGACTCCACTCTGTCAATGTAATACACCCAGGGAAGAACAGACTGACCCCACTCAGTCAATGTAACACACACAGGGAAGCGCAGACTGACCCCACTCTGTCAATGTAACACACCCAGGGAAGAACAGACTGACTCAACTCTGGCAATGTAACCCCCCCAGGGAAGAGCAGACTGACCCCACTCTGTCAATGTAACACACCCAGGGAATAGCAGACTTACCCCACTCTGTCAATGTAACCCACCCATAAAAGAGCAGACTGGCCCCACTCTGTCAATGTGACACGCCCTGGGAAGAGCAGACTGACCACACTCTGTCAATGTTACCCACCCAGGGAAGAGCAGATTGACCCCACTCTGTCAATGTAACACACCCAGGGAAGAGCAGACTGACCTCACTCTGTCAATGTAACACACCCAGGGAAGGACAGACTGACCCCACTCTGTCAATGTAACAAACCCTGGGAGAACAGACTGACCCCACTCTGTCAATGGAACACACCGAGGGAAGGGCAGACTGACCCCACTCTGTCAATATAACACACCCAGGGAAGAGCAGACTGACACCACTCTGTCAATGTAACACACCCAGGGAAGAGCAAACTGACCCCACTCTGTCAATGAAACACATCCAGGGAAGAGCAGACCGACCCCAATCTGTCAATGTTACCCACCCAGGGAAGAGCAGATTGACCCCACTCTGTCAATGTAACACACCCAGGGAAGAGCAGACTGACCCCACTCTGTCAATGTAACACACCCAGGGAAGAGCAGACTGACCCCACTCTGTCAATGTAACACACCCAGGGAAGAGCAGACTGACCCCACTCTGTCAATGTAACACACCCAGGGAAGAGCAGACTGACCCCACTCTGTCAATGTAACACACCCAGGGAAGAGCAGACTGACCCCACTCTGTCAATGTAGCACACCCAGGGAAGAACAGACTGACCCCACTGTGTCAATGTAACAAACTTGGGGAAGAGCAGACTGACCCCAATCTGTCAATGTAACACACCCAGGGAAGAGAAGACTGACCCCACTCTGTCAATGTCACCCTCCCAGGGAAGAGCAGACTGACACCACTCTGTCAATGTAACACACCCAGGGAAGAGCAGACTGAACTCACTCTGTCAATGTAACACAACCAGGGAAGATCAGACTGACCCCACTCTGTCAATGTAACACACCCAGGGAAGAGCAGACTGACCCCACTCTGTCAATGTAACCCACCCATAAAAGAGCAGACTGTCCCCACTTTGTCAATGTAAAACACCCAGGGAAGAACAGACTGACCCCACTCTGTCAATGTAACAAACCCTGGGAGAACAGACTGACGCCACTCTGTCAATGGAACACAATAGGGAAGGGCAGACTAACCTCACTCTGTCAATGTAACACACCCAGGGAAGAGCAGACTGACACCACTCTGTCAATGTAACACAGCCAGGTAAGAGCAGACTGACCCCACTCTGTCAATGTAACACACCCAGGGAAGAACAGACTGACCCCACTGTGTCAATGTAACAAACTTGGGGAAGAGCAGACTGACCCCACTCTGTCAATGTTACACACACAGAGAAGAGCAGACTGATCCCACTCTGTCAATGTAAAACACCCAGGGAAGAGCAGACTGACCCCACTCTGTCAATGTAACACACCCAGGGAAGAGCAAGCTGACCCCACTCTGTCAATGTAACCCGCACAGGGAAGAGCAGACTGACCCCACTCTGTCAATGTAACCCAGCCATAAAAGAGCAGACTGTCCCCACTCTGTCAATGTGACACGCCCTGGGAAGAGCACACTGACCCAACTCTGTCAATGTAACACACCCAGGGAAGAGCAGACCGACCCCACTCTGTCAATGAAACACACCCAGGGAAGAGCAGATTGACCCCACTCTGTCAATGTAACACACCCAGGGAAGAGCAGACTGACCCCAATCTGTCAATGTAACACACCCAGGGAAGAGCAGACTGACCCCACTCTGTCAATGTAACACACCCAGGGAAGAACAGACTGACCCCACTGTGTCAATGTAACAAACTTGGGGAAGAGCAGACTGACCCCAATCTGTCAATGTAACACACCCAGGGAAGAGAAGACTGACCCCACTCTGTCAATGTAACCCTCCCAGGGAAGAGCAGACTGACCCCACTCTGACAATGTAACACACCAGGGAAGAGCAGACTGAACTCACTCTGTCAATGTAACACAACCAGGGAAGATCAGACTGACCACACTCTGTCAATGTAACACACGCAGGGAAGAGCAGACTGAATTCATTCTGTCAATGTAACCCACACATAAAAGAGCAGACTGACCCCACTCTGTCAATGTGACACGCCCTGAGAAGAGCAGACTGACCACACTCTGTCAATGTAACACACCCTGGGAAGAGCAGACTGACCCCCACTCTGTCAATGTAATACACACAGGGAAGTGCACACTGACCCCACTCTGTCATTGTAACACAGCAAGGGAAGAGCAGACTGACCCCACTCTGTCAATGTAACAAACCCTGGGAGAACAGACTGACCCCACTCTGTCAATGTTACACACCTAGGGAAGAGCATACTGAACCCACTCTGTCAATGTAACATACCCAGGGAAGAGCAGACTGAACTCACTCTGTCAATGTAACACAACCAGGGACGATCAGACTGACCACACTCTGTCAATGTAACACACCCAGGGAAGAGCAGACTGAACTCACTCTGTCAATTTAACACACCCAAGGAAGAACAGACTGACCCCACTCTGTCAATGTAACAAACGCAGGGAAGAGCAGACTGACCCCAATCGGTCAATGTAACACACCCTGGGAAGAGAAGACTGACCCCACTCTGTCAATGTAACAAACCCAGGGAAGAGCAGACTGACCTCACTCTGTCAATGTAACACACCCAGGGAAGAGCAGACTGACCCCACTCTGACAATGTAACACACCCAGGGAAGAGCAGACTGAACTCACTCTGTCAATGTAACACAACCAGGGAAGATCAGACTGACCACACTCTGTCAATGTAACACACGCAGGGAAGAGCAGACTGAATTCATTCTGTCAATGTAACCCACCCATAAAAGAGCAGACTGACCCCACTCTGTCAATGTGACACGCCCTGAGAAGAGCAGACTGACCACACTCTGTCAATGTAACACACCCTGGGAAGAGCAGACTGACCCCCACTCTGTCAATGTAACACACACAGGGAAGTGCACACTGACCCCACTCTGTCATTGTAACACAGCAAGGGAAGAGCAGACTGACCCCACTCTGTCAATGTAACAAACCCTGGGAGAACAGACTGACCCCACTCTGTCAATGTTACACACCCAGGGAAGAGCATACTGAACCCACTCTGTCAATGTAACACACCCAGGGAAGAACAGACTGACTCCACTCTGTCAATGTAATACACCCAGGGAAGAACAGACTGACCCCACTCAGTCAATGTAACACACACAGGGAAGCGCAGACTGACCCCACTCTGTCAATGTAACACACCCAGGGAAGAACAGACTGACTCAACTCTGGCAATGTAACCCCCCCAGGGAAGAGCAGACTGACCCCACTCTGTCAATGTAACACACCCAGGGAATAGCAGACTTACCCCACTCTGTCAATGTAACCCACCCATAAAAGAGCAGACTGGCCCCACTCTGTCAATGTGACACGCCCTGGGAAGAGCAGACTGACCACACTCTGTCAATGTTACCCACCCAGGGAAGAGCAGATTGACCCCACTCTGTCAATGTAACACACCCAGGGAAGAGCAGACTGACCTCACTCTGTCAATGTAACACACCCAGGGAAGGACAGACTGACCCCACTCTGTCAATGTAACAAACCCTGGGAGAACAGACTGACCCCACTCTGTCAATGGAACACACCGAGGGAAGGGCAGACTGACCCCACTCTGTCAATATAACACACCCAGGGAAGAGCAGACTGACACCACTCTGTCAATGTAACACACCCAGGGAAGAGCAAACTGACCCCACTCTGTCAATGAAACACATCCAGGGAAGAGCAGACCGACCCCAATCTGTCAATGTTACCCACCCAGGGAAGAGCAGATTGACCCCACTCTGTCAATGTAACACACCCAGGGAAGAGCAGACTGACCCCACTCTGTCAATGTAACACACCCAGGGAAGAGCAGACTGACCCCACTCTGTCAATGTAACACACCCAGGGAAGAGCAGACTGACCCCACTCTGTCAATGTAACACACCCAGGGAAGAGCAGACTGACCCCACTCTGTCAATGTAACACATCCAGGGAAGAGCAAACTGACCCCACTCTGTCAATGAAACACACCCAGGGAAGAGCAAACTGACCCCACTCTGTCAATGTAACACACCCAGGGAAGAGCAGGCTGACCCAACACTGTCAATTTAACACAACCAAGGAAGAACAGACTGACCCCACTCTGTCAATGTAACACACCCAGGGAAGAGCAGACTGACACCACTCTGTCAATGTAACACACCCAGGGAAGAGCAAACTGACCCCACTCTGTCAATGTAACACACCCAGGGAAGAGCAAACTGACCCCACTCTGTCAATGAAACACACCCAGGGAAGAGCAAACTGACCCCACTCTGTCAATGTAACACACCCAGGGAAGAGCAGGCTGACCCAACACTGTCAATTTAACACAACCAAGGAAGAACAGACTGACCCCACTCTGTCAATCTAACACACCCAGGGAAGAGCAGACTGACACCACTCTGTCAATGTAACACACCCAGGGAAGAGCAAACTGACCCCACTCTGTCAATGTAACACACCCAGGGAAGAGCAAACTGACCCCACTCTGTCAATGAAACACACCCAGGGAAGAGCAAACTGACCCCACTCTGTCAATGTAACACACCCAGGGAAGAGCAGGCTGACCCAACACTGTCAATTTAACACAACCAAGGAAGAACAGACTGACCCCACTCTGTCAATGTAACACACCCAGGGAAGAGCAGACTGACCTCACTCTGTCAATGTAACACACCCAGGGAAGGACAGACTGACCCCACTCTGTCAATGTAACAAACCCTGGGAGAACAGACTGACCCCACTCTGTCAATGGAACACACCGAGGGAAGGGCAGACTGACCCCACTCTGTCAATATAACACACCCAGGGAAGAGCAGACTGACACCACTCTGTCAATGAAACACACCCAGGGAAGAGCAAACTGACCCCACTCTGTCAATGTAACACACCCAGGGAAGAGCAGGCTGACCCAACACTGTCAATTTAACACAACCAAGGAAGAACAGACTGACCCCACTCTGTCAATGTAACACACCCAGGGAAGAGCAGACTGACACCACTCTGTCAATGTAACACACCCAGGGAAGAGCAAACTGACCCCACTCTGTCAATGTAACACACCCAGGGAAGAGCAAACTGACCCCACTCTGTCAATGAAACACACCCAGGGAAGAGCAAACTGACCCCACTCTGTCAATGTAACACACCCAGGGAAGAGCAGGCTGACCCAACACTGTCAATTTAACACAACCAAGGAAGAACAGACTGACCCCACTCTGTCAATGTAACACACCCAGGGAAGAGCAGACTGACACCACTCTGTCAATGTAACACACCCAGGGAAGAGCAAACTGACCCCACTCTGTCAATGTAACACACCCAGGGAAGAGCAAACTGACCCCACTCTGTCAATGAAACACACCCAGGGAAGAGCAAACTGACCCCACTCTGTCAATGTAACACACCCAGGGAAGAGCAGGCTGACCCAACACTGTCAATTTAACACAACCAAGGAAGAACAGACTGACCCCACTCTGTCAATGTAACACACCCAGGGAAGAGCAGACTGACCTCACTCTGTCAATGTAACACACCGAGGGAAGGACAGACTGACCCCACTCTGTCAATGTAACAAACCCTGGGAGAACAGACTGACCCCACTCTGTCAATGGAACACACCGAGGGAAGGGCAGACTGACCCCACTCTGTCAATATAACACACCCAGGGAAGAGCAGACTGACACCACTCTGTCAATGTAACACACCCAGGGAAGAGCAGACCGACCCCACTCTGTCAATGTTACCCACCCAGGGAAGAGCAGATTGACCCCACTCTGTCAATGTAACACACCCAGGGAAGAGCAGACTGACCCCACTCTGTCAATGTAACACACCCAGGGAAGAGCAGACTGACCCCACTCTGTCAATGTAACACACCCAGGGAAGAGCAGACTGACCCCACTCTGTCAATGTAACACAGCCAGGGAAGAGCAGACTGACCCCACTCTGTCAATGTAACACACCCAGGGAAGAACAGACTAACCCCACTGTGTCAATGTAACAAACTTGGGGAAGAGCAGACTGACCCCAATCTGTCAATGTAACACACCCAGGGAAGAGAAGACTGACCCCACTCTGTCAATGTAACCCTCCCAGGGAAGAGCAGACTGACACCACTCTGTCAATGTAACACACCCAGGGAAGAGCAGACTGAACTCACTCTATCAATGTAACACAACCAGGGAAGATCAGACTGATCCCACTCTGTCAATGTAACACACCCAGGGAAGAGCAGACTGACCCCACTCTGTCAATGTAACCCACCCATAAAAGAGCAGACTGTCCCCACTCTGTCAATGTAAAACACCCAGGGAAGAACAGACTGACCCCACTCTGTCAATATAACACACCCAGGGAAGAGCAGACTGACACCACTCTGTCAATGTAACACACCCAGGGAAGAGCAGACCGACCCCACTCTGTCAATGTTACCCACCCAGGGAAGAGCAGATTGACCCCACTCTGTCAATGTAACACACCCAGGGAAGAGCAGACTGACCCCACTCTGTCAATGTTACCCACACAGGGAAGAGCAGATTGACCCAACTCTGTCAATGTGACACGCCCTGGGAAGAGCAGACTGACCTCACTCTGTCAATGTAGCACACCCAGGGAAGAACAGACTGACCCCACTCTGTCAATGTAACAAACCCTGGGAGAACAGACTGACCCCATTCTGTCAATGGAACACACCCAGGGAAGAGCAGACTGACACCACTTTGTCAATGTAACGCACCCAGGGAAGAGAAGACTGACCCCACTCTGTCAATGTAACCCTCCCAGGGAAGAGCAGACTGACCCCACTCTGTCAATGTAACACACCCAGGGAAGAGCAGACTGAACTCACTCTGTCAATGTAACACAACCAGGGAAGATCAGACTGACCACACTCTGTCAAGGTAACACACCCAGGGAAGAGCAGACTGAACTCACTCTGTCAATATAACACACCCAAGGAAGAACAGACTGACCCCACTCTGTCAATGTAACACACGCATGGAAGAGCAGACTGACCCCAATCGGTCAATGTAACACACCCAGGGAAGAGAAGACTGACCCCACTCTGTCAATGTAACAAACCCAGGGAAGAGCAGACTGACCTCACTCTGTCAATGTAAAACACCCAGGGAATAGCAGACTGACCCCACTCTGACAATGTAACACACCCAGGGAAGAGAAGACTGAACTCACTCTGTCAATGTAACACAACCAGGGAAGATCAGACTGACCACACTCTGTCAAGGTAACACACCCAGGGAAGAGCAGACTGAACTCACTCTGTCAATGTAACACAACCAGGGAAGATCAGACTGACCACACTCTGTCAATGTAACACACGCAGGGAAGAGCAGACTGAATTCATTCTGTCAATGTAACCCACCCATAAAAGAGCAGACTGACCCCACTCTGTCAATGTGACACGCCCTGAGAAGAGCAGACTGACCACACTCTGTCAATGTAACACACCCTGGGAAGAGCAGACTGACCCCCACTCTGTCAATGTAATACACACAGGGAAGTGCACACTGACCGCAATCTGTCATTGTAACACAGCAAGGGAAGAGCAGACTGACCCCACTCTGTCAATGTAACAAACCCTGGGAGAACAGACTGACCCCACTCTGTCAATGTTACGCACCCAGGGAAGAGCATACTGAACCCACTCTGTCAATGTAACACACGCAGGGAAGAGCAGACTGAACTCACTCTGTCAATGTAACACAACCAGGGAAGATCAGACTGACCACACTCTGTCAATGTAACACACCCAGGGAAGAGCAGACTGAACTCACTCTGTCAATGTAACACACCCTGGGAAGAGAAGACTGACCCCACTCTGTCAATGTAACAAACCCAGGGAAGAGCAGACTGACCTCACTCTGTCAATGTAACACACCCAGGGAAGAGCAGACTGACCCCACTCTGACAATGTAACACACCCAGGGAAGAGCAGACTGAACTCACTCTGTCAATGTAACACAACCAGGGAAGATCAGACTGACCACACTCTGTCAATGTAACACACGCAGGGAAGAGCAGACTGAATTCATTCTGTCAATGTAACCCACCCATAAAAGAGCAGACTGACCCCACTCTGTCAATGTGACACGCCCTGAGAAGAGCAGACTGACCACACTCTGTCAATGTAACACACCCTGGGAAGAGCAGACTGACCCCCACTCTGTCAATGTAACACACACAGGGAAGTGCACACTGACCCCACTCTGTCATTGTAACACAGCAAGGGAAGAGCAGACTGACCCCACTCTGTCAATGTAACAAACCCTGGGAGAACAGACTGACCCCACTCTGTCAATGTTACACACCCAGGGAAGAGCATACTGAACCCACTCTGTCAATGTAACACACCCAGGGAAGAACAGACTGACTTCACTCTGTCAATGTAATACACCCAGGGAAGAACAGACTGACCCCACTCAGTCAATGTAACACACCCAGGGAAGAGCAGACTGACCCAACTCTGTCAATGTAACACACCCAGGGAAGAACAGACTGACTCAACTCTGGCAATGTAACCCCCCCAGGGAAGAGCAGACTGACCCCACTCTGTCAATGTAACAAACCCAGGGAATAGCAGACTTACCCCACTCTGTCAATGTAACCCACCCATAAAAGAGCAGACTGGCCCCACTCTGTCAATGTGACACGCCCTAGGAAGAGCAGACTGACCACACTCTGTCAATGTTACCCACCCAGGGAAGAGCAGATTGACCCCACTCTGTCAATGTAACACACCCAGGGAAGAGCAGACTGACCTCACTCTGTCAATGTAACACACCCAGGGAAGAACAGACTGACCCCACTCTGTCAATGTAACAAACCCTGGGAGAACAGACTGACCCCACTCTGTCAATGGAACACACCGAGGGAAGGGCAGACTGACCCCACTCTGTCAATATAACACACCCAGGGAAGAGCAGACTGACACCACTCTGTCAATGTAACACACCCAGGGAAGTGCAAACTGACCCCACTCTGTCAATGAAACACATCCAGGGAAGAGCAGACCGACCCCACTCTGTCAATGTTACCCACCCAGGGAAGAGCAGATTGACCCCACTCTGTCAATGTAACACACCCAGGGAAGAGCAGACTGACCCCACTCTGTCAATGTAACACACCCAGGGAAGAGCAGACTGACCCCACTCTGTCAATGTAACACACCCAGGGAAGAGCAGACTGACCCCACTCTGTCAATGTAACACACCCAGAGAAGAACAGACTGACCCCACTGTGTCAATGTAACAAACTTGGGGAAGAGCAGACTGACCCCAATCTGTCAATGTAACACACCCAGGGAAGAGAAGACTGACCCCACTCTGTCAATGTAACCCTCCCAGGGAAGAGCAGACTGACACCACTCTGTCAATGTAACACACCCAGGGAAGAGCAGACTGAACTCACTCTGTCAATGTAACACAACCAGGGAAGATCAGACTGATCCCACTCTGTCAATGTAACACACCCAGGGAAGAGCAGACTGACCCCACTCTGTCAATGTAACCCACCCATAAAAGAGCAGACTGTCCCCACTCTGTCAATGTAAAACACCCAGGGAAGAACAGACTGACCCCACTCTGTCAATGTAACAAACACTGGGAGAACAGACTGACGCCACTCTGTCAATGGAACACAATAGGGAAGGGCAGACTAACCTCACTCTGTCAATGTAACACACGCAGGGAAGAGCAGACTGACACCACTCTGTCAATGTAACACAGCCAGGGAAGAGCAGACTGACCCCACTCTATCAATGTAACACACCCAGGGAAGAACAGACTGACCCCACTGTGTCAATGTAACAAACTTGGGGAAGAGCAGACTGACCCCACTCTGTCAATGTTACACACACAGAGAAGAGCAGACTGATCCCACTCTGTCAATGTAAAACACCCAGGGAAGAACAGACTGACCCCACTCTGCCAATGTAACACACTCAGGGAGGAGCAGACTGACCCCACTCTGTCAATGTAACATAGCCAGGGAAGAGAAGACTGACCCCACTCTGTCAATGTAACAAACCCAGGGAATAGCAGACTGACCTCACTCTGTCATAGTAACACACCCAGGGAAGAGCAGACTGACCCCACTCTGACAATGTAACACACCCAGGGAAGAGCAGACTGAACTCACTCTGTCAATGTAACACAACCAGGGAAGATCAGACTGACCACACTCTGTCAATGTAACACACGCAGGGAAGAGCAGACTGAATTCATTCTGTCAATGTAACCCACACATAAAAGAGCAGACTGACCCCACTCTGTCAATGTGACACGCCCTGAGAAGAGCAGACTGACCACACTCTGTCAATGTAACACACCCTGGGAAGAGCAGACTGACCCCCACTCTGTCAATGTAACACACACAGGGAAGTGCACACTGACCCCACTCTGTCATTGTAACACAGCAAGGGAAGAACAGACTGACTCCACTCTGTCAATGTAATACACCCAGGGAAGAACAGACTGACCCCACTCAGTCAATGTAACACACCCAGGGAAGGGCAGACTGACCCAACTCTGTCAATGTAACACACCCAGGGAAGAACAGACTGACTCAACTCTGGCAATGTAACCCCCCCAGGGAAGAGCAGACTGACCCCACTCTGTCAATGTAACACACCCAGGGAATAGCAGACTTACCCCACTCTGTCAATGTAACCCACCCATAAAAGAGCAGACTGGCCCCACTCTGTCAATGTGACACGCCCTAGGAAGAGCAGACTGACCACACTCTGTCAATGTTACCCACCCAGGGAAGAGCAGATTGACCCCACTCTGACAATGTAACACACCCAGGGAAGAGCAGACTGACCTCACTCTGTCAATGTAACACACCCAGGGAAGAACAGACTGACCCCACTCTGTCAATGTAACAAACCCTGGGAGAACAGACTGACCCCACTCTGTCAATGGAACACACCGAGGGAAGGGCAGACTGACCCCACTCTGTCAATATAACACACCCAGGGAAGAGCAGACTGACACCACTCTGTCAATGTAACACACCCAGGGAAGAGCAAACTGACCCCACTCTGTCAATGAAACACATCCAGGGAAGAGCAGACCGACCCCACTCTGTCAATGTTACCCACCCAGGGAAGAGCAGATTGACCCCACTCTGTCAATGTAACACACCCAGGGAAGAGCAGACTGACCCCACTCTGTCAATGTAACCCACCCATAAAAGAGCAGACTGTCCCCACTCTGTCAATGTAAAACACCCAGGGAAGAACAGACTGACCCCACTCTGTCAATGTAACAAACACTGGGAGAACAGACTGACGCCACTCTGTCAAAGGAACACAATAGGGAAGGGCAGACTAACCTCACTCTGTCAATGTAACACACGCAGGGAAGAGCAGACTGACACCACTCTGTCAAAGTAACACAGCCAGGGAAGAGCAGACTGACCCCACTCTGTCAATGTAACACACCCAGGGAAGAACAGACTGACCCCACTGTGTCAATGTAACAAACTTGGGGAAGAGCAGACTGACCCCACTCTGTCAATGTTACACACACAGAGAAGAGCAGACTGATCCCACTCTGTCAATGTAAAACACCCAGGGAAGAACAGACTGACCCCACTCTGCCAATGTAACACACTCAGGGAGGAGCAGACTGACCCCACTGTCAATGTAACATAGCCAGGGAAGAGCAGACTGACCCCACTCTGTCAAAGTAACACACCCAGGGAAGAACTGACTGACCCCACTGTGTCAATGTAACAAACTTTGGGAAGAGCAGACTGACCCCAATCTGTCAATGTTACACACCCAGGGAAGAGAAGACTGACCCCACTCTGTCAATGTAACCCTCCCAGGGAAAAGCAGACTGACCCCACTCTGTCAATGTAACACACCCAGGGAAGAGCAGACTGAACTCACTCTGGCAATGTAACACAACCAGGGAACATCAGACTGACCCCACTCTGTCAATGTAACACACCCAGGGAAGAGCAGACTGACCCCACTCTGTCAATGTAACCCACCCATAAAAGAGCAGACTGTCCCCACTCTGTCAATGTGACACGCCCTGGGAAGAGCAGACTGACACCACTCTGTCAATGTAACACACCCAGGGAAGGGCAGACTGACCCCACTCTGTCAATATAACACACCCAGGGAAGAGCAGACTGACACCACTCTGTCAATGTAACACACCCAGGGAAGTGCAAACTGACCCCACTCTGTCAATGAAACACATCCAGGGAAGAGCAGACCGACCCCACTCTGTCAATGTTACCCACCCAGGGAAGAGCAGATTGACCCCACTCTGTCAATGTAACACACCCAGGGAAGAGCAGACTGACCCCACTCTGTCAATGTAACACACCCAGGGAAGAGCAGACTGACCCCACTCTGTCAATGTAACACACCCAGGGAAGAGCAGACTGACCCCACTCTGTCAATGTAACACAGCCAGGGAAGAGCAGACTGACCACACTCTGTCAATGTAACACACCCAGAGAAGAACAGACTGACCCCACTGTGTCAATGTAACAAACTTGGGGAAGAGCAGACTGACCTCAATCTGTCAATGTAACACACCCAGGGAAGAGAAGACTGACCCCACTCTGTCAATGTAACCCTCCCAGGGAAGAGCAGACTGACACCACTCTGTCAATGTAACACACCCAGGGAAGAGCAGACTGAACTCACTCTGTCAATGTAACACAACCAGGGAAGATCAGACTGATCCCACTCTGTCAATGTAACACACCCAGGGAAGAGCAGACTGACCCCACTCTCTCAATGTAACCCACCCATAAAAGAGCAGACTGTCCCCACTCTGTCAATGTAAAACACCCAGGGAAGAACATACTGACCCCACTCTGTCAATGTAACAAACACTGGGAGAACAGACTGACGCCACTCTATCAAAGGAACACAATAGGGAAGGGCAGACTAACCTCACTCTGTCAATGTAACACACGCAGGGAAGAGCAGACTGACACCACTCTGTCAATGTAACACAGCCAGGGAAGAGCAGACTGACCCCACTCTATCAATTTTACACACCCAGGGAAGAACAGACTGACCCCACTGTGTCAATGTAACAAACTTGGGGAAGAGCAGACTGACCCCACTCTGTCAATGTTACACACACAGAGAAGAGCAGACTGATCCCACTCTGTCAATGTAAAACACCCAGGGAAGAACAGACTGACCCCACTCTGCCAATGTAACACACCCAGGGAAGAGCAGACTGAACTCACTCTGTCAATATAACACACCCAAGGAAGAACAGACTGACCCCACTCTGTCAATGTAACACACGCATGGAAGAGCAGACTGACCCCAATCGGTCAATGTAACACACCCAGGGAAGAGAAGACTGACCCCACTCTGTCAATGTAACAAACCCAGGGAAGAGCAGACTGACCTCACTCTGTCAATATAACACACCCAAGGAAGAACAGACTGACCCCACTCTGTCAATGTAACACACGCATGGAAGAGCAGACTGACCCCAATCGGTCAATGTAACACACCCAGGGAAGAGAAGACTGACCCCACTCTGTCAATGTAACAAACCCAGGGAAGAGCAGACTGACCTCACTCTGTCAATGTAAAACACCCAGGGAATAGCAGACTGACCCCACTCTGACAATGTAACACACCCAGGGAAGAGCAGACTGAACTCACTCTGTCAATGTAACACAACCAGGGAAGATCAGACTGACCACACTCTGTCAATGTAACACATGCAGGGAAGAGCAGACTGAATTCATTCTGTCAATGTAACCCACGCATAAAAGAGCAGACTGACCCCACTCTGTCAATGTGACACGCCCTGAGAAGAGCAGACTGACCACACTCTGTCAATGTAACACACCCTGGGAAGAGCAGACTGACCCCCACTCTGTCAATGTAATACACACAGGGAAGTGCACACTGACCCCACTCTGTCATTGTAACACAGCAAGGGAAGAGCAGACTGACCCCACTCTGTCAATGTAACAAACCCTGGGAGAACAGACTGACCCCACTCTGTCAATGTTACACACCCAGGGAAGAGCATACTGAACCCACTCTGTCAATGTAACACACCCAGGGAAGAGCAGACTGAACTCACTCTGTCAATGTAACACAACCAGGGAAGATCAGACTGACCACACTCTGTCAATGTAACACACCCAGGGAAGAGCAGACTGAACACACTCTGTCAATGTAACACACCCTGGGAAGAGAAGACTGACCCCACTCTGTCAATGTAACAAACCCAGGGAAGAGCAGACTGACCTCACTCTGTCAATGTAACACACCCAGGGAAGAGCAGACTGACCCCACTCTGACAATGTAACACACCCAGGGAAGAGCAGACTGAACTCACTCTGTCAATGTAACACAACCAGGGAAGATCAGACTGACCACACTCTGTCAATGTAACACACGCAGGGAAGAGCAGACTGAATTCATTCTTTCAATGTAACCCACCCATAAAAGAGCAGACTGACCCCACTCTGTCAATGTGACACGCCCTGAGAAGAGCAGACTGACCACACTCTGTCAATGTAACACACCCTGGGAAGAGCAGACTGACCCCCACTCTGTCAATGTAACACACACAGGGAAGTGCACACTGACCCCACTCTGTCATTGTAACACAGCAAGGGAAGAGCAGACTGACCCCACTCTGTCAATGTAACAAACCCTGGGAGAACAGACTGACCCCACTCTGTCAATGTTACACACCCAGGGAAGAGCATACTGAACCCACTCTGTCAATGTAACACACCCAGGGAAGAACAGACTGACTCCACTCTGTCAATGTAATACACCCAGGGAAGAACAGACTGACCCCACTCAGTCAATGTAACACACCCAGGGAAGAGCAGACTGACCCAACTCTGTCAATGTAACACACCCAGGGAAGAACAGACTGACTCAACTCTGGCAATGTAACAAACCCAGGGAATAGCAGACTTACCCCACTCTGTCAATGTAACCCACCCATAAAAGAGCAGACTGACCACACTCTGTCAATGTGACACGCCCTAGGAAGAGCAGACTGACCACACTCTGTCAATGTTACCCACCCAGGGAAGAGCAGATTGACCCCACTCTGTCAATGTAACACACCCAGGGAAGAGCAGACTGACCTCACTCTGTCAATGTAACACACCCAGGGAAGAACAGACTGACCCCACTCTGTCAATGTAACACAACCAGGGAAGATCAGACTGACCCCACTCTGTCAATGGAACACACCGAGGGAAGGGCAGACTGACCCCACTCTGTCAATATAACACACCCAGGGAAGAGCAGACTGACACCACTCTGTCAATGTAACACACCCAGGGAAGTGCAAACTGACCCCACTCTGTCAATGAAACACATCCAGGGAAGAGCAGACCGACCCCACTCTGTCAATGTTACCCACCCAGGGAAGAGCAGATTGACCCCACTCTGTCAATGTAACACACCCAGGGAAGAGCAGACTGACCCCACTCTGTCAATGTAACACACCCAGGGAAGAGCAGACTGACCCCACTCTGTCAATGTAACACAGCCAGGGAAGAGCAGACTGACCACACTCTGTCAATGTAACACACCCAGAGAAGAACAGACTGACCCCACTGTGTCAATGTAACAAACTTGGGGAAGAGCAGACTGACCCCAATCTGTCAATGTAACACACCCAGGGAAGAGAAGACTGACCCCACTCTGTCAATGTAACCCTCCCAGGGAAGAGCAGACTGACACCACTCTGTCAATGTAACACACCCAGGGAAGAGCAGACTGAACTCACTCTGTCAATGTAACACAACCAGGGAAGATCAGACTGATCCCACTCTGTCAATGTAACACACCCAGGGAAGAGCAGACTGACCCCACTCTGTCAATGTAACCCACCCATAAAAGAGCAGACTGTCCCCACTCTGTCAATGTAAAACACCCAGGGAAGAACAGACTGACCCCACTCTGTCAATGTAACAAACACTGGGAGAACAGACTGACGCCACTCTGTCAAAGGAACACAATAGGGAAGGGCAGACTAACCTCACTCTGTCAATGTAACACACGCAGGGAAGAGCAGACTGACACCACTCTGTCAATGTAACACAGCCAGGGAAGAGCAGACTGACCCCACTCTATCAATGTAACACACCCAGGGAAGAGCAGACTGACCCCACTCTGTCAATGTTACACACACAGAGAAGAGCAGACTGATCCCACTCTGTCAATGTAAAACACCCAGGGAAGAACAGACTGACCCCACTCTGCCAATGTAACACACTCAGGGAGGAGCAGACTGACCCCACTCTGTCAATGTAACATAGCCAGGGAAGAGAAGACTGACCCCACTCTGTCAATGTAACAAACCCAGGGAAGAGCAGACTGACCTCACTCTGTCAATGTAACACACCCAGGGAAGAGCAGACTGACCCCACTCTGACAATGTAACACACCCAGGGAAGAGCAGACTGAACTCACTCTGTCAATGTAACACAACCAGGGAAGATCAGACTGACCACACTCTGTCAATGTAACACACGCAGGGAAGAGCAGACTGAATTCATTCTGTCAATGTAACCCACCCATAAAAGAGCAGACTGACCCCACTCTGTCAATGTGACACGCCCTGAGAAGAGCAGACTGACCACACTCTGTCAATGTAACACACCCTGGGAAGAGCAGACTGACCCCCACTCTGTCAATGTAACACACACAGGGAAGTGCACACTGACCCCACTCTGTCATTGTAACACAGCAAGGGAAGAACAGACTGACTCCACTCTGTCAATGTAATACACCCAGGGAAGAACAGACTGACCCCACTCAGTCAATGTAACACACCCAGGGAAGAGCAGACTGACCCAACTCTGTCAATGTAACACACCCAGGGAAGAACAGACTGACTCAACTCTGGCAATGTAACCCCCCCAGGGAAGAGCAGACTGACCCCACTCTGTCAATGTAACACACCCAGGGAATAGCAGACTTACCCCACTCTGTCAATGTAAACCACCCATAAAAGAGCAGACTGGCCCCACTCTGTCAATGTGACACGCCCTAGGAAGAGCAGACTGACCACACTCTGTCAATGTTACCCACCCAGGGAAGAGCAGATTGACCCCACTCTGTCAATGTAACACACCCAGGGAAGAGCAGACTGACCTCACTCTGTCAATGTAACACACCCAGGGAAGAACAGACTGACCCCACTCTGTCAATGTAACAAACCCTGGGAGAACAGACTGACCCCACTCTGTCAATGGAACACACCGAGGGAAGGGCAGACTGACCCCACTCTGTCAATATAACACACCCAGGGAAGAGCAGACTGACACCACTCTGTCAATGTAACACACTCAGGGAAGAGCAAACTGACCACACTCTGTCAATGAAACACATCCAGGGAAGAGCAGACCGACCCCACTCTGTCAATGTTACCCACCCAGGGAAGAGCAGATTGACCCCACTCTGTCAATGTAACACACCCAGGGAAGAGCAGACTGACCCCACTCTGTCAATGTAACACACCCAGGGAAGAGCAGACTGACCCCACTCTGTCAATGTAACACACCCAGGGAAGAGCAGACTGACCCCACTCTGTCAATGTAACACAGCCAGGGAAGAGCAGACTGACCACACTCTGTCAATGTAACACACCCAGAGAAGAACAGACTGACCCCACTGTGTCAATGTAACAAACTTGGGGAAGAGCAGACTGACCCCAATCTGTCAATGTAACACACCCAGGGAAGAGAAGACTGACCCCACTCTGTCAATGTAACACACCCAGGGAAGAGCAGACTGAACTCACTCTGTCAATGTAACACAACCAGGGAAGATCAGACTGATCCCACTCTGTCAATGTAACACACCCAGGGAAGAGCAGACTGACCCCACTCTGTCAATGTAACCCACCCATAAAAGAGCAGACTGTCCCCACTCTGTCAATGTAAAACACCCAGGGAAGAACAGACTGACCCCACTCTGTCAATGTAACCCTCCCAGGGAAAAGCAGACTGACCCCACTCTGTCAATGTAACACACCCAGGGAAGTGCAGACTGAACTCACTCTGGCAATGTAACACAACCAGGGAACATCAGACTGACCCCACTCTGTCAATGTAACACACCCAGGGAAGAGCAGACTGACCCCACTCTGTCAATGTAACCCACCCATAAAAGAGCAGACTGTCCCCACTCTGTCAATGTGACACGCCCTGGGAAGAGCACACTGACCCAACTCTGTCAATGTAACACACCCAGGGAAGAGCAGACTGACCAAACTCGGTCAATGTAACAAACCCAGGGAAGAGCAGACTGACCTCACTCTGTCAATGTAACACACCCTGGGAAGAGCAGACACACCCCTCTCTGTCAATGTAACATACTCAGGGAATAGCAGTCTGACCCCACTCTGTCAATGTATCACACCCAGGGGAGAGCAGACTGAACCAACCCTGTCAATGTAACTCACCCAGGGAAGAGCAGACTGACCTCACTCTGTCAATGTAACACACCCTGGGAAGAGCAGACTGACCCCCACTCTGTCAATGTAACACACACAGGGAAGTGCACACTGACCCCACTCTGTCATTGTAACACAGCAAGGGAAGAGCAGACTGACCCCACTCTTGCAATGCAACAAACCCTGGGAGAACAGACTGACCCCACTCTGTCAATGTAACACACCCTGGGAAGTGCAGACTGAACCCACTCAATTAATGTAACACACCCAGGGAAGAACAGACTGACCCCACTCTGTCAATGTAATACACCCAGGGAAGAGCAGACTGACCCCACTCTGTCAATGTAACACACTCTGGGAGAACAGACTGACCTCTCTGTGTCAATGTAACACACCCAGGGAAGAGCAGACTGAACCCACTCTGTCAATGTAACACACCCAGGGAAGAACAGACTGACCCCACTCTGTCAATGTAATACACCCAGGGAAGAACAGACTGACCCCACTCAGTCAATGTAACACACCCAGGGAAGAGCAGACTGACCCCACTCTGTCAATGTAACACACCCAGGGAAGAACAGACTGACTCCACTCTGTCAATGTAACCCCCCCAAGGGAAGAGCAGACTGACCCCACTCTGTCAATGTAACACACCCAGGGAATAGCAGACTTACCCCACTCTGTTAATGTAACCCATCCATAAAAGAGCAGACTGGCCCCACTCTGTCAATGTGACACGCCCTGCGAAGAGGAAGACTGACCACACTCTGTCAATGTTACCCATCCAGGGAAGAGCAGATTGACCCCACTCTGTCAATGTGACACGCTCTCTGAAGAGCAGACTGACCTCACTCTGTCAATGTAGCACAACCAGGGAAAAACAGACTGACCCCACTCTGTCCATGTAACAAACCCTGGGAGAACAGATGACCCCACTCTGTCAATGTAACACATTCTGGGAAGAGCAGACTGACCCCACTCTGTCAATGTAACGCACCCAGTGAAGAGCAAACTGACCCCACTCTGTCAATGAAACACACCCAGGGAAGAGCAGACTCACCCCACTCTGTCAATGTTACCCACCCAGGGAAGAGCAGATTGACCCCACTCTGTCAATGTAACACACCCAGGGAAGAGCAGACTGACCCCACTCTGTCAATGTAACACACCCAGGGAAGAGCAGACTGACCCCACTCTGTCAATGTAACATAGCCAGGGAAGAGCAGACTGACCCCACTCTGTCAATGTAACACACCCAGGGAAGAAATGACTGACCCCACTGTGTCAATGTAACAAACTTGGGGAAGAGCAGACTGACCCCAATCTGTCAATGTTACACACCCAGGGAAGAGAAGACTGACCCCACTCTGTCAATGTAACCCTCCCAGGGAAAAGCAGACTGACCCCACTCTGTCAATGTAACACACCCAGGGAAGAACAGACTGAACTCACTCTGTCAATGTAACACAACCAGGGAAGATCAGACTGACCCCACTCTGTCAATGTAACACACCCAGGGAAGAGCAGACTGACCCCACTCTGTCAATGTAACCCACCCATAAAAGAGCAGACTGTCCCCACTCTGTCAATGTGACACGCCCTGGGAAGAGCACACTGACCCAACTCTGTCAATGTAACACACCCAGGGAAGAGCAGACTGACCAAACTCTGTCAATGTAACAAACCCAGGGAAGAGCACACTGACCTCACTCTGTCAATGTAACACACCCTGGGAAGAGCAGACACACCCCACTCTGTCAATGTATCATACTCAGGGAATAGCAGTCTGACCCCACTCTGTCAATGTATCACACCCAGGGGAGAGCATAGAACATAGAACATAGAACAATACAGCGCAGTACAGGCCCTTCGGCCCTCGATGTTGCGCCGATCAAAGCCCACCTAACCTACACTAACCCACTATCCTCCATATACCTATCCAATGCCCGCTTAAATACCCATAAAGAGGGAGAGTCCACTACTGCTACTGGCAGGGCATTCCATGATCTTACGACTCGCTGAGTGAAGAACCTACCCCTAACATCAGTCCTATATCTACCCCCCCTTAATTTAAAGCAGACTGAACCAACCCTGTCAATGTAACTCACCCAGGGAAGAGCAGACTGTCCTCACTCTGTCAATGTAACACACCCTGGGAAGAGCAGACTGACCCCCACTCTGTCAATGTAACACACACAGGGAAGTGCACACTGACCCCACTCTGTCATTGTAACACAGCAAGGGAAGAGCAGACTGACCCGATTCTTGCAATGTAACAAACCCTGGGAGAACAGACTGACCCCACTCTGTCAATGTAACACACCCAGGGAAGAACAGACTGACCCCACTCTGTCAATGTAACCCACCCATAAAAGAGCAGACTGTCCCCACTCTGTCAATGTAACAAACCCTGGGAGATAAGACTGTCCCCACGCTGTCAATGTAACAGACCCAGGGAAGAACAGACTGACCCCACTCTTTCAATGTAACCCACCCATAAAAGAGCAGACTGTCCCCACTCTGTCAATGTGACACGCCCTGGGAAGAGCACACTGACCAAACTCTGTCAATGTAACAAACCCAGGGAAGAGCAGACTGACCTCACTCTGTCAATGTAACACACCCAGAGAAGAGCAGAATGACCTCTTCTGCAAAGTTACTCACACAGTGAACTGCAGACTTACCCCACTCTGTCAATGTAACCCACCCAGTAAAGTGCACATTGACCCCACTCTGTCATTGTAACACACACAGGGAAGAGCAGACACATACCACTCTGTCAATGTAGTTCACCAAGGGAAGAACAGACTGACCCGACTCTGTCAATTTAACACACCCAGGGAAGAGCAGACTGACCCCACTCTGTCAATGGAACACAACCAGGGCAGAGCAGACTGACACCACCCTGTCACTGTAACACTCCCAGGGATGAACAGACTGACGCCACTCTGTCAATGTAACTCACCCAGGGAAGAGCAGACTGACCCAACACAGTCAATTTAACACACCCAAGGAAGAACAGACTGACCCCACTCTGTCAATGTAACACACTCAGGGAAGAGCAGACTGAGCCCACTCTGTCAATGTAACAAACCCAGGGAAGAGCAGACTGACCTCACTCTGTCAATGTAACACACCCAGGGAAGAGCAGACTGACCCCACTCTGTCAATGTAACACACCCAGGGAAGAGCAGACTGAACTCACTCTCTCAATGTAACACAACCAGGGAAGATCAGACTGACCCCACTCTGTCAATGCAACACCCGCAGGGTAGAGCAGACTGAATTCATTCTGTCAATGTAACCCACCCATAAAAGAGCAGACTGACCCCACTCTGTCAATGTGACTCGCCCTGGGAAGAGCAGACTGACCACACTCTGTCAATGTAACACACCCTGGGAAGAGCAGACTGACTCCCACTCTGTCAATGTAACACACACAGGGAAGTGTACACTGACCCCACTCTGTCATTGTAACACAGCAAGGGAAGAGCAGACTGACCCCACTCTGTCAATGTAACAAACCCTGGGAGATAAGACTGTCCCCACGCTGTCAATGTAACACACCCAGGGAAGAGCAGACTGAACCCACTCAGTCAATGTAACACCCCCAGGGAAGAACAGACTGACCCCACTCTGTCAATGTAAAACACCCAGGGAAGAGCAGACTGACCCCACTCAGTCAATGTAACCCACCCATAAAAGAGCAGACTGACCCCACTCTATCAATGTGACACGCCCTGGGAAGAGCAGACTGACCCCGACTCTGTCAATGTAACACACCCAGGGAAGTGCGCACTGACCCCACTCTGTCATTGTAACACACCAAGGGAAGAGCAGACTGACCCCAATCAGTCAATGTAACACACCCAGGGAAGAGAAGACTGACCCCACTCTGTCAATGTAACCCTCCCAGGGAAGAGCAGACTGACCCCACTCTGTCAATGTAACACACCCAGGGAAGAGCAGACTGACCCCACTCTGTCAATGTAACCCACCCATAAAAGAGCAGACTGACCCCACTCTGTCAATGTAACACACCCAGGAAAGAGCAGACTGACCCCAATCTGTCAATGTAACACACCCATTGAAAAACAGACTGACCCCACTGTGTCAATGTAACCCACCTATAAAAGAGCAGACTGACCCCACTCTGTCAATGTAACACACCCAGGAAAGAGCAGACTGACCCCACTCTGTCAATGTAACACACCCAGGGAAGAGCAGACTGACCCCACTCTGTCAATGTAAGACACCCAGGGAAGAGTAGACTGACCCCAATCTGTCAATGTAATACACCCAGGGTAGAGCAGACTGACCTCACTCTGTCAATGTAACACACCCAGGGAAGAGCAGACTGACCCCACTCTGTCAATGTAAAACACCGAGGGAAGAGCAGACTGACCCCACTCTGTCAATGTAAAACACCGAGGGAAAAGCAGACTGACCCCACTCTGTCAATGTAACACACCCTGGGAAGAGCAGACTGACCCCACTCTGTCAATGTAACACACCCTGGGAAGAGCAGACTGACCCCAATCTGTCAATGTAATACAACCAGGGTAGAGCAGACTGACCTCACTCTGTCAATGTAACACACCCAGGGAAGAGCAGACTGACCCCACTCTGTCAATGTAAAACACCGAGGGAAGAGCACACTGACCGCACTCTGTCAATGTAACACACCCAGGGAAGAGCAGACTGACCCCACTCTGTCAATGTAACACACCCTGGGAAGAGCAGACTGACCCCACTCTGTCAATGTAACACACCCAGGGGAGAGCAGACTGACCTCACTCTGTCACTGTAACACACCCAGGGAAGAGCAGACTGACCCCATTCTGTCAATGTAACAAACCCAGGGAAGAGCAGACTGACCCCACTCTGTCAATGTAACACACCCAGGGAAGAGCAGACTGACCCCACTCTGTCAATGTAAAACACCCAGGGAAGAGCAGACTGACCCCTTTCTGTCATCGTTTCACACCCAGGGAAGATCAGACTGACCCAACTCTGTCAATGTAACACTTTTTGGGAAGAACAGACTGACCCAACTCTGTCATTGAAACACACCCAGGGAAGAGCAGACTGACTCCTCTCTGTCATTGTAACGCACCCAGGGAAGAGCAGACTGACCTCACTCTGTCAATGTAACACACCCAGGGAAGAGCAGACTGAGCCCCCTCTGTCAATGTAACACACCCAGGGAACAGAAGATTGAACTGGCTAGGTAAATGTAAAATACCCAGGGAAGAGCAGACTGACCGCACTCTGTCAATGTCACGCACCCAGGGAAGAGCAGACTGACCCCACAGTGTCAATATAACATACACAGGGAAGAGCAGACTGACCACACTCTGCCATTGCAACACACCCAGGGAAAGTCAGACTGAGTTCTCTCTGTCAATGTAACACAACCAGGGAAGAGCAGACTGACGCCTGTCTCTCAACGTTATACACCCAGGGAACATCAGACTGACCCAACTCTGTCAATGTAACACACCCAGGGAAGAGCAGACTGACCCCACCCTGTCAATGTAACACACCCAGGGAAGAGCAGACTGACCCCACTCTGTCATTGTAACACACCCAGGGAAGAGCAGACTGACCTCACTCTGTCAATGTAACACACCCAGGGAAAGGCAGACGGACCCTGTTCTGTCAATGTAACACACCCAGGGAAGAGCATACTGACCCCACTCTGTCTGTATAACACACCCATGGAAGAGCAGACTGACCCCACTCTGTCAATGTAACACACCCAGGGAAGAGCAGACTGACCCCACTCTGTCAAAGTAACACACTCAGGGAAGAGCAGACTGTCCCCACTCTGTCAAAGTAACACACTCAGGGAAGAGCAGACTGACCCCACTCTGTCATTGTAAAACTCCCAGGGAAGAGCAGACTGACCTCACTCTGTCAATGTAACACACCCAGGGAAGAGCAGACTAACCCCACTCTGTCAATGTAACACACGCAGGAAAAGGCAGACGGACCCTGTTCTGTCAATGTAACGCACCCAGGGAAGAGCAGACTGACCCCACTCTGTCAGGATAACACACCCAGGGAAGAGCAGACTGACCCCACTCTGTCAATGTAACACACCCAGGGAAGAGCAGACTGACCCCACTCTGTCAATGTAAGACACACAGGGAAGAGTAGACTGACCCCTATCTGTCAATGTAACAAACCCAGGGAAGAGCACACTGACCTCACTCTGTCAATGTAACACACCCTGGGAAGAGCAGACACACCCCACTCTGTCAATGTATCATACTCAGGGAATAGCAGTCTGACCCCACTCTGTCAATGTATCACACCCAGGGGAGAGCATAGAACATAGAACATAGAACAATACAGCGCAGTACAGGCCCTTCGGCCCTCGATGTTGCGCCGATCAAAGCCCACCTAACCTACACTAACCCACTATCCTCCATATACCTATCCAATGCCCGCTTAAATACCCATAAAGAGGGAGAGTCCACTACTGCTACTGGCAGGGCATTCCATGATCTTACGACTCGCTGAGTGAAGAACCTACCCCTAACATCAGTCCTATATCTACCCCCCCTTAATTTAAAGCAGACTGAACCAACCCTGTCAATGTAACTCACCCAGGGAAGAGCAGACTGTCCTCACTCTGTCAATGTAACACACCCTGGGAAGAGCAGACTGACCCCCACTCTGTCAATGTAACACACACAGGGAAGTGCACACTGACCCCACTCTGTCATTGTAACACAGCAAGGGAAGAGCAGACTGACCCGATTCTTGCAATGTAACAGACCCAGGGAAGAACAGACTGACCCCACTCTGTCAATGTAACACACCCAGGGAAGAACAGACTGACCCCACTCTGTCAATGTAACCCACCCATAAAAGAGCAGACTGTCCCCACTCTGTCAATGTAACAAACCCTGGGAGATAAGACTGTCCCCACGCTGTCAATGTAACAGACCCAGGGAAGAACAGACTGACCCCACTCTTTCAATGTAACCCACCCATAAAAGAGCAGACTGTCCCCACTCTGTCAATGTGACACGCCCTGGGAAGAGCACACTGACCAAACTCTGTCAATGTAACAAACCCAGGGAAGAGCAGACTGACCTCACTCTGTCAATGTAACACACCCAGAGAAGAGCAGAATGACCTCTTCTGCAAAGTTACTCACACAGTGAACTGCAGACTTACCCCACTCTGTCAATGTAACCCACCCAGTAAAGTGCACATTGACCCCACTCTGTCATTGTAACACACACAGGGAAGAGCAGACACATACCACTCTGTCAATGTAGTTCACCAAGGGAAGAACAGACTGACCCGACTCTGTCAATTTAACACACCCAGGGAAGAGCAGACTGACCCCACTCTGTCAATGGAACACAACCAGGGCAGAGCAGACTGACACCACCCTGTCACTGTAACACTCCCAGGGATGAACAGACTGACGCCACTCTGTCAATGTAACTCACCCAGGGAAGAGCAGACTGACCCAACACAGTCAATTTAACACACGCAAGGAAGAACAGACTGACCCCACTCTGTCAATGTAACACACTCAGGGAAGAGCAGACTGAGCCCACTCTGTCAATGTAACAAACCCAGGGAAGAGCAGACTGACCTCACTCTGTCAATGTAACACACCCAGGGAAGAGCAGACTGACCCCACTCTGTCAATGTAACACACCCAGGGAAGAGCAGACTGAACTCACTCTCTCAATGTAACACAACCAGGGAAGATCAGACTGACCCCACTCTGTCAATGCAACACCCGCAGGGTAGAGCAGACTGAATTCATTCTGTCAATGTAACCCACCCATAAAAGAGCAGACTGACCCCACTCTGTCAATGTGACTCGCCCTGGGAAGAGCAGACTGACCACACTCTGTCAATGTAACACACCCTGGGAAGAGCAGACTGACTCCCACTCTGTCAATGTAACACACACAGGGAAGTGTACACTGACCCCACTCTGTCATTGTAACACAGCAAGGGAAGAGCAGACTGACCCCACTCTGTCAATGTAACAAACCCTGGGAGATAAGACTGTCCCCACGCTGTCAATGTAACACACCCAGGGAAGAGCAGACTGAACCCACTCAGTCAATGTAACACCCCCAGGGAAGAACAGACTGACCCCACTCTGTCAATGTAAAACACCCAGGGAAGAGCAGACTGACCCCACTCAGTCAATGTAACCCACCCATAAAAGAGCAGACTGACCCCACTCTATCAATGTGACACGCCCTGGGAAGAGCAGACTGACCCCGACTCTGTCAATGTAACACACCCAGGGAAGTGCGCACTGACCCCACTCTGTCATTGTAACACACCAAGGGAAGAGCAGACTGACCCCAATCAGTCAATGTAACACACCCAGGGAAGAGAAGACTGACCCCACTCTGTCAATGTAACCCTCCCAGGGAAGAGCAGACTGACCCCACTCTGTCAATGTAACACACCCAGGGAAGAGCAGACTGACCCCACTCTGTCAATGTAACCCACCCATAAAAGAGCAGACTGACCCCACTCTGTCAATGTAACACACCCAGGAAAGAGCAGACTGACCCCAATCTGTCAATGTAACACACCCATTGAAAAACAGACTGACCCCACTGTGTCAATGTAACCCACCTATAAAAGAGCAGACTGACCCCACTCTGTCAATGTAACACACCCAGGAAAGAGCAGACTGACCCCACTCTGTCAATGTAACACACCCAGGGAAGAGCAGACTGACCCCACTCTGTCAATGTAAGACACCCAGGGAAGAGTAGACTGACCCCAATCTGTCAATGTAATACACCCAGGGTAGAGCAGACTGACCTCACTCTGTCAATGTAACACACCCAGGGAAGAGCAGACTGACCCCACTCTGTCAATGTAAAACACCGAGGGAAAAGCAGACTGACCCCACTCTGTCAATGTAACACACCCTGGGAAGAGCAGACTGACCCCACTCTGTCAATGTAACACACCCTGGGAAGAGCAGACTGACCCCAATCTGTCAATGTAATACAACCAGGGTAGAGCAGACTGACCTCACTCTGTCAATGTAACACACCCAGGGAAGAGCAGACTGACCCCACTCTGTCAATGTAAAACACCGAGGGAAGAGCACACTGACCGCACTCTGTCAATGTAACACACCCAGGGAAGAGCAGACTGACCCCACTCTGTCAATGTAACACACCCTGGGAAGAGCAGACTGACCCCACTCTGTCAATGTAACACACCCAGGGGAGAGCAGACTGACCTCACTCTGTCACTGTAACACACCCAGGGAAGAGCAGACTGACCCCATTCTGTCAATGTAACAAACCCAGGGAAGAGCAGACTGACCCCACTCTGTCAATGTAACACACCCAGGGAAGAGCAGACTGACCCCACTCTGTCAATGTAAAACACCCAGGGAAGAGCAGACTGACCCCTTTCTGTCATCGTTTCACACCCAGGGAAGATCAGACTGACCCAACTCTGTCAATGTAACACTTTTTGGGAAGAACAGACTGACCCAACTCTGTCATTGAAACACACCCAGGGAAGAGCAGACTGACTCCTCTCTGTCATTGTAACGCACCCAGGGAAGAGCAGACTGACCTCACTCTGTCAATGTAACACACCCAGGGAAGAGCAGACTGAGCCCCCTCTGTCAATGTAACACACCCAGGGAACAGAAGATTGAACTGGCTAGGTAAATGTAAAATACCCAGGGAAGAGCAGACTGACCGCACTCTGTCAATGTCACGCACCCAGGGAAGAGCAGACTGACCCCACAGTGTCAATATAACATACACAGGGAAGAGCAGACTGACCACACTCTGCCATTGCAACACACCCAGGGAAAGTCAGACTGAGTTCTCTCTGTCAATGTAACACAACCAGGGAAGAGCAGACTGACGCCTGTCTCTCAACGTTATACACCCAGGGAACATCAGACTGACCCAACTCTGTCAATGTAACACACCCAGGGAAGAGCAGACTGACCCCACCCTGTCAATGTAACACACCCAGGGAAGAGCAGACTGACCCCACTCTGTCATTGTAACACACCCAGGGAAGAGCAGACTGACCTCACTCTGTCAATGTAACACACCCAGGGAAAGGCAGACGGACCCTGTTCTGTCAATGTAACACACCCAGGGAAGAGCATACTGACCCCACTCTGTCTGTATAACACACCCATGGAAGAGCAGACTGACCCCACTCTGTCAATGTAACACACCCAGGGAAGAGCAGACTGACCCCACTCTGTCAAAGTAACACACTCAGGGAAGAGCAGACTGTCCCCACTCTGTCAAAGTAACACACTCAGGGAAGAGCAGACTGACCCCACTCTGTCATTGTAAAACTCCCAGGGAAGAGCAGACTGACCTCACTCTGTCAATGTAACACACCCAGGGAAGAGCAGACTAACCCCACTCTGTCAATGTAACACACGCAGGAAAAGGCAGACGGACCCTGTTCTGTCAATGTAACGCACCCAGGGAAGAGCAGACTGACCCCACTCTGTCAGGATAACACACCCAGGGAAGAGCAGACTGACCCCACTCTGTCAATGTAACACACCCAGGGAAGAGCAGACTGACCCCACTCTGTCAATGTAAGACACACAGCGAAGAGTAGACTGACCCCTATCTGTCAATGTAACACACCCAGGGAAGAGCAGACTCACCCCACTCTGTCAATGTAAAAGAAAAGAGGGAAGAGCAGACTGACCCCTTTCTGTCAACGTTACACACCCAGGGAAGATCAGACTGACCCAACTCTGACAATGTAACACATTCTGGGAAGAGCAGACTGACCCCACTCTGTCAATGCAACACACCCAGGGAAGAGCAGACTGACCCCATTCTATCATTGTAACACACCCAGGGAAGAGCAGACTGACCTCACTCTGTCAATGTAACACACCCAGGGAAGAGCAGACTGACCCCATTCTGTCAATGTAACACACACAGGGAAGAGCAGACTGACCCCACTCTGTCAATGTAACTCACCCAGGGAAGAGAAGATTGCCCCCACTTTGTCAATGTAACACACCCTGGGGAGACCAGACTGACCCCTCTATCTCAATGTAACTCACCTCGGGAAGAGCAGACTGACCCCACTCTGTCAAAGTAACACACTCAGGGAAGAGCAGACTGTCCCCACTCTGTCAAAGTAACACACTCGAGGAAGTGCAGACTGACCCCACTCTGTCAATGTAACACACCCAGGGAAGAGCAGACTGACCCCACTCTGTCAATGTAACACACCCAGGGAAGAGCAGACTGACCCCACCCTGTCAATGTAACACACCCTGGGAAGAGCAGACACACCCCACTCTGTCAATGTTACATACTCAGGGAATAGCAGTCTGACCCCACTCTTTCAATGTATCACACCCAGGGGAGAGCAGACTGAACCAACCCTGTCAATGTAACTCACCCAGGGAAGAGCAGACTGACCTCACTCTGTCAATGTCACACACCCTGGGAAGAGCAGACTGACCCCCACTCTGTCAATGTAACACACACAGGGAAGTGCACACTGACCCCACTCTGTCATTGTAACACAGCAAGGGAAGAGCAGACTGACCCCACTCTTGCAATGTAACAAACCCTGGGAGAACAGACTGACCCCACTCTGTCAATGTAACACACCCAGGGAAGAGCAGACTGAACCCACTCAATCAATGTAACACACCCAGGGAAGAACAGACTGACCCCACTCTGTCAATGTAATACACCCAGGGAAGAACAGACTGACCCCACTCAGTCAATGTAACACACCCAGGGAAGAGCAGACTGACCCCACTCTGTCAATGTAACACACCAGGGAAGAGCAGGCTGACCCCACTCTGTCAATGTAACACACCCAGGGAAGAGCAGACTTACCCAACTCTGTCAATGTAACCCACCCATAAAAGAGCAGACTGGCCCCACTCTGCCAATGTGACACGCCCTGGGAAGAGCAGACTGACCACACTCTGTCAATGTTACCCACCCAGGGAAGAGCAGATTGACCCCAATCTGTCAATGTGACACGCCCTGGGAAGAGCAGACTGACCTCACTCTGTCAATGTAACACACCCAGGGAAGAGCAGACTAACCCCACACTGTCAATGTAACACACCCAGGGAAAGGCAGACGGACCCTGTTCTGTCAATGTAACGCACCCAGGGAAGAGCAGACTGACCCCACTCTGTCAGGATAACACACCCAGGGAAGAGCAGACTGACCCCACTCTGTCAATGTAACACACCCAGGGAAGAGCAGACTGACCCCACTCTGTCAATGTAAGACACACAGAGAAGAGTAGACTGACCCCACTCTGTCAATGTAACACACCCAGGGAAGAGCAGACTCACCCCACTCTGTCAATGTAAAACAAACAGGGAAGAGCAGACTGACCCCTTTCTGTCAACGTTACACACCCAGGGAAGATCAGACTGACCCAACTCTGTCAATGTAACAAATTCTGGGAAGAGCAGACTGACCCCACTCTGTCAATGCAACACACCCAGGGAAGAGCAGACTGACCCCAATCTATCATTGTTACACACCCAGGGAAGAGCAGACTGACCTCTCTCTGTCAATGTAACCCACGCAGGGAAGAGCAGACTGACCCCACTCTGTCAATGTAACTCACCCAGGGAAGAGAACATTGCCCCCCCTTTGTCAATGTAACACACCCAGGGGAGACCAGACTGACCCCTCTATCTCAATGTAACTCACCTAGGGAAGAGCAGACTGACCCCACTCTGTCAAAGTAACACACTCAGGGAAGAGCAGACTGTCCCCACTCTGTCAAAGTAACACACTCAGGGAAGAGCAGACAGACCTCACTCTGTCAATGTAACACACCCAGGGAACAGCAGACTGTCCCCACTCTGTCAAAGTAACACACTCGGGGAAGTGCAGACTGAACCCACTCTGTCAATGTAACACACCCAGGGAAGAGCAGACTGACCCCACCCTGTCAATGTAACACACCCAGGGAAGAGCAGACTGACCCCACTCTGTCAATGTAACACGCCCAGGAAAGAGCAGACTGAACCCACCCTGTCAATGTAACACACCCAGGGAAGAGCAGACTGACCCCACCCTGTCAATGTAACACACCCTGGGAAGAGCAGACACACCCCACTCTGTCAATGTAACATACTCAGGGAATAGCAGTCTGACCCCACTCTGTCAATGTATCACACCCAGGGGAGAGCAGACTGAACCAACCCTGTCAATGTAACTCACCCAGGGAAGAGCAGACTGATCTCACTCTGTCAATGTCACACACCCTGGGAAGAGCAGACTGACCCCCACTCTTGCAATGTAACAAACCCTGGGAGAACAGACAGACCCCACTCTGTCAATGTAACACACCCAGGGAAGAGCAGACTGAACCCACTCAATCAATGTAACACACCCAGGGAAGAACAGACTGACCCCACTCTGTCAATGTAATACACCCAGAGAAGAACAGACTGACCCCACTCAGTCAATGTAACACACCCAGGGAAGAGCAGACTGACCCCACTCTGTCAATGTAACACACCCAGGGAAGAACAGACTGACTCCACTCTGTCAATGTAACCCCCCCAGGGAAGAGCAGACTGACCCCACTCTGTCAATGTAACACACCCAGGGAATAGCAGACTTACCCAACTCTGTCAATGTAACCCACCCATAAAAGAGCACACTGGCCCCACTCTGTCAATGTAAGACACCCAGGGAAGAACAGACTGACCCCACTCTGTCAATGTAACAAACCCTGGGAGAACAGACTGACCCCACTCTGTCAATGGAACACACCGAGGGAAGGGCAGACTGACCCCACTCTGTCAATGTAACACACCCAGGGAAGAGCAGACTGACCCCACTCTGTCAATGTAACCCTCCCAGGGAAGAGCAGACTGACCCCACTCTGTCAATGTAACACACCCAGGGAAGAGCAGACTGACCCCACTCTGTCAATGTAACACACCCAGGGAAGAGCAGACTGACCGCACTCTGTCAATGTCACGCACTCAGGGAAGAGCAGACTGACCCCACAGTGTCAATATAACATACACAGGGAAGAGCAGACTGACCACACTCTGCCATTGCAACACACCCAGGGAAGAGCAGACTGAGTTCTCTCTGTCAATGTAACACAACCAGGGAAGAGCAGACTGACGCCTGTCTCTCAACGTTATACACCCAGGGAACATCAGACTGACCCAACTCTGTCAATGTAACACACCCAGGGAAGAGCAGACTGACCCCACTCTGTCAATGTAACACACCCAGGGAAGAGAAGACTGACCCCACTCTGTCATTGTAACACACCCAGGGAAAGTCAGACGGACCCTGTTCTGTCAATGTAACACACCCAGGGAAGAGCATACTGACCCCACTCTGTCAGTATAACACACCCATGGAAGAGCAGACTGACCTCACTCTGTCAATGTAACACACCCAGGGAAGAGCAGACTGACCCCACTCTGTCAAAGTAACACAATCAGGGAAGAGCAGACTGTCCCCACTCTGTCAAAGTAACACACTCAGGGAAGAGCAGACTGACCCCACTCTGTCATTGTAACACTCCCAGGGAAGAGCAGACTGACCTCACTCTGTCAATGTAAAACACCCAGGGAAGAGCAGACTAACCCCACTCTGTCAATGTAACACACGCAGGAAAAGGCAGACGGACCCTGTTCTGTCAATGTAACGCACCCAGGGAAGAGCAGACTGACGCCACTCTGTCAGGATAACACACCCAGGGAAGAGCAGACTGACCCCACTCTGTCAATGTAACACACCCAGGGAAGAGCAGACTCACCCCACTCTGTCAATGTAAAACACCGAGGGAAGAGCAGACTGACCCCTTTCTGTCAACGTTACACACCCAGGGAAGATCAGACTGACCCAACTCTGTCAATGTAACACATTCTGGGAAGAGCAGACTGACCCCACTCTGTCAATGCAACACACCCAGGGAAGAGCAGACTGACCCCACTCTATCATTGTAACACACCCAGGGAAGAGCAGACTGACCTCACTCTGTCAATGTAACACACCCAGGGAAGAGCAGACTGACTCCATTCTGTCAATGTAACACACACAGGGAAGAGCAGACTGACCCCACTCTGTCAATGTAACTCACCCAGGGAAGAGAAGATTGCCCCCCCTTTGTCAATGTAACACACCCAGGGGAGACCAGACTGACCCCTCTATCTCAATGTAACTCACCTCGGGAAGAGCAGACTGACCCCACTCTGTCAAAGTAACACACTCAGGGAAGAGCAGACTGTCCCCACTCTGTCAAAGTAACACACTCAGGGAAGAGCAGACAGACCTCACTCTGTCAAAGTAACACACTCGGGGAAGTGCAGACCGAACCCACTCTGTCAATGTAACACACCCAGGGAAGAGCAGACTGACCCCACCCTGTCAATGTAACACACCCAGGGAAGAGCAGACTGACCCCACTCTGTCAATGTAACACGCCCAGGGAAGAGCAGACTGAACCCACCCTGTCAATGTAACACACTCAGGGAAGAGCAGACTGACCCCACCCTGTCAATGTAACACACCCTGGGAAGAGCAGACACACCCCACTCTGTCAATGTAACATACTCAGGGAATAGCAGTCTGACCCCACTCTGTCAATGTATCACACCCAGGGGAGAGCAGACTGAACCAACCCTGTCAATGTAACTCACCCAGGGAAGAGCAGACTGACCTCATTCTGTCAATGTCACACACCCTGGGAAGAGCAGACTGACCCCCACTCTTGCAATGTAACAAACCCTGGGAGAACAGACTGACCCCACTCTGTCAATGTAACACACCCAGGGAAGAGCAGACTGAACCCACTCAATCAATGTAACACACCCAGGGAAGAACAGACTGACCCCACTCTGTCAATGTAATACACCCAGAGAAGAACAGACTGACCCCCCTCAGTCAATGTAACACACCCAGGGAAGAGCAGACTGACCTCACTCTGTCAATGTAACACACCCAGGGAAGAACAGACTGACTCCACTCTGTCAATGTAACCCCCCCAGGGAAGAGCAGACTGACCCCACTCTGTCAATGTAACACACCCAGGGAATAGCAGACTTACCCAACTCTGTCAATGTAACCCACCCATAAAAGAGCAGACTGGCCCCACTCTGTCAATGTAAGACACCCAGGGAAGAACAGACTGACCCCACTCTGTCAATGTAACAAACCCTGGGAGAACAGACTGACCCCACTCTATCAATGGAACACACCGAGGGAAGGGCAGACTGACCCCACTCTGTCAATGTAACACACCCAGGGAAGAGCAGACTGACCCCAATCTGTCAATGTAACACACCCAGGGAAGAGCAGACTCACCCCACTCTGTCAATGTAACACAGCCAGGGAAGAGCAGACTGACCCCACTCTGTCAATGTAACACACCCAGGGAAGAGCAGACTGACCCCACTCTGTCAATGTAACACACCCAGGGAAGAACAGACTGACCCCACTGTGTCAATGTAACAAATTTGGGAAGAGCAGACTGACCCCAATCTGTCAATGTAACACACCCAGGGAAGAGAAGACTGACCCCACTCTGTCAATGTAACACAACCAGGGAAGATCAGACTGACCCCACTCTGTCAATGTAACACACCCAGGGATGAGCAGACTGACCCCACTCTGTCAATGTAACAAACCCAGGAAAGAGCAGACTGACCTCACTCTGTCAATTAACACACCCAGAGAAGAGCAGAATGACCTCTTCTGCAAAGTTACTCACACAGTGAACTGCAGACTTACCCCACTCTGTCAATGTAACCCACCCAGTGAAGTGCACATTGACCCCACTCTGTCATTGTAACACACCCAGGGAAGAGCAGACTGACCCCACTCTGTCAATGTAACACACAATGGGAGAACAGACTGACCACACTCTGTCAATGTAACACACCCAGGGAAGAGCAGACAGATACCACTCTGTCAATGTAACACACCAAGGGAAGAGCAGACTGACCCCACTATGTCAATGGAACACTCCCAGGGAAGAACAGACTGACGCCACTCTGTCAATGTAACACACCCAGGGAAGAGCAGACTGACCCAACACAGTCAATTCAACACACCCAAGGAAGAACAGACTGACCCCACTGTGTCAATATAACATACACAGGGAAGAGCAGACTGACCACACTCTGCCATTGCAACACACCCAGGGAAGAGCAGACTGAGTTCTCTCTGTCAATGTAACACAACCAGGGAAGAGCAGACTGACCCCACTCTGTCAGGATAACAAACCCAGGGAAGAGCAGACTGACCCCACTCTGTCAATGTAACACACCCAGGGAAGAGCAGACTGACCCCACTCTGTCAATGTAAGACACACAGGGAAGAGTAGACTGACCCCACTCTGTCAATGTAACACACCCAGGGAAGAGCAGACTCACCCCACTCTGTCAATGTAAAACACCCAGGGAAGAGCAGACTGACCCCTTTCTGTCAACGTTACACACCCAGGGAAGATCAGACTGACCAACTCTGTCAATGTAACACATTCTGGGAAGAGCACACTGACCCCACTCTGTCAATGTAACACACCCAGGGAAGAGCAGACTGACCCCACTCTGTCAATGTAACACACACTGGGAAGAGCGGAGTGACCCCAATCTGTCAATGTAACACACCCTGGGAAGAGCAGACTGACCCCACTCTGTCACTGTAACACACCCAGGGTAGAGCAGACTGACCCCACTCTGTCAGTGTCACAAACCCAGGGAAGAGCAGACTGACCCCACTCTGTCAATGTAACAGACGCTGGGAAGAGCAGACTGACCGCACTCAGTCAATGTAAACCACCCAGGGAAGAGCAGACTGACCCCAATCTGTCAATCTAATGCACCTTGGGAAGAGCAGACTGACCCCACTCTGTCACTGTAACACACCCAGGGACGAGCAGACTGACCCCACTCTGTCAATGTAACACGCCCAGGGAAGGGTAGACTGACCCCACTCTGTCAATGAAACACACCCAGGGAAGAACAGACTGACCCCACACTGTCAATGTAACACACCCTGGGAAGAGCAGACTGACCCCACTCTGTCAATGTAACACACGCAGGGAAGATTAGACTGACCCCACTCTGTCAATGTAACACACCCAGGGAAGAGCAGACGGACCCCACTCTGTCAATGTAACACACCCTGGGAAGAGCAGACTGACCCCACTCTGTCAATGTAACACACCCAGGGAAGAGCAGACTGACCCCACTCTGTCAATGTAAGACACCCAGTGAAGAGTAGACTGACCCCACTCTGTCAATGTAACACACCCAGGGAAGAGCAGACTGACCTCACTCTGTCAATGTAACACACCCAGGGAAGAGCAGACTACCCCACTCTGTCAATGTAACACACCCAGGGAAGAGCAGACTGACCCCACTCTGTCAATGTAAAACACCCAGGGAAGAGCAGACTGACCCCTTTCTGTCAACGTTTCACACCCAGGGAAGATCAGACTGACCCAACTCTGTCAATGTAACACATTCAGTGAAGAGCAGACTGACCCAACTCTGTCATTGTAACACACCCAGGGAAGAGCAGACTGACCCCTCTCTGTCATTGTAACACACCCAGGGAAGAGCAGACTGACCTCACTCTGTCAATGTAACACACCCAGGGAAGAGCAGACTGAGCCCCCTCTGTCAATGTAACACACCCAGGGAACAGAAGATTGAACTGGCTAGGTCAATGTAACATACCAAGGGAAGAGCAGACTAAACCCAATCTGTCAATGTAACACAGCCAGGGAAGAGCAGACTGACCCCACTCTGTCAATGTAACACACCCAGGGAAGAGCAGATTGACCCCACTCTGTCAATGTCACGCACCCAGGGAAGAGAAGACTGACCGCACTCTGTCAATGTCACGCACCCAGGGAAGAGCAGACTGACCCCACTGTGTCAATATAACATACACAGGGAAGAGCAGACTGACCACACTCTGCCATTGCAACACACCCAGGGAAGAGCAGACTGAGTTCTCTCTGTCAATGTAACACATCCAGGGAAGAGCAGACTGACCCCACTCTGTCAATGTTACCCACCCAGGGAAGAGCAGACTGACCCGACTCTGTCAATGTAACACACCCAGGGAAGAGCAGACTGACCCCACTCTGTCAATGTAAGACACACAGGGAAGAGTAGACTGACCCCACACTGTCAATGTAACACACCCAGAGAAGAGCAGACTCACCCAACTCTGTCAATGTAAAACACCCAGGGAAGAGCAGACTGACCCCTTTCTGTCAACGTTACACACCCAGGGAAGATCAGACTGACCAACTCTGTCAATGTAACACATTCTGGGAAGAGCAGACTGACCCCACTATGTCAATGCAACACACCCAGGGAAGAGCAGACTGACCCCACTCTATCATTGTAACACACTTAGGGAAGAGCAGACTGACCTCACTCTGTCAATGTAACACACCCAGGGAAGAGCAGACTGACCCCATTCTGTCAATGTAACACACACAGGGAAGAGCAGACTGACCCCACTCTGTCAATGTAACTCACCCAGGGAAGAGAAGACTGCCCCCCCTTTGTCAATGTAACACACCCAGGGGAGACCAGAGTGACCCCTCAATCTCAATGTAACTCACCTAGGGAAGAGCAGACTGACCCCACTCTGTCAAAGTAACACACTCAGGGAAGAGCAGACTATCCCCACTCTGTCAAAGTAACACACTCAGGGAAGAGCAGACTGACCTCACTCTGTCAATGTAACACACCCAGGGAACAGCAGACTGTCCCCACTCTGTCAAAGTAACACACTCGGGGAAGTGCAGACTGACCCCACTCTGTCAATGTAACACACCCAGGGAAGAGCAGACTGACCCCACCCTGTCAATTTAACACACCCAGGGAAGAGCAGACTGACCCCACTCTGTCAATGTAACACACCCAGGGAAGAGCAGACTGACCCCACCCTGTCAATGTAACACACCCTGGGAAGAGCAGACACTCCCCACTCAGTCAATGTAACATACTCAGGGAATAGCAGTCTGACCCCACTCTGTCAATGTATCACACCCAGGGGAGAGCAGACTAAACCAACCCTGTCAATGTAACTCACCCAGGGAAGAGCAGACTGACCTCACTCTGTCAATGTCACACACCCTGGGAAGAGCAGACTGACCTCCACTCTGTCAATGTAACACACACAGGGAAGTGCACACTGACCCCACTCTGTCATTGTAACACAGCAAGGGAAGAGCAGACTGACCCCTCTCTTGCAATGTAACAAACCCTGGGAGAACAGACTGACCCCACTCTGTCAATGTAACACACCCAGGGAAGAGCAGACTGAACCCACTCAATCAATGTAACACACCCAGGGAAGAACAGACTGACCCCACTCTGTCAATGTAATACACCCAGGGAAGAACAGACTGACCCCACTCAGTCAATGTAAAACACCCAGGGAAGAGCAGACTGACCCCACTCTGTCAATGTAACACACCCAAGGAAGAACAGACTGACTCCACTCTGTCAACGTAACCCCACCAGGGAAGAGCAGACTTACCCAACTCTGTCAATGTAACCCACCCATAAAAGAGCAGACTGGCCCCACTCTGTCAATGTGACACGCCCTGGGAAGAGCAGACTGACCACACTCTTTCAATGTTACCCACCCAGGGAAGAGCAGATTGAACCCACTCTGTCAATGTGACACGCCCTGGGAAGAGCAGACTGACCTCACTCTGTCAATGTAACACACCCAGGGAAGAGCAGACTAACCCCACTCTGTCAATGTAACACACCCAGGGAAAGGCAGACGGACCCTGTTCTGTCAATGTAACGCACCCAGGGAAGAGCAGACTGACCCCACTCTGTCAGGATAACACACCCAGGGAAGAGAGACTGACCCCACTCTGTCAATGTCACGCACCCAGGGAAGAGCAGACTGACCCCACAGTGTCAATATAACATACACAGGGAAGAGCAGACTGACCACACTCTGCCATTGCAACACACCCAGGGAAGAGCAGACTGAGTTCTATCTGTCAATGTAACACATCCAGGGAAGAGCAGACTGACCCCACTCTGTCAGGATAACAAACCCAGGGAAGAGCAGACTGACCCCACTCTGTCAATGCAACACACCCAGGGAAGAGCAGACTGACCCCACACTATCATTGTTACACACCCAGGGAAGAGCAGACTGATCTCACTCTGTCAATGTAACACACCAGGGAAGAGCAGACTGACCCCATTCTGTCAATGTCACACACACAGGGAAGAGCAGACTGATCCCACTCTGTCAATGTAACCCACCCATAAAAGAGCAGACTGGCCCCACTCTGTCAATGTGACACGCCCTGGGAAGAGCAGACTGACCACACTCTGTCAATGGAACACAGCCAGGGAAGAGCAGACTGACCCCACTCTGTCAATGTTACCCACCCAGGGAAGAGCAGATTGACCCCACTCTGTCAATGTAACACACCCAGGGAAGAGCAGACTGACCCCACTCTGTCAATATAACACACCCAGGGAAGAGCAGACTGACCCCACTCTGTCAATGTAACACACCCAGGGAAGAGCAGACTGACCCCACTCTGTCAATGAAACACAGCCAGGGAAGAGCAGACTGACCCCACTCTGTCAATGTAACACACCCAGGGAAGAACAGACTGACCCCACTGTGTCAATGTACAAACTTGGGGATGAGCAGACTGACCCCACTCTGTCAATGTAACACACCCATAAAAGAGCAGACTGTCCCCACTCTATCAATGTGACACGCCCTGGGAAGAGCACACTGACCCAACTCTGTCAATGTAACAAACCCAGGGAAGAGCAGACTGACCTCACTCTGTCAATGCAACACACCCAGTGAAGAGCAGACTGACCCCACTCTATCATTGTAACACACCCAGGGAAGAGCAGACTGACCTCACTCTGTCAATGTAACACACCCAGGGAAGAGCAGACTGACCCCATTCTGTCAATGTAACACACACAGGGAAGAGCAGACTGACCCCACTCTGTCAATGTAACTCACCCAGGGAAGAGAAGATTGCCCCCCCTTTGTCAATGTAACACACCCAGGGGAGACCAGACTGACCCCTCTATCTCAATGTAACTCACCTCGGGAAGAGCAGACAGACCTCACTCTGTCAATGTAACACACCCAGGGAACAGCAGACTGTCCCCACTCTGTCAAAGTAACACACTCGGGGAAGTGCAGACTGAACCCACTCTGTCAATGTAACACACCCAGGGAAGAGCAGACTGACCCCACCCTGTCAATGTAACACACCCAGGGAAGAGCAGACTGACCCCACTCTGTCAATGTAACACGCCCAGGGAAGAGCAGACTGAACCCACCCTGTCAATGTAACACACCCAGGGAAGAGCAGACTGACCCCACCCTGTCAATGTAACACACCCTGGGAAGAGCAGACACACCCCACTCTGTCAATGTAACATACTCAGGGAATAGCAGTCTGACCCCACTCTGTCAATGTATCACACCCAGGGGAGAGCAGACTGAACCAACCCTGTCAATGTAACTCACCCAGGGAAGAGCAGACTGACCTCACTCTGTCAATGTCACACACCCTGGGAAGAGCAGACTGACCCCCACTCTTGCAATGTAACTAACCCTGGGAGAACAGACTGACCCCACTCTGTCAATGTAACACACCCAGGGAAGAGCAGACTGAACCCACTCAATCAATGTAACACACCCAGGGAAGAACAGACTGACCCCACTCTGTCAATGTAATACACCCAGAGAAGAACAGACTGACCCCACTCAGTCAATGTAACACACCCAGGGAAGAGCAGACTGACCCCACTCTGTCAATGTAACACACCCAGGGAAGAACAGACTGACTCCACTCTGTCAATGTAACCCCCCCAGGGAAGAGCAGACTGACCCCACTCTGTCAATGTAACACACCCAGGGAATAGCAGACTTACCCAACTCTGTCAATTTTAACCACCCATAAAAGAGCAGACTTGCCCCACTCTGTCAATGTAAGACACCCAGGGAAGAACAGACTGACCCCACTCTGTCAATGTAACACACCCAGGGAATAGCAGACTTACCCAACTCTGTCAATTTTAACCACCCATAAAAGAGCAGACTTGCCCCACTCTGTCAATGTAAGACACCCAGGGAAGAACAGACTGACCCCACTCTATCAATGGAACACACCGAGGGAAGGGCAGACTGACCCCACTCTGTCAATGTAACACACCCAGGGAAGAGCAGACTGACCCCAATCTGTCAATGTAACACACCCAGGGAAGAGCAGACTCACCCCACTCTGTCAATGTAACACAGCCAGGGAAGAGCAGACAGACCCCACTCTGTCAATGTAACACACCCAGGGAAGAGCAGACTGACCCCACTCTGTCAATGTAACACACCCAGGGAAGAACAGACTGACCCCACTGTGTCAATGTAACAAATTTGGGAAGAGCAGACTGACCCCAATCTGTCAATGTAACACACCCAGGGAAGAGAAGACTGACCCCACTCTGTCAATGTAACACAACCAGGGAAGATCAGACTGACCCCACTCTGTCAATGTAACACACCCAGGGATGAGCAGACTGACCCCACTCTGTCAATGTAACAAACCCAGGAAAGAGCAGACTGACCTCACTCTGTCAATTAACACACCCAGAGAAGAGCAGAATGACCTCTTCTGCAAAGTTACTCACACAGTGAACTGCAGACTTACCCCACTCTGTCAATGTAACCCACCCAGTGAAGTGCACATTGACCCCACTCTGTCATTGTAACACACCCAGGGAAGAGCAGACTGACCCCACTCTGTCAATGTAACACACCCAGGGAAGAGCAGACTGACCCCACTCTGTCAATGTAACACACCCAGGGAAGAGCAGACAGATACCACTCTGTCAATGTAACACACCAAGGGAAGAACAGACTGACCCCACTTTGTCAATTTAACACACCCAGGGAAGAGCAGACTGAACCCACTCTGTCAATGGAACACACACAGGGGAGAGCAGACTGACACCACACTGTCACTGTAACACTCCCAGGGAAGAACAGACTGACGCCACTCTGTCAATGTAACACACCCAGGGAAGAGCAGACTGACCCAACACAGTCAATTCAACACACCCAAGGAAGAACAGACTGACCCCACTGTGTCAATATAACATACACAGGGAAGAGCAGACTGACCACACTCTGCCATTGCAACACACCCAGGGAAGAGCAGACTGAGTTCTCTCTGTCAATGTAACACAACCAGGGAAGAGCAGACTGACCCCACTCTGTCAGGATAACAAACCCAGGGAAGAGCAGACTGACCCCACTCTGTCAATGTAACACACCCAGGGAAGAGCAGACTGACCCCACTCTGTCAATGTAAGACACACAGGGAAGAGTAGACTGACCCCACTCTGTCAATGTAACACACCCAGGGAAGAGCAGTCTCACCCCACTCTGTCAATGTAAAACACCCAGGGAAGAGCAGACTGACCCCTTTCTGTCAACGTTACACACCCAGGGAAGATCAGACTGACCAACTCTGTCAATGTAACACATTCTGGGAAGAGCACACTGACCCCACTCTGTCAATGTAACACACCCAGGGAAGAGCAGACTGACCCCACTCTGTCAATGTAACACACACTGGGAAGAGCGGACTGACCCCAATCTGTCAATGTAACACACCCTGGGAAGAGCAGACTGACCCCACTCTGTCACTGTAACACACCCAGGGAAGAGCAGACTGACCCCACTCTGTCAATGTCACAAACCCAGGGAAGAGCAGACTGACCCCACTCTGTCAATGTAACAGACGCTGGGAAGAGCAGACTGACCGCACTCAGTCAATGTAAACCACCCAGGGAAGAGCAGACTGACCACAATCTGTCAATCTAATGCACCTTGGGAAGAGCAGACTGACCCCACTCTGTCACTGTAACACACCCAGGGACGAGCAGACTGACCCCACTCTGTCAATGTAACACGCCCAGGGAAGGTTAGACTGACCCCACTCTGTCAATGAAACACACCCAGGGAAGAACAGACTGACCCCACACTGTCAATGTAACACACCCTGGGAAGAGCAGACTGACCCCACTCTGTCAATGTAACACACGCAGGGAAGATTAGACTGACCCCACTCTGTCAAAGTAACACACCCAGGGAAGAGCAGACGGACCCCACTCTGTCAATGTAACACACCCTGGGAAGAGCAGACTGACCCCACTCTGTCAATGTAACACACCCAGGGAAGAGCAGACTGACCCCACTCTGTCAATGTAAGACACCCAGTGAAGAGTTGACTGACCCCACTCTGTCAATGTAACACACCCAGGGAAGAGCAGACTGACCTCACTCTGTCAATGTAACACACCCAGGGAAGAGCAGACTGACCCCACTCTGTCAATGTAACACACCCAGGGAAGAGCAGACTGACCCCACTCTGTCAATGTAAAACACCCAGGGAAGAGCAGACCGACCCCTTTCTGTCAACGTTTCACACCCAGGGAAGATCAGACTGACCCAACTCTGTCAATGTAACACATTCTGGGAAGAGCAGACTGACCCAACTCTGTCATTGTAACACACCCAGGGAAGAGCAGACTGACCCCTCTCTGTCATTGTAACACACCCTGGGAAGAGCAGACTGACCCCCACTCTGTCAATGTAACACACACAGGGAAGTGCACACTGACCCCACTCTGTCATTGTAACACAGCAAGGGAAGAGCAGACTGACCCCACTCTTGCAATGTAACAAACCCTGGGAGAACAGACTGACCCCACTCTGTCAATGTAACACACCCAGGGAAGAGCAGACTGAACCCACTCAATCAATGTAACACACCCAGGGAAGAACAGACTGACCCCACTCTGTCAATGTAATACACCCAGGGAAGAACAGACTGACCCCACTCAGTCAATGTAACACACCCAGGGAAGAGCAGACTGACCCCACTCTGTCAATGTAACACACCCAAGGAAGAACAGACTGACTCCACTCTGTCAACGTAACCCCACCAGGGAAGAGCAGACTGACCCCACTCTGTCAATGGAACACACCCAGGGAATAGCAGACTTACCCAACTCTGTCAATGTAACCCACCCATAAAAGAGCAGACTGGCCCCACTCTGTCAATGTGACACGCCCTGGGAAGAGCAGACTGACCACACTCTTTCAATGTTACCCACCCAGGGAAGAGCAGATTGAACCCACTCTGTCAATGTGACACGCCCTGGGAAGAGCAGACTGACCTCACTCTGTCTAAGTAACACACCCAGGGAAGAGCAGACTAACCCCACTCTGTCAATGTAACACACCCAGGGAAAGGCAGACGGACCCTGTTCTGTCAATGTAACGCACCCAGGGAAGAGCAGACTGACCCCACTCTGTCAGGATAACACACCCAGGGAAGAGAGACTGACCCCACTCTGTCAATGTCACGCACCCAGGGAAGAGCAGACTGACCCCACAGTGTCAATATAACATACACAGGGAAGAGCAGACTGACCACACTCTGCCATTGCAACACACCCAGGGAAGAGCAGACTGAGTTCTATCTGTCAATGTAACACATCCAGGGAAGAGCAGACTGACCCCACTCTGTCAGGATAACAAACCCAGGGAAGAGCAGACTGACCCCACTCTGTCAATGCAACACACCCAGGGAAGAGCAGACTGACCCCACTCTATCATTGTTACACACCCAGGGAAGAGCAGACTGACCTCACTCTGTCAATGTAACACACCAGGGAAGAGCAGACTGACCCCATTCTGTCAATGTAACACACACAGGGAAGAGCAGACTGATCCCACTCTGTCAATGTAACCCACCCATAAAAGAGCAGACTGGCCCCACTCTGTCAATGTGACACGCCCTGGGAAGAGCAGACTGACCACACTCTGTCAATGGAACACAGCCAGGGAAGAGCAGACTGACCCCACTCTGTCAATGTAACCCACCCAGGGAAGAGCAGATTGACCCCACTCTGTCAATGTAACACACCCAGGGAAGAGCAGACTGACCCCACTCTGTCAATATAACACACCCAGGGAAGAGCAGACTGACCCCACTCTGTCAATGTAACACACCCAGGGAAGAGCAGACTGACCCCACTCTGTCAATGAAACACAGCCAGGGAAGAGCAGACTGACCTCACTCTGTCAATGTAACACACCCAGGGAAGAACAGACTGACCCCACTGTGTCAATGTACAAACTTGGGGATGAGCAGACTGACCCCACTCTGTCAATGTAACCCACCCATAAAAGAGCAGACTGTCCCCACTCTGTCAATGTGACACGCCCTGGGAAGAGCACACTGACCCAACTCTGTCAATGTAACAAACCCAGGGAAGAGCAGACTGACCTCACTCTGTCAATGCAACACACCCAGGGAAGAGCAGACTGACCACACTCTATCATTGTAACACACCCAGGGAAGAGCAGACTAACCTCACTCTGTCAATGTAACACACCCAGGGAAGAGCAGACTGACCCCATTCTGTCAATGTAACACACACAGGGAAGAGCAGACTGACCCCACTCTGTCAATGTAACTCACCCAGGGAAGAGAAGATTGCCCCCCCTTTGTCAATGTAACACACCCAGGGGAGACCAGACTGACCCCTCTATCTCAATGTAACTCACCTCGGGAAGAGCAGACTGACCCCACTCTGTCAAAGTAACACACTCAGGGAAGAGCAGACTGTCCCCACTCTGTCAAAGTAACACACTCAGGGAAGAGCAGACAGACCTCACTCTGTCAATGTAACACACCCAGGGAACAGCAGACTGTCCCCACTCTGTCAAAGTAACACACTCGGGGAAGTGCAGACTGAACCCACTCTGTCAATGTAACACACCCAGGGAAGAGCAGACTGACCCCACCCTGTCAATGTAACACACCCAGGGAAGAGCAGACTGACCCCACTCTGTCAGTGTAACACGCCCAGGGAAGAGCAGACTGAACCCACCCTGTCAATGTAACACACCCAGGGAAGAGCAGACTGACCCCACCCTGTCAATGTAACACACCCTGGGAAGAGCAGACACACCCCACTCTGTCAATGTAACATACTCAGGGAATAGCAGTCTGACCCCACTCTGTCAATGTATCACACCCAGGGGAGAGCAGACTGAACCAACCCTGTCAATGTAACTCACCCAGGGAAGAGCAGACTGACCTCACTCTGTCAATGTCACACACCCTGGGAAGAGCAGACTGACCCCCACTCTTGCAATGTAACAAACCCTGGGAGAACAGACTGACCCCACTCTGTCAATGTAACACACCCAGGGAAGAGCAGACTGAACCCACTCAATCAATGTAACACACCCAGGGAAGAACAGACTGACCCCACTCTGTCAATGTAATACACCCAGAGAAGAACAGACTGACCCCACTCAGTCAATGTAACACACCCAGGGAAGAGCAGACTGACCCCACTCTGTCAATGTAACACACCCAGGGAAGAACAGACTGACTCCACTCTGTCAATGTAACCCCCCCAGGGAAGAGCAGACTGACCCCACTCTGTCAATGTAACACACCCAGGGAATAGCAGACTTACCCAACTCTGTCAATTTTAACCACCCATAAAAGAGCAGACTTGCCCCACTCTGTCAATGTAAGACACCCAGGGAAGAACAGACTGACCCCACTCTGTCAATGTAACAGACGCTGGGAAGAGCAGACTGACCGCACTCAGTCAATGTAAACCACCCAGGGAAGAGCAGACTGACCCCAATCTGTCAATCTAATGCACCTTGGGAAGAGCAGACTGACCCCACTCTGTCACTGTAACACGCCCAGGGAAGGGTAGACTGACCCCACTCTGTCAATGAAACACACCCAGGGAAGAACAGACTGACCCCACACTGTCAATGTAACACACCCTGGGAAGAGCAGACTGACCCCACTCTGTCAATGTAACACACCCTGGGAAGAGCAGACTGACCCCACTCTGTCACTGTAACACACCCAGGGAAGAGCAGACTGACCCCACTCTGTCAATGTCTCAAACCCAGGGAAGAGCAGACTGACCCCACTCCGTCAATGTAACAGACGCTGGGAAGAGCAGACTGACCGCACTCAGTCAATGTAAACCACCCAGGGAAGAGCAGACTGACCCCAATCTGTCAATCTAATGCACCTTGGGAAGAGCAGACTGACCCCACTCTGTCACTGTAACACACCCAGGGACGAGCAGACTGACCCCACTCTGTCAATGTAACACGCCCAGGGAAGGGTAGACTGACCCCACTCTGTCAATGAAACACACCCAGGGAAGAACAGACTGACCCCACACTGTCAATGTAACACACCCTGGGAAGAGCAGACTGACCCCACTCTGTCAATGTAACACACGCAGGGAAGATTAGACTGACCCCACTCTGTCAATGTAACACACCCAGGGAAGAGCAGACGGACCCCACTCTGTCAATGTAACACACCCTGGGAAGAGCAGACTGACCCCACTCTGTCAATGTAACACACCCAGGGAAGAGCAGACTGACCCCACTCTGTCAATGTACGACACCCAGTGAAGAGTAGACTGACCCCACTCTGTCAATGTAACACACCCAGGGAAGAGCAGACTGACCTCACTCTGTCAATGTAACACACCCAGGGAAGAGCAGACTGACCCCACTCTGTCAATGTAACACACCCAGGGAATAGCAGACTTACCCCACTCTGTCAATGTAAAACACCCAGGGAAGAGCAGACTGACCCCTTTCTGTCAACGTTTCACACCCAGGGAAGATCAGACTGACCCAACTCTGTCAATGTAACACATTCTGGGAAGAGCAGACTGACCCAACTCTGTCATTGTAACACACCCAGGGAAGAGCAGACTGACCCCTCTCTGTCATTGTAACACACCCAGGGAAGAGCAGACTGACCTCACTCTGTCAATGTAACACACCCAGGGAAGAGCAGACTGAGCCCCCTCTGTCAATGTAACACACCCAAGGAACAGAAGATTGAACTGGCTAGGTCAATGTAACATACCAAGGGAAGAGCAGACTAAACCCAATCTGTCAATGTAACACACCCAGGGAAGAGCAGACTGACCCCACTCTGTCAATGTAACACACCCAGGGAAGAGCAGACTGACCCCACTCTGTCAATGTCACGCACCCAGGGAAGAGAAGACTGACCGCACTCTGTCAATGTCACGCACCCAGGGAAGAGCAGACTGACCCCACTGTGTCAATATAACATACACAGGGAAGAGCAGACTGACCACACTCTGCCATTGCAACACACTCAGGGAAGAGCAGACTGACCCCTTTCTGTCAACGTTACACACCCAGGGAAGATCAGACTGACCAACTCTGTCAATGTAACACATTCTGGGAAGAGCAGACTGACCCCACTATGTCAATGCAACACACCCAGGGAAGAGCAGACTGACCCCACTCTATCATTGTAACACACCCAGGGAAGAGCAGACTGACCTCACTCTGTCAATGTAACACACCCAGGGAAGAGCAGACTGACCCCATTCTGTCAATGTAACACACACAGGGAAGAGCAGACTGACCCCACTTTGTCAATGTAAATCACCCAGGGAAGAGAAGACTGCCCCCCCTTTGTCAATGTAACACACCCAGGGGAGACCAGAGTGACCCCTCAATCTCAATGGAACTCACCTAGGGAAGAGCAGACTGACCCCACTCTGTCAAAGTAACACACTCAGGGAAGAGCAGACTATCCCCACTCTGTCAAAGTAACACACTCAGGGAAGAGCAGACTGACCTCACTCTGTCAATGTAACACACCCAGGGAACAGCAGACTGTCCCCACTCTGTCAAAGTAACACACTCGGGGAAGTGCAGACTGACCCCACTCTGTCAATGTAACACACCCAGGGAAGAGCAGACTGACCCCACCCTGTCAATTTAACACACCCAGGGAAGAGCAGACTGACCCCACTCTGTCAATGTAACACACCCAGGGAAGAGCAGACTGACCCCACCCGGTCAATGTAACACACCCTGGGAAGAGCAGACACTCCCCACTCAGTCAATGCAACATACTCAGGGAATAGCAGTCTGACCTCACTCTGTCAATGTCACACACCCTGGGAAGAGCAGACTGAACCCCACTCTGTCAATGTAACACACACAGGGAAGTGCACACTGACCCCACTCTGTCATTGTAACACAGCAAGGGAAGAGCAGACTGACCCCACTCTTGCAATGTAACAAACCCTGGGAGAACAGACTGACCCCACTCTGTCAATGTAACACACCCAGGGAAGAGCAGACTGAACCCACTCAATCAATGTAACACACCCAGGGAAGAACAGACTGACCCCACTCTGTCAATGTAATACACCCAGGGAAGAACAGACTGACCCCACTCAGTCAATGTAACACACCCAGGGAAGAGCAGACTGACCCCACTCTGTCAATGTAACACACCCAAGGAAGAACAGACTGACTCCACTCTGTCAACGTAACCCCACCAGGGAAGAGCAGACTGACCCCACTCTGTCAATGGAACACACCCAGGGAATAGCAGACTTACCCAACTCTGTCAATGTAACCCACCCATAAAAGAGCAGACTGGCCCCACTCTGTCAATGTGACACGCCCTGGGAAGAGCAGACTGACCACACTCTTTCAATGTTACCCACCCAGGGAAGAGCAGATTGAACCCACTCTGTCAATGTGACACGCCCTGGGAAGAGCAGACTGACCTCACTCTGTCAATGTAACACACCCAGGGAAGAGCCGACTAACCCCACTCTGTCAATGTAACACACCCAGGGAAAGGCAGACGGACCCTGTTCTGTCAATGTAACGCACCCAGGGAAGAGCAGACTGACCCCACTCTGTCAGGATAACACACCCAGGGAAGAGAGACTGACCCCACTCTGTCAATGTCACGCACCCAGGGAAGAGCAGACTGACCCCACAGTGTCAATATAACATACACAGGGAAGAGCAGACTGACCACACTCTCCCATTGCAACACACCCAGGGAAGAGCAGACTGAGTTCTATCTGTCAATGTAACACATCCAGGGAAGAGCAGACTGACTCCACTCTGTCAGGATAACAAACCCAGGGAAGAGCAGACTGACCCCACTCTGTCAATGCAACACACCCAGGGAAGAGCAGACTGACCCCACTCAATCATTGTTACACACCCAGGGAAGAGCAGACTGACCTCACTCTGTCAATGTAACACACCAGGGAAGAGCAGACTGACCCCATTCTGTCAATGTAACACACACAGGGAAGAGCAGACTGATCCCACTCTGTCAATGTAACCCACCCATAAAAGAGCAGACTGGCCCCACTCTGTCAATGTGACACGCCCTGGGAAGAGCAGACTGACCCCACTCTGTCAATGGAACACAGCCAGGGAAGAGCAGACTGACCCCACTCTGTCAATGTTACCCACCCAGGGAAGAGCAGATTGACCCCACTCTGTCAATGTAACACACCCAGGGAAGAGCAGACTGACCCCACTCTGTCAATATAACACACCCAGGGAAGAGCAGACTGACCCCACTCTGTCAATGTAACACACCCAGGGAAGAGCAGACTGACCCCCCTCTGTCAATGAAACACAGCCAGGGAAGAGCAGACTGACCCCACTCTGTCAATGTAACACACCCAGGGAAGAACAGACTGACCCCACTGTGTCAATGTACAAACTTGGGGATGAGCAGACTGACCCCACTCTGTCAATGTAACCCACCCATAAAAGAGCAGACTGTCCCCACTCTGTCAATGTGACACGCCCTGGGAAGAGCACACTGACCCAACTCTGTCAATGTAACAAACCCAGGGAAGAGCAGACTGACCTCACTCTGTCAATGTAACACACCCAGAGAAAAGCAGAATGACCTCTTCTGCAAAGTTACTCACACAGTGAACTGCAGACTTACCCAACTCTGTCAATGTAACCCAACCAGTGAAGTGCACATTGACCCCACTCTGTCATTGTAACACACCCAGGGAAGAGCAGACTGACCGCACTCTGTCAATGTAACACACAATGGGAGAACAGACTGACCCCACTCTGTCAATGTAACAAACCCAGGGAAGAGCAGACTGACCTCACTCTGTCAATGTAACACACCCAGAGAAGAGCAGAATGACCTCTTCTGCAAAGTTACTCACACAGTGAACTGCAGACTTAGCCCACTCTGTCAATGTAACCCACCCAGTGAAGTGCACATTGACCCCACTCTGTCATTGTAACACACCCAGGGAAGAGCTGACTGACCCCACTCTGTCAATGTAACACACAATGGGAGAACAGACTGACCCCACTCTGTCAATGTAACACACCCAGCGAAGAGCAGACAGATACCACTCTGTCAATGTAACACACTTGGGGAAGAACAGACTGACCCCACTCTGTCAATTTAACACACCCAGGGAAGAGCAGACTGACCCCACTCTGTCAATGGAACACACCCAGGGGAGAGCAGACTGACACCACCCTGTCACTGTAACACTCCCAGGGAAGAACAGACTGACGCCTCTCTGTCAATGTAACACACCCAGGGAAGAGCAGACTGACCCAACACAGTCAATTCAACACACCCAAGGAAGAACAGACTGACCCCACTCTGTCAATGTAACACACTCAGGGAAGAGCAGACTGACCCCAATCTGTCAATGTAACACACCCAGGGAAGAGAAGACTGACCCCACTCTGTCAATGTAGCAAACCCAGGGAAGAGCAGACGGACCTCACTCTGTCAATGTAACACAACCAGGGAAGAGCAGACTGACCCCACTCTGTCAATGTAACACACCCAGGGAAGAGCAGACTGAAATCACTCTGTCAATGTAACACAACCAGGGAAGATCAGACTGACCCCACTCTGTCAATGCAACACACGCAGGGAAGAGCAGACTGAATTCATTCTGTCAATGTATCCCACCCATAAAAGAGCAGACTGACCCCACTCTGTCAATGTGACACGCCCTGGGAAGAGCAGACTGACCACACTCTGTCAATGTAACACACCATGGGAAGAGCAGACTGACCCCCACTCTGTCAATGTAACACACACAGGGAAGTGCACACTGACCCCACTCTGTCATTGGAACACAGCAAGGGAAGAGCAGACTGACCCCACTCTGTCAATGCAACAAACCCTGGGAGAAAAGACTGTCCCCACTCTGTCAATGTAACACACCCAGGGAAGAGCAGACTGAACCAACTCTGTCAATGTAACACACCCAGGGAAGAACAGACTGACCCCACTCTGTCAATATAAAACACCCAGGGAAGAGCAGATTGACCCCAGTCAGTCAATGTAACGCTCCCATAAAACCGCAGACTGACCCCACTCTGTCAATGTGACACGCCCTGGGAAGAGCAGACTGACCACACTCTGTCAATGCAACACACCCTGGGAAGAGCAGACTGACCCCCACTCTTTTAATGTAACACACACAGGGATGTGCGCACAGACCACACTCTGTCATTGTAACACACTAAGGGAAGAGCAGACTGACCCCACTGTGTCAATGTAACACACTTGGGGAAGAGCAGACTGACCCCAATAAGTCAATGTAACACACCCAGGGAAGAGAAGACTGACCCCACTCTGTCAATGTAACCCTCCCAGGGAAGAGCAGACTGACCCCACTCTGTCAATGTAACACACCCAGGGAAGAGCAGACTGACCCCACTCTGTCAATGTAACACACCCATAAAAGAGCAGACTGACCCCACTCTGTCAATGTAACACAGCCAGGGAAGAGCAGACTGACCCCAATCTGTCAATGTAACACACCCAGGGAAAAACAGACTGACACCACTGTGTCAATGTAACACACCCAGGGAAGAGCAGACTGACCCCACTCTGTCAGTATATCACACCCAGGGAAGAGCAGACTGACCCCACTCTGTCAATGTAACACACCCAGGGAAGATCAGACTGACCCCACTCTGTCAATGTAACACACCCAGGGAAGAGAATACTGACCCCACTCTGTCAATGTAATACACCCAGGGTAGAGCAGACTGACCTCACTCTGTCAATGTAACACACCCAGGGAAGAGCAGACTGACCCCACTCTGTCAATGCAACACACCCAGGGAAGAGCAGACTGACCCCACTCTGTCAATATAAAACACCGAGGGAAGAGCAGACTGACCCCACTCTGTCAATGTCACGCACCCAGGGAAGAACAGACTGACCCCACTCTGTCAATGTAACACACCCAGGGAAGAGCAGACTGACCCCACTCTGTCAATGTAACACACCCAGGGAAGAGCAGACTGACCCCACTCTGTCAATGTAACACACCCTGGGAAGAGCAGACTGACCCCACTCTGTCACTGTAACACACCCAGGGAAGAGCAGACTGACCCCACTCTGTCAATGTCACGCACCCAGGGAAGAACAGACTGACCCCACTCTGTCAATGTAACACACCCAGGGAAGAGCACACTGACCGCTCTCTGTCAATGTAACACACCCAGGGAAGAGCAGACTGACCCCACTCTGTTAATGTAACACACCCTGGGAAGAGCAGACTGACCCCACTCTGTCACTGTAACACACCCAGGGAAGAGCTGACTGACCCCACTCTGTCAATGTAACAAACCCAGGGAAGAGCACACTGACCCCACTCTGTCAATGTAACAGACGCAGGGAAGAGCAGACTGACCGCACTCAGTCAACGTAACCCACCCAGGGAAGAGCAGACTGACCCCAGTCTGTCAATCTAACGCACCCTGGGAAGAGCAGACCGACCCCACTCTGTCACTGTAACACACCCAGGGACGAGCAGACTGACCACACTCTGTCAATGTAACACACCCAGGGAAGAGCAGACTGACCCCACTCTGTCAATGTAAGACACCCAGTGAAGAGTAGACTGACCCCACTCTGTCAATGTAACACACCCAGGGAAAAGCAGACTGACCCCACTCTGTCAATGTAAAACACCCAGGGAAGAGCAGACTGACCCCTTTCTGTCAACGTTTCACACCCAGGGAAGATCAGACTGACCCAACTCTGTCAATGTAACACATTCTGGGAAGAGCAGACTGACCCAACTCTGTCAATGTAACGCACCCAGGAACAGAAGATTGACCTGGCTAGGTCAATGTAACATACCCAGGGAAGAGCAGACTGACCCCAATCTGTCAATGTAACACACCCAGGGAAGAGCAGAATGACCCCACTCTGTCAATGTCACGCACCCAGGGAAGAGCAGACTGACCGCACTCTGTCAATGTCACGCACCCAGGGAAGAGCAGACTGACCCCACTGTGTCAATGTAACACACCCAGGGAAGAGCAGACTGACCCCACACTTTCAATGTAACACATCCAGGGAAGAGCAGACTGACCCCTCTCTGTCAATGTAACACACCCAGGGAAGAGCAGACTGACCCCACTCTGTCAATGTAACACACCCAGGGAAGAGCAGACTGAACCCACTCTGTCAATGTAACATACCCTGGGAAGAGCAGACTGACCCCACTCTGTCACTGTAACACACCCAGGGAAGAGCAGACTGACCCCACTCTTTCAATGTAACAAACCCAGGGAAGAGCACACTGACCCCACCCTGTCAATGTAACAGACGCAGGGAAGAGCAGACTGACCGCACTCAGTCAACGTAACCCACCCAGGGAAGAGCAGACTGACCCCAGTCTGTCAATCTAACGCACCCTGGGAAGAGCAGACCGACCCCACTCTGTCACTGTAACACACCCAGGGACGAGCAGACTGACCCCACTCTGTCAATGTAACACGCCCAGGGAAGGGTAGACTGACCCCACTCAGTCAATGAAACACACCCAAGGAAGAGCAGACTGACCCCACTCTGTCAATGTAACACACCCTGGGAAGAGCAGACTGACCCCACTCTGTCACTGTAACACACCCAGGGAAGAGCAGACTGACCCCACTCTGTCAATGTAACACACTCAGGGAATAGCAGACTTACCCAACTCTGTCAATGTAACCCACCATAAAAGAGCAGACTGGCCCCACTCTGTCAATGTGACACGCCCTGGGAAGAGCAGACTGACCACACTCTGTCAATGTTACCCACCCAGGGAAGAGCAGATTGAACCCACTCTGTCGATGTGACACGCCCTGGGAAGAGCAGACTGACCTCACTCTGTCAATGTAACACACCCAGGGAAGAGCAGACTGACCTCACTCTGTCAATGTAACACACCCATAAAAGAGCAGACTGACCCCACCTTGTCAATGTAACACACCCAGGGAAGAGCAGACTGACCCCACTCTGTCAATGTAAGACACCCAGTGAAGAGTAGACTGACCCCACTCTGTCAATGTAACACACCCAGGGAAGAGCAGACTGACCTCACTCTGTCAATGTAACACACCCAGGGAAGAGCAGACTGACCCCACTCTGGCAATGTAACACATTCTGGGAAGAGCAGACTGACCCAACTCTGTCATTGTAACACACCCAGGGAAGAGCAGACTGAGCCCCCTCTCACAATGTAACGCACCCAGGAACGGAAGATTGACCTGGCTAGGTCAATGTAACATACCCAGGGAAGAGCAGACTGACCCCAATCTGTCAATGTAACACACCCATGGAAGAGCAGAATGACCCCACTCTGTCAATGTCACGCACCCAGGGAAGAGCAGACTGACCGCACTCTGTCAATGTCACGCACCCAGGGAAGAGCAGACTGACCCCACTGTGTTAGTGTAACACACCCAGGGAAGAGCAGACTGACCCCACACTTTCAATGTAACACATCCAGGGAAGAGCAGACTGACCCCTCTCTGTCAATGTAACACACCCAGGGAAGAGCAGACTGACCCCACTCTGTCAATGTAACACACCCAGGGAAGAGCAGACTGACCCCACTCTGTCAATGTAACACACCCTGGGAAGAGTAGACTGACCCCACTCTGTCACGGTAACACACCCAGGGAAGAGCAGACTGACCCCACTCTGTCAATGTAACAAACCCAGGGAAGAGCACACTGACCCCACTCTGTCAATGTAACAGACGCAGGGAAGAGCAGACTGACCGCACTCAGTCAACGTAACCCACCCAGGGAAGAGCAGACTGACCCCAGTCTGTCAATCTAACGCACCCTGGGAAGAGCAGACCGACCCCACTCTGTCACTGTAACCCACCCAGGGACGAGCAGACTGACTCCACTCTGTCAATGTAACACGCCCAGGGAAGGGTAGACTGACCCCACTCAGTCAATGAAACACACCCAAGGAAGTGCAGACTGACCCCACTCTGTCAATGTAACACACCCTGGGAGGAGCAGACTGACCCCACTCTGTCAATGTAACACACCCTGGGAAGAGCAGACTGACCGCACTCTGTCAATGTAACACATGCAGGGAAGAGTAGACTGACCCCACTCTGTCAATGTAACACACCCAGGGAAGAGCAGACGGACCTCACTCTGTCAATGTAACACACCCTGGGAAGAGCAGACTGACCACACTCTGTCAATGTAACACACCCAGGGAAGAGCAGACTGACCCCACTCTGTCAATGTAAGACACCCAGTGAAGAGTAGACTGACCCCACTCTGTCAATGTAACACACCCAGGGAAGAGCAGACTGACCTCACTCTGTCAATGTAACACACCCAAGGAAGAGCAGACTGACCCCACTCTGTCAATGTAACACACCCAGGGAAAAGCAGACTGACCCCACTCTGTCAATGTAAAACACCCAGGGAAAAGCAGACTGACCCCTTTCTGTCAATGTAACACACCCAGGGAAGATCAGACTGACCCAAGTCTGGCAATGTAACACATTCTGGGAAGAGCAGACTGACCCAACTCTGTCATTGTAACACACGCAGGGAAGAGCAGACTGACCCCTCTTTGTCATTGTAACACACCCAGGGAAGAGCAGACTGACCTCACTCTGTCAATATAACACACCCAGGGAAGAGCAGACTGAGCCCCCTCTGTCAATGTAACGCACCCAGGGAACAGAAGATTGACCTGGCTAGGTCAATGTAACATACCCAGGGAAGAGCAGACTGACCCCAATCTGTCAATGTAACACACCCAGGGAAGAGCAGAATGACCCCACTCTCTCAATGTCACGCACCCAGGGAAGAGCAGACTGACCGCACTCTGTCAATGTCACGCACCCAGGGAAGAGCAGACTGACCCCACTGTGTCAATGTAACACACCCAGGGAAGAGCAGACTCACCCCACACTTTCAATGTAACACATCCAGGGAAGAGCAGACTGACCCCTCTCTGTCAATGTAACACACCCAGGAAAGAGCAGACTGACCCCACTCTGTCAATGTAACACACCCAGGGAAGAGCAGACTGACCCCACTCTGTCAATGTAACACACCCAGGGAAGAGTAGACTGACCCCACTCTGTCAATGTAATACACCCAGGGTAGAGCAGACTGACCTCACTCTGTCAATGTAACACACCCAGGGAAGAGCAGACTGTCCCCACTCTGCCAATGTAACACACCCAGGGAAGAGCAGACTGACCCCACTCTGTCAATGTAAAACACCGAGGGGAGAGCAGACTGACCCCACTCTGTCAATGTCACGCACCCAGGGAAGAACAGACTGACCCCACTCTGTCTCTGTAACACACCCAGGGAAGAGCAGACTGACCCCACTCTGTCAATGTCACGCACCCAGGCAAGAGCACACTGACCGCTCTCTGTCAATGTAACACACCCAGGGAAGAGCAGACTGACCCCACTCTGTCAATGTAACACACCCTGGGAAGAGCAGACTGACCCCAATCTGTCACTGTAACACACCCAGGGAAGAGCAGACTGACCCCACTCTGTCAATGTAACAAACCCAGGGAAGAGCACACTGACCCCACTCTGTCAATGTAACAGACGCAGGGAAGAGCAGACTGACCGCACTCAGTCAACGTAACCCACCCAGGGAAGAGCAGACTGACCCCACTCTGTCAATCTAACACACCCAGGGAAGAGCAGACTGTCCCCACTCTGTCAATGTAACACACCCAGGGAAGAGCAGACTGACCCCACTCTGTCAATGTAAAACACCGAGGGAAGAGCAGACTGACCCCACTCTGTCAATGTCACGCACCCAGGGAAGAACAGACTGACCCCACTCTGTCAATGTAACACACCCAGGGAAGAGCAGACTGACCCCACTCTGTCAATGTCACGCACCCAGGGAAGAGCTCACTGACCGCTCTCTGTCAATGTAACACACCCAGGGAAGAGCAGACTGACCCCACTCTGTCAATGTAACACACCCTGGGAAGAGCAGACTGACCCCACTCTGTCACTGTAACAAACCCAGGGAAGAGCTGACTGACCCCACTCTGTCAATGTAACAAACCCAGGGAAGAGCACACTGACCCCACTCTGTCAATGTAACAGACGCAGGGAAGAGCAGACTGACCGCACTCAGTCAACGTAACCCACCCAGGGAAGAGCAGACTGACCCCAGTCTGTCAATCCAACGCACCCTGGGAAGAGCAGACCGACCCCACTCTGTCAATGTAACACGCCCAGGGAAGGGTAGACTGACCCCACTCTGTCAATGAAACACACCCAAGGAAGAGCAGACTGACCCCACTCTGTCAATGTAACACACCCTGGGAGGAGCAGACTGACCCCACTCTGTCAATGTAACACACCCTGGGAAGAGCAGACTGACCGCACTCTGTCAATGTAACACACCCAGGGAAGAGCAGACTGACCCCACTCTGTCAATGTAACACACCCAGGGAAGAGCAGACGGACCTCACTCTGTCAATGTAACACACCCTGGGAAGAGCAGACTGACCGCACTCTGTCAATGTCACACACCCAGGGAAGAGCAGACTGACCCCACTCTGTCAATGTAAGACACCCAGTGAAGAGTAGACTGACGCCACTCTGTCAATGTAACACACCCAAGGAAGAGCAGACTGACCTCACTCTGTCAATGTAACACACCCAGGGAAGAGCAGACTGACCCCACTCTGTCAATGTAACACACCCAGGGAAAAGCAGACTGACCCCACTCTGTCAATGTAAAACACCCAGGGAAGAGCAGACTGACCCCTTTCTGTCAACGTTTCACACCCAGGGAAGATCAGATTGACCCAACTCTGGCAATGTAACACATTCTGGGAAGAGCAGACTGACCCAACTCTGTCATTGTAACACACCCAGGGAAGAGCAGACTGAGCCCCCTCTGTCAATGTAACGCACCCAGGAACGGAAGATTGACCTGGCTAGGTCAATGTAACATACCCAGGGAAGAGCAGACTGACCCCACTCTGTCAATGTCACGCACCCAGGGAAGAGCAGACAGACCGCACTCTGTCAATGTCACGCACCCAGGGAAGAGCAGACTGACCCCACTGTGTCAATGTAACACACCCAGGGAAGAGCAGACTGACCCAACACTTTCAATGTAACACATCCAGGGAAGAGCAGACTGACCCCTCTCGGTCAATGTAACACACCCAGGGAAGAGCAGACTGACCCCACTCTGTCAATGTAACACACCCAGGGAAGAGCAGACTGACCCCACTCTGTCAATATAACACACCCTGGGAAGAGTAGACTGACCCCACTCTGTCACTGTAACGCACCCAGGGAAGAGCAGACTGACCGCACTCAGTCAACGTAACCCACCCAGGGAAGAGCAGACTGACCCCAGTCTGTCAATCTAACGCACCCTGGGAAGAGCAGACCGACCCCACTCTGTCACTGTAACACACCCAGGGACGAGCAGACTGACTCCACTCAGTCAATGTAACAAACCCAGGGAAGAGCACACTGACCCCACTCTGTCAATGTAACAGACGCAGGGAAGAGCAGACTGACCGCACTCAGTCAACGTAACCCACCCAGGGAAGAGCAGACTGACCCCACTCTGTCAATCTAACGCACCCTGGGAAGAGCAGACCGACCCCACTCTGTCACTGTAACACACCCAGGGACGAGCAGACTGACCCCACTCTGTCAATGTAACACGCCCAGGGAAGGGTAGACTGACCCCACTCTGTCAATGAAACACACCCAAGGAAGAGCAGACTGAGCCCACTCTGTCAATGTAACACACCCTGGGAGGAGCAGACTGACCCCACTCTGTCAATGTAACACACCCTGGGAAGAGCAGACTGACCGCACTCTGTCAATGTAACACATGCAGGGAAGAGTAGACTGACCCCACTCTGTCAATGTAACACACCCAGGGAAGAGCAGACGGACCTCACTCTGTCAATGTAACACACCCTGGGAAGAGCAGACTGACCACACTCTGTCAATGTAACACACCCAGGGAAGAGCAGACTGACCCCACTCTGTCAATGTAAGACACCCAGTGAAGAGTAGACTGACCCCACTCTGTCAATGTAACACAGCCAGGGAAGAGCAGACTGACCTCACTCTGTCAATGTAACACACCCAGGGAAGAGCAGACTGACCCAACTCTGTCAATGTAACACACCCAGGGAAAAGCAGACTAACCCCACTCTGTCAATGTAAAACACCCAGGGAAGAGCAGACTGACCCCTTTCTGTCAACGTTTCACACCCAGGGAAGATCAGACTGACCCAACACTGTCAATGTAACACTTTCTGGGAAGAGCAGACTGACCCAACTCTGTCATTGTAACACACCCAGGGAAGAGCAGACTGACACCTCTCTGTCATTATAACACACCCAGGGAAGAGCATACTGACCTCACTCTGTCAATGTAACACACCCAGGGAAAAACAGACTGACCCCACTGTGTCAATGTAACACACCCAGGGAAGAGCAGACTGACCCCATTCTGTCGGTATATCACACCCAGGGAAGAGCAGACTGACCACACTCTGTCAATGTAACACACCCAGGGAAGATCAGACTGACCCCACCCAGTCAATGTAACACACCCAGGGAAGAGTAGACTGACCCCACTCTGTCAATGTAATACACCCAGGGTAGAGCAGACTGACCTCACTCTGTCAATGTAACAAACCCAGGGAAGAGCAGACTGTCCCCACTCTGTCAATGTAACACACCCAGTGAAGAGCAGACTGACCCCACTCTGTCAATGTAAAACACCGAGGGAAGAGCTGACTGACCCCACTCTGTCAATGTCACGCACCCAGGGAAGAACACACTGACCCCACTCTGTCAATGTAACACACCCAGGGAAGAGCAGACTGACCCCACTCTGTCAATCTCACGCACCCAGGGAAGAGCACACTGACCGCACTCTGTCAATGTAACACACCCAGGGAAGAGCAGACTGTCCCCACTCTGTCAATGTAACACACCCTGGGAAGAGCAGACTGACCCCACTCTGTCACTGTAACACACCCAGGGAAGAGCAGACTGACCCCACTCTGTCAATGTAACAAACCCAGGGAAGAGCAGACTGACCCCACTCTGTCAATGTAACAGACGCAGGCAAGAGCAGACTGACCCCACTCTGTCAATGTAACAAACCCAGGGAAGAGCAGACTGACCCCACTCTGTCAATGTAACAGACGCAGGCAAGAGCAGACTGACCGCACTCTGTCAATGTAACACACCCAGGGAAGAGCAGACTGCCCCCACTCTGTCAATGTAAAACACCCAGGGAAGAGCAGACTGACCTCACTCTGTCAATGTAACGCACTCAGGGTAGAGCGGAATGACCCCACTCTGTCAATTTAAATCACCCAGGGAAGAGCAGACTGACCCCACTCTGTCAGTATATCACACCCAGGGAAGAGCAGACTGACCCCACTCTGTCAATGTAACTCACCCAGGGAAGAGCAGACTGACCCCAGTCTGTCAATCTAACGCACCCAGGGAAGAGTAGACTGACCCCACTCTGTCAATGTAATACACCCAGGGTAGAGCAGACTGACCTCACTCTGTCAATGTAACACACCCAGGGAAGAGCAGACTGACCCCAATCTGTCAATGTAAAACACCCAGGGAAGAGCAGACTGACCCCACTCTGTCAATGTCACGCACCCAGGGAAGAGCAGACTGACCCCACTCTGTCAATGTAACACACCCAGGGAAGAGCAGACTGACCCCACTCTGTCAATGTCACGCACCCAGGGAAGAGCACACTGACCGCACTCTGTCAATGTAACACACCCAGGGAAGAGCAGACTGACCCCACTCTGTCAATGTAACACACCCTGGGAAGAGCAGACTGACCCCACTCGTTCAATGTAAAACACCCAAGGAAGAGCAGACTGACCCCACTCTGACATTGTAACACACCCAGGGAAGAGCAGACTGACCCCTCTCTGTCAATGTAACACACCCAGGGAAGAGCAGACTGACCCCACTGTGTCAATTTAACACACCCAGGGAAGAGCAGACTGACCCCACACATTCAATGGAACACATCCAGGGAAGAGCAGACTGACCCCTCTCTGTCAATGTAACACACCCAGGGAAGAGCAGACTGACCCCACTCTGTAAATGTAACACACCCAGGGAACAGCAGACTGACCCCACTCTGTCAATGTCACGCACCCAGGGAAGAGCAGACTGACCCCACCCTGTCAAAGTAACACACCCAGGGAAGGGCAGACTGACCCCACTCTGTCAATGTAACACTCCCAGGGAAGAGCAGACTGACACCACTCTGTCAATTTAAAACACCCAGGGAAGTGCACGCTGACCCCACTCTGTCAATGTAACACACCCAGGGAAGAGCAGACTGACCCCACTCTGTCACTGTAACACACCCAGGGAAGAGCAGACTGACCCCACTCTGTCAATGTAACAAACCCATGGAAGAGCAGACTGACCCCACTCTGTCAATGTAGCAGACGCTGGTAAGAGCAGACTGACCGCACTCAGTCAATGTAACCCACCCAGGGAAGAGCAGACTGACCCCACTCTGTCAATTTAATGCACCCTGCGAAGAGCAGACTGACCCCACTCTGTCACTGTAACACACCCAGGGACGAGCAGACTGACCCCACTCTGTCAATGTAACACGCCCAGGGAAGGGTAGACTGACCCCACTCTGTCAATGAAACACACCCAAGGAAGAGCAGACTGACCCCACTCTGTCAATGTAACATACCCTGGGAGGAGCAGACTGACCCCACTCTGTCAAAGTAACACACGCAGGGAAGAGTAGACTGACCCCACTCTGTCAATGTAGCACACACAGGGAAGAGCAGACGGACCCCACTCTGTCAATGTAACACACCCTGGGAGGAGCAGACTGACCCCACTCTGTCAATGTTACACACCCAGGGAAGAGCAGGCTGACCCCACTCAGTCAATGTAAGACACCAAGTGAAGTGTAGACTGACCCCACTCTGTCAATGTAACCCACCCAGGGAAGAGCAGACTGACCCCACCCTGTCAAAGTAACACTCCCAGGGAAGAGCAGACTGACCCCACTCTGTCATGTAACACACCCAGGGAAGAGCAGACTGACCCCACCCTGTCAATGTAACACACTCAGGGAAGAGCAGACTGACCCCACCCTGTCAATGTAACACACTCAGGGAAGAGCAGACTGACTCCCCTCTGTCAATGAAACACACCCAGGGAAGAGTAGACTGACCCCACTCAGCCAATATAACCCAGCCAGGGAAGAGCAGACTGACCCCACTCTGTCAATGTAACACACCCAGGGAAGGGCAGACTGCCCCCACTCTGCCAATGCAACACACCCAGGGATGAGCAGACTGACCACTCTCTGTCAATGTAACACTCCCAGGGAAGAACTAACTGACACCACTCTGGCAATATAACACACCCAGGGAAAAGCAGACTGACCTCACTCGGTCAATATAACAGACACAGGGAAGAGCAGACAGACCACACTCTGTCATTGCAACACACCCAGGGAAGAGCAGACTGAGTTCACTCTGTCAATGTAACACACCCAGGGAAGAGCAGACTGACCCCTATCTCTCAACGTTGTACACCCAGGGAACATCAGACTGTCCCAACTCTGTCAATGTAACACACCCAGGAAAGAGCAGACTGACCCCACTCTGTCAATGTAACACACCCTGGGAAGAGCAGACTGACCCCACTCTGTCAATGTAACAGACGCTGGTAAGAGCAGACTGACCGCACTCAGTCAATGTAAGACACCCAGGGAAGAGTAGACTGACCCCACTCTGTCAATGTAATACACCCAGGGTAGAGCAGACTGACCTCACTCTGTCAATGTAACACACCCAGGGAAGAGCAGACTGTCCCCACTCTGTCAATGTAACACACCCAGGGAAGAGCAGACTGACCCCAATCTGTCAATGTAAAACACCCAGGGAAGAGCAGACTGACCCCACTCTGTCAATGTCACGCACCCAGGGAAGAGCAGACTGACCCCACTCTGTCAATGTAACAAACCCTGGGAAGAGCAGACTGACCCCAATCTGTCAATGTAACACACCCTGGGAAGAGCAGACTGACCCCACTCTGTCACTGTAACACATCCAGACAAGAGCAGAATGACCTCTTCTGCAAAGTTACTCACACAGTGAACTGCAGACTTACCCCACTCTGTCAATGTAACCCACCCAGTGAAGTGAACATTGACTCCACTCTGTCATTGTAACACACCCAGGGAAGAGCAGACTGACCCCACTCTGTCAATGTAACACACCCTGGGAGGAGCAGACTGACCATACTCTGTCAATGTAACACACCCTGGGAAGAGCAGACTGACCGCACTCGGTCAATGTCACACATGCAGGGAAGAGCAGACTGACCCCACTCTGTCAATGTAACACACCCAGGGAAGAGCAGACGGACCTCACTCTGTCAATGTAACACACCCTGGGAAGAGCAGACTGACCACACTCTGTCAATGTAACACGCCCAGGGAAGAGCAGACTGACCCCACTCTGTCAATGTAACACACCCAGTGAAGAGTAGACTAACCCCACTCTGTCAATGTAACACACCCAGGGAAGAGCAGACTGACCTCACTCTGTCAATGTAACACACCCAGGGAAGAGCAGACTGACCCCACTCTGTCAATGTAACACACCCAGGGAAAAGCAGACTGACCCCTTTCTGTCAACGTTTCACACCCAGGGAAGATCAGACTGACCCAACTCTGTCAATGTAACACATTCTGGGAAGAGCAGACTGACCCAACTCTGTCATTGTAACACACCCAGGGAAGAGCAGACTGACCCCTCTCTGTCATTGTAACACACCCAGGGAAGAGCAGACTGACCTCACTCTGTCAATGTAACACACCCAGGGAAGAGCAGACTGAGCCCCCTCTGTCAAAATAACGCACCCAGGGAACAGAAGATTGACCTGGCTAGGTCAATGCAACATACCAAGGGAAGAGCAGACTGACCCCAATCTGTCAATGTAACACACCCAGGGAAGAGCAGACTGACCCCACTCTGTCAATGTCACGCACCCAGGGAAGAGCAGACTGACCGCACTCTGTCAATGTCACGCACCCAGGGAAGAGCAGACTGACCCCACTGTGTCAATGTAACACACCCAGGGAAGAGCAGACTGACCCCACACTTTCAATGTAACACATCCAGGGAAGAGCAGACTGACCCCTCTCTGTCAATGTAACACACCCAGGGAAGAGCAGACTGACCCCACTCTGTCAATGTAACACACGCAGGGAAGAGTAGACTGACCCCACTCTGTCAATGTAACACACACAGGGAAGAGCAGACGGACCCCACTCTGTCAATGTAACACACCCTGGGAGGAGCAGTCTGACCCCACTCTGTCAATGAAACACACCCAAGGAAGAGCAGACTGACCCCACTCTGTCAATGTAACATACCCTGGGAGGAGCAGACTAACCCCACTCTGTCAATGTAACACACGCAGGGAAGAGTAGACTGACCCCACTCTGTCAATGTGACACACACAGGGAAGAGCAGACGGACCCCACTCTGTCAATGTAACACACCCTGGGAGGAGCAGTCTGACCCCACTCTGTCAATGTAACACACCCAGGGAAGAGCAGACTGACCCCACTCTGTCAATGTAAGACACCCAGTGCAGAGTAGACTGATCCCACTCTGTCAATGTAACACACCCAGGGAAGAGCAGACTGACCTCACTCTGTCAATGTAAAACACCCAGGGAAGAGCAGACTGACCCCTTTCTGTCAACGTTTCACACCCAGGGAAGATCAGACTGACCCAACTCTGTCAATGTAACACATTCTGGGAAGAGCAGGCTGACCCAACTCTGTCATTGTAAAACACCCAGGGAAGAGCAGACTGACCCCTCTCTGTCATTGTAACACACCCAGGGAAGAGCAGACTGACCTCACTCTGTCAATGTAACACACCCAGGGAAGAGCAGACTGAGCGCCCTCTGTCAATGTAACACAACCAGGGAACAGACGATTGACCTGGCTAGGTCAATGTAACATACCCAGGGAAGAGCAGACTAACCCCACTCTGTCAATGTAACACACCCAGGGAAGAGCAGACTGACCCCACTCTGTCAATGTAACACACCCAGGGAAGAGCAGACTGACCCCACTCTGTCAATGTCACGCACCCAGGGAAGAGCAGACTGACCGCACTCTGTCAATTTCACGCACCCAGGGAAGAGCAGACTGACCCCACTGTGTCAATGTAACACACCCAGGGAACAGCAGACTGACCCCACTCTGTCAATGTCACGCACCCAGGGAAGAGCAGACTGACCCCACCCTGTCAAAGTAACACACCCAGGGAAGGGCAGACTGACCCCACTCTGTCAATGTAACACTCCCAGCGAAGAGCAGACTGACACCACTCTGTCAATTTAAAACACCCAGGGAAGTGCACGCTGACCCCACTCTGTCAATGTAACACACCCAGGGAAGAGCAGACTGACCCCACTCTGTCACTGTAACACACCCAGGGAAGAGCAGACTGACCCCACTCTGTCAATGTAACAAACCCATGGAAGAGCAGACTGACCCCACTCTGTCAATGTAGCAGACGCTGGTAAGAGCAGACTGACCGCACTCAGTCAATGTAACCCACCCAGGGAAGAGCAGACTGACCCCACTCTGTCAATTTAATGCACCCTGCGAAGAGCAGACTGACCCCACTCTGTCACTGTAACACACCCAGGGACGAGCAGACTGACCCCACTCTGTCAATGTAACACGCCCAGGGAAGGGTAGACTGACCCCACTCTGTCAATGAAACACACCCAAGGAAGAGCAGACTGACCCCACTCTGTCAATGTAACATACCCTGGGAGGAGCAGAGTGACCCCACTCTGTCAAAGTAACACACGCAGGGAAGAGTAGACTGACCCCACTCTGTCAATGTAGCACACACAGGGAAGAGCAGACGGACCCCACTCTGTCAATGTAACACACCCTGGGAGGAGCAGACTGACCCCACTCTGTCAATGTTACACACCCAGGGAAGAGCAGGCTGACCCCACTCAGTCAATGTAAGACACCAAGTGAAGTGTAGACTGACCCCACTCTGTCAATGTAACCCACCCAGGGAAGAGCAGACTGACCCCACCCTGTCAAAGTAACACTCCCAGGGAAGAGCAGACTGACCCCACTCTGTCATGTAACACACCCAGGGAAGAGCAGACTGACCCCACCCTGTCAATGTAACACACTCAGGGAAGAGCAGACTGACCCCACCCTGTCAATGTAACACACTCAGGGAAGAGCAGACTGACTCCCCTCTGTCAATGAAACACACCCAGGGAAGAGTAGACTGACCCCACTCAGCCAATATAACCCAGCCAGGGAAGAGCAGACTGACCCCACTCTGTCAATGTAACACACCCAGGGAAGGGCAGACTGCCCCCACTCTGCCAATGCAACACACCCAGGGATGAGCAGACTGACCACTCTCTGTCAATGTAACACTCCCAGGGAAGAACTAACTGACACCACTCTGGCAATATAACACACCCAGGGAAAAGCAGACTGACCTCACTCGGTCAATATAACAGACACAGGGAAGAGCAGACAGACCACACTCTGTCATTGCAACACACCCAGGGAAGAGCAGACTGAGTTCACTCTGTCAATGTAACACACCCAGGGAAGAGCAGACTGACCCCTATCTCTCAACGTTGTACACCCAGGGAACATCAGACTGTCCCAACTCTGTCAATGTAACACACCCAGGAAAGAGCAGACTGACCCCACTCTGTCAATGTAACACACCCTGGGAAGAGCAGACTGACCCCACTCTGTCAATGTAACAGACGCTGGTAAGAGCAGACTGACCGCACTCAGTCAATGTAAGACACCCAGGGAAGAGTAGACTGACCCCACTCTGTCAATGTAATACACCCAGGGTAGAGCAGACTGACCTCACTCTGTCAATGTAACACACCCAGGGAAGAGCAGACTGTCCCCACTCTGTCAATGTAACACACCCAGGGAAGAGCAGACTGACCCCAATCTGTCAATGTAAAACACCCAGGGAAGAGCAGACTGACCCCACTCTGTCAATGTCACGCACCCAGGGAAGAGCAGACTGACCCCACTCTGTCAATGTAACAAACCCTGGGAAGAGCAGACTGACCCCAATCTGTCAATGTAACACACCCTGGGAAGAGCAGACTGACCCCACTCTGTCACTGTAACACATCCAGACAAGAGCAGAATGACCTCTTCTGGAAAGTTACTCACACAGTGAACTGCAGACTTACCCCACTCTGTCAATGTAACCCACCCAGTGAAGTGAACATTGACTCCACTCTGTCATTGTAACACACCCAGGGAAGAGCAGACTGACCCCACTCTGTCAATGTAACACACCCTGGGAGGAGCAGACTGACCATACTCTGTCAATGTAACACACCCTGGGAAGAGCAGACTGACCGCACTCGGTCAATGTCACACATGCAGGGAAGAGCAGACTGACCCCACTCTGTCAATGTAACACACCCAGGGAAGAGCAGACGGACCTCACTCTGTCAATGTAACACACCCTGGGAAGAGCAGACTGACCACACTCTGTCAATGTAACACGCCCAGGGAAGAGCAGACTGACCCCACTCTGTCAATGTAACACACCCAGTGAAGAGTAGACTAACCCCACTCTGTCAATGTAACACACCCAGGGAAGAGCAGACTGACCTCACTCTGTCAATGTAACACACCCACGGAAGAGCAGACTGACCCCACTCTGTCAATGTAACACACCCAGGGAAAAGCAGACTGACCCCTTTCTGTCAACGTTTCACACCCAGGGAAGATCAGACTGACCCAACTCTGTCAATGTAACACATTCTGGGAAGAGCAGACTGACCCAACTCTGTCATTGTAACACACCCAGGGAAGAGCAGACTGACCCCTCTCTGTCATTGTAACACACCCAGGGAAGAGCAGACTGACCTCACTCTGTCAATGTAACACACCCAGGGAAGAGCAGACTGAGCCCCCTCTGTCAAAATAACGCACCCAGGGAACAGAAGATTGACCTGGCTAGGTCAATGCAACATACCAAGGGAAGAGCAGACTGACCCCAATCTGTCAATGTAACACACCCAGGGAAGAGCAGACTGACCCCACTCTGTCAATGTCACGCACCCAGGGAAGAGCAGACTGACCGCACTCTGTCAATGTCACGCACCCAGGGAAGAGCAGACTGACCCCACTGTGTCAATGTAACACACCCAGGGAAGAGCAGACTGACCCCACACTTTCAATGTAACACATCCAGGGAAGAGCAGACTGACCCCTCTCTGTCAATGTAACACACCCAGGGAAGAGCAGACTGACCCCACTCTGTCAATGTAACACACGCAGGGAAGAGTAGACTGACCCCACTCTGTCAATGTAACACACACAGGGAAGGGCAGACGGACCCCACTCTGTCAATGTAACACACCCTGGGAGGAGCAGTCTGACCCCACTCTGTCAATGAAACACACCCAAGGAAGAGCAGACTGACCCCACTCTGTCAATGTAACATACCCTGGGAGGAGCAGACTAACCCCACTCTGTCAATGTAACACACGCAGGGAAGAGTAGACTGACCCCACTCTGTCAATGTGACACACACAGGGAAGAGCAGACGGACCCCACTCTGTCAATGTAACACACCCTGGGAGGAGCAGTCTGACCCCACTCTGTCAATGTAACACACCCAGGGAAGAGCAGACTGACCCCACTCTGTCAATGTAAGACACCCAGTGCAGAGTAGACTGATCCCACTCTGTCAATGTAACACACCCAGGGAAGAGCAGACTGACCTCACTCTGTCAATGTAAAACACCCAGGGAAGAGCAGACTGAACCCTTTCTGTCAACGTTTCACACCCAGGGAAGATCAGACTGACCCAACTCTGTCAATGTAACACATTCTGGGAAGAGCAGGCTGACCCAACTCTGTCATTGTAAAACACCCAGGGAAGAGCAGACTGACCCCACTCTGTCAATGTCACGCACCCAGGGAAGAGCAGACTGACCCCACTCTGTCAATGTAACAAACCCTGGGAAGAGCAGACTGACCCCAATCTGTCAATGTAACACACCCTGGGAAGAGCAGACTGACCCCACTCTGTCACTGTAACACATCCAGACAAGAGCAGAATGACCTCTTCTGCAAAGTTACTCACACAGTGAACTGCAGACTTACCCCACTCTGTCAATGTAACCCACCCAGTGAAGTGAACATTGACTCCACTCTGTCATTGTAACACACCCAGGGAAGAGCAGACTGACCCCACTCTGTCAATGTAACACACCCTGGGAGGAGCAGACTGACCATACTCTGTCAATGTAACACACCCTGGGAAGAGCAGACTGACCGCACTCGGTCAATGTCACACATGCAGGGAAGAGCAGACTGACCCCACTCTGTCAATGTAACACACCCAGGGAAGAGCAGACGGACCTCACTCTGTCAATGTAACACACCCTGGGAAGAGCAGACTGACCACACTCTGTCAATGTAACACGCCCAGGGAAGAGCAGACTGACCCCACTCTGTCAATGTAACACACCCAGTGAAGAGTAGACTAACCCCACTCTGTCAATGTAACACACCCAGGGAAGAGCAGACTGACCTCACTCTGTCAATGTAACACACCCAGGGAAGAGCAGACTGACCCCACTCTGTCAATGTAACACACCCAGGGAAAAGCAGACTGACCCCTTTCTGTCAACGTTTCACACCCAGGGAAGATCAGACTGACCCAACTCTGTCAATGTAACACATTCTGGGAAGAGCAGACTGACCCAACTCTGTCATTGTAACACACCCAGGGAAGAGCAGACTGACCCCTCTCTGTCATTGTAACACACCCAGGGAAGAGCAGACTGACCTCACTCTGTCAATGTAACACACCCAGGGAAGAGCAGACTGAGCCCCCTCTGTCAAAATAACGCACCCAGGGAACAGAAGATTGACCTGGCTAGGTCAATGCAACATACCAAGGGAAGAGCAGACTGACCCCAATCTGTCAATGTAACACACCCAGGGAAGAGCAGACTGACCCCACTCTGTCAATGTCACGCACCCAGGGAAGAGCAGACTGACCGCACTCTGTCAATGTCACGCACCCAGGGAAGAGCAGACTGACCCCACTGTGTCAATGTAACACACCCAGGGAAGAGCAGACTGACCCCACACTTTCAATGTAACACATCCAGGGAAGAGCAGACTGACCCCTCTCTGTCAATGTAACACACCCAGGGAAGAGCAGACTGACCCCACTCTGTCAATGTAACACACGCAGGGAAGAGTAGACTGACCCCACTCTGTCAATGTAACACACACAGGGAAGAGCAGACGGACCCCACTCTGTCAATGTAACACACCCTGGGAGGAGCAGTCTGACCCCACTCTGTCAATGAAACACACCCAAGGAAGAGCAGACTGACCCCACTCTGTCAATGTAACATACCCTGGGAGGAGCAGACTAACCCCACTCTGTCAATGTAACACACGCAGGGAAGAGTAGACTGACCCCACTCTGTCAATGTGACACACACAGGGAAGAGCAGACGGACCCCACTCTGTCAATGTAACACACCCTGGGAGGAGCAGTCTGACCCCACTCTGTCAATGTAACACACCCAGGGAAGAGCAGACTGACCCCACTCTGTCAATGTAAGACACCCAGTGCAGAGTAGACTGATCCCACTCTGTCAATGTAACACACCCAGGGAAGAGCAGACTGACCTCACTCTGTCAATGTAAAACACCCAGGGAAGAGCAGACTGACCCCTTTCTGTCAACGTTTCACACCCAGGGAAGATCAGACTGACCCAACTCTGTCAATGTAACACATTCTGGGAAGAGCAGGCTGACCCAACTCTGTCATTGTAAAACACCCAGGGAAGAGCAGACTGACCCCTCTCTGTCATTGTAACACACCCAGGGAAGAGCAGACTGACCTCACTCTGTCAATGTAACACACCCAGGGAAGAGCAGACTGAGCGCCCTCTGTCAATGTAACACAACCAGGGAACAGACGATTGACCTGGCTAGGTCAATGTAACATACCCAGGGAAGAGCAGACTAACCCCACTCTGTCAATGTAACACACCCAGGGAAGAGCAGACTGACCCCACTCTGTCAATGTAACACACCCAGGGAAGAGCAGACTGACCCCACTCTGTCAATGTCACGCACCCAGGGAAGAGCAGACTGACCGCACTCTGTCAATTTCACGCACCCAGGGAAGAGCAGACTGACCCCACTGTGTCAATGTAACACAGCCAGGGAAGAGCAGACTGACCCCACACATTCAATGTAACACACCCAGGGAAGAGCAGACTGACTCCACTCTGTCAATGTAACACACCCAGGGAAGAGCAGACTGACCTCACCCGGTCAAATATAACACACACAGGGAAGAGCAGACTGACCACACTCTGTCATTGCAACACACCCAGGGAAGAGCAGACTGACCCCTTTCTATCAACGTTATACACCCAGGGAAGATCACACTGACCCAACTCTGTCAATGTAACACACCGCGGGAAGAGCAGACTGACCCCACTCGTTCAATGTAAAACACCCAAGGAAGAGCAGACTGACCCCACTCTGTCATTGTAACACACCCAGGGAAGAGCAGACTGACCCCTCTCTGTCAATGTAACACACCCAGGGAAGAGCAGACTGACCCCACTGTGTCAATGTAACACACCCAGGGAAGAGCAGACTGACCCCACACATTCAATGGAACACATCCAGGGAAGAGCAGACTGACCCCTCTCTGTCAATGTAACACACCCAGGGAAGAGCAGACTGACCCCACTCTGTAAATGTAACACACCCAGGGAACAGCAGACTGACCCCACTCTGTCAATGTCACGCACCCAGGGAAGAGCAGACTGACCCCACCCTGTCAAAGTAACACACCCAGGGAAGGGCAGACTGACCCCACTCTGTCAATGTAACACTCCCAGGGAAGAGCAGACTGACCCCACTCTGTCAATTTAAAACACCCAGGGAAGTGCACGCTGACCCCACTCTGTCAATGTAACACACCCAGGGAAGAGCAGACTGACCCCACTCTGTCACTGTAACACACCCAGGGAAGAGCAGACTGACCCCACTCTGTCAATGTAACAAACCCATGGAAGAGCAGACTGACCCCACTCTGTCAATGTAACAGACGCTGGTAAGAGCAGACTGACGGACTCAGTCAATGTAACCCACCCAGGGAAGAGCAGACTGACCCCACTCTGTCAATCTAATGCACCCTGGGAAGAGCAGACTGAACCCACTCTGTCACTGTAACACTCCCAGGGACGAGCAGACTGACCCCACTCTGTCAATGTAACACGCCCAGGGAAGGGTAGACTGACCCCACTCTGTCAATGAAACACACACAAGGAAGAGCAGACTGACCCCACTCTGTCAATGTAACATACCCTGGGAGGAGCAGACTGACCCCACTCTGTCAAAGTAACACACGCAGGGAAGAGTAGACTGACCCCACTCTGTCAATGTAGCACACACAGGGAAGAGCAGACGGACCCCACTCTGTCAATGTAACACACCCTGGGAGGAGCAGACTGACCCCACTCTGTCAATGTTACACACCCAGGGAAGAGCAGGCTGACCCCACTCAGTCAATGTAAGACACCCAGTGAAGAGTAGACTGACCCCACTCTGTCAATGAAACCCACCCAGGGAAGAGCAGACTGACCCCACCCTGTCAAAGTAACACTCCCAGGGAAGAGCAGACTGACCCCACTCTGTCAATGGAACACACCCAGGGAAGAGCAGACTGACCCCACCCTGTCAATGTAACACACTCAGGGAAGAGCAGACTGACCCCACCCTGTCAATGTAACACACTCAGGGAAGAGCAGACTGACCCCCCTCTGTCAATGAAATACACCCAGGGAAGAGTAGACTGAAACCACTCTGCCAATATAACCCAGCCAGGGAAGAGCAGACTGACCCCACTCTGTCAATGTAACACACCCAGGGAAGGGCAGACTGCCCCCACTCTGCCAATGCAACACACCCAGGGATGAGCAGACTGACCACTCTCTGTCAATGTAACACTCCCAGGGAAGAACTAACTGACACCACTCTGGCAATATAACACACCCAGGGAAAAGCAGACTGACCTCACTCGGTCAATATAACAGACACAGTGAAGAGCAGACAGACCACACTCTGTCATTGCAACACACCCAGGGAAGAGCAGACTGAGTTCACTCTGTCAATGTAACACACCCAGGGAAGAGCAGACTGACCCCTGTCTCTCAACGTTATACACCCAGGGAACATCAGACTGTCCCAACTCTGTCAATGTAACACACCCAGGAAAGAGCAGACTGACCCCACTCTGTCAATGTAACACACCCTGGGAAGAGCAGACTGACCCCACTCTGTCAATGTAACAGACGCTGGTAAGAGCAGACTGACCGCACTCAGTCAATGTAAGACACCCAGGGAAGAGTAGACTGACCCCACTCTGTCAATGTAATACACCCAGGGTAGAGCAGACTGACCTCACTCTGTCAATGTAACACACGAGGGAAGAGCAGACTGTCCCCACTCTGTCAATGTAACACACCCAGGGAAGAGCAGACTGACCCCAATCTGTCAATGTAAAACACCCAGGGAAGAGCAGACTGACCCCACTCTGTCAATGTCACGCACCCAGGGAAGAGCAGACTGACCCCACTCTGTCAATGTAACACACCCAGGGAAGAGCAGACTGACCCCACTCTGTCAATGTCACGCACCCAGGGAAGAGCACACTGACCGCACTCTGTCAATGTAACACACCCAGGGAAGAGCAGACTGACCCCACTCTGTCAATGTAACAAACCCTGGGAAGAGCAGACTGACCCCAATCTGTCAATGTAACTCAGCCTGGGAAGAGCAGACTGACCCCACTCTGTCACTGTAACACACCCAGAGAAGAGCAGAATGACCTCTTCTGCAAAGTTACTCACACAGTGAACTGCAGACTTACCCCACTCTGTCAATGTAACCCACCCAGTGAAGTGCACATTGACCCCACTCTGTCATTGTAACACACCCAGGGAAGAGCAGACTGACCCCACTCTGTCAATGTAACACACCCTGGGAGGAGCAGACTGACCCCACTCTGTCAATGTAACACACCCTGGGAAGAGCAGACTGACCGCACTCGGTCAATGTAACACATGCAGGGAAGAGTAGACTGACCCCACTCTGTCAATGTAACACACCCAGGGAAGAGCAGACGGACCTCACTCTGTCAATGTAACACACCCTGGGAAGAACAGACTGACCACACTCTGTCAATGTAACACACCCAGGGAAGAGCAGACTGACCCCACTCTGTCAATGTAAGACACCCAGTGAAGAGTAGACTGACCCCACTCTGTCAATGTAACACACACAGGGAAGAGCAGACTGACCTCACTCTGTCAATGTAACACACCCAGGGAAGAGCAGACTGACACCACTCTGTCAATGTAACACACCCAGGGAAAAGCAGACTGACCCCTTTCTGTCAACGTTTCACACCCAGGGAAGATCAGACTGACCCAACTCTGTAAATGTAACACATTCTGGGAAGAGCAGACTGACCCAACTCTGTCATTGTAACACCCCCAGGGAAGAGCAGACTGACCCCTCTCTGTCATTGTAACACACCCAGGGAAGAGCAGACTGACCTCACTCTGTCAATGTAACACACCCAGGGAAGAGCAGACTGAGCCCCCTCTGTCAATGTAACGCACCCAGGGAACAGAAGATTGACCTGGCTAGGTCAATGCAACATACCAAGGGAAGAGCAGACTGACCCCAATCTGTCAATGTAACACACGCAGGGAAGAGCAGACTGACCCCACACTTTCAATGTAACACATCCAGGGAAGAGCAGACTGACCCCTCTCTGTCAATGTAACACACCCAGGGAAGAGCAGACTGACCCCACTCTGTCAATGTAACACACGCAGGGAAGAGTAGACTGACCCCACTCTGTCAATGTAACACACACAGGGAAGAGCAGACGGACCCCACTCTGTCAATGTAACACACCCTGGGATGAGCAGTCTGACCCCACTCTGTCAATGAAACACACCCAAGGAAGAGCAGACTGACCCCACTCTGTCAATGTAACATACCCTGGGAGGAGCAGACTAACCCCACTCTGTCAATGTAACACACGCAGGGAAGAGTAGACTGACCCCACTCTGTCAATGTAACACACACAGGGAAGAGCAGACGGACCCCACTCTGTCAATGTAACACACCCTGGGAGGAGCAGTCTGACCCCACTCTGTCAATGTAACACACCCAGGGAAGAGCAGACTGACCCCACTCTGTCAATGTAAGACGCCCAGTGCAGAGTAGACTGATCCCACTCTGTCAATGTAACACACCCAGGGAAGAGCAGACTGACCTCACTCTGTCAATGTAAAACACCCAGGGAAGAGCAGACTGACCCCTTTCTGTCAACGTTTCACACCCAGGGAAGATCAGACTGACCCAACTCTGTCAATGTAACACATTCTGGGAAGAGCAGGCTGACCCAACTCTGTCATTGTAACACACCCAGGGAAGGGTAGACTGACCCCACTCTGTCAATGAAACACACCCAGGGAAGAGCAGACTGACCCCACTCTGTCAATGTAACATACCCGGGAGGAGCAGACTGACCCCACTCTGTCAATGTAACACACGCAGGGAAGAGTAGACTGACCCCACTCTGTCAATCTAATGCACCCTGGGAAGAGCAGACTGACCCCACTCTGTCACTGTAACACACCCAGGGACGAGCAGACTGTCCCCACTCTGTCAATGTAACACGCCCAGGGAAGGGTAGACTGACCCCACTCTGTCAATGTAACACACCCAGGGAAGAGCAGACTGACCCCACTCTGTCAATGTAACATACCCTGGGAGGAGCAGACTGACCCCACTCTGTCAATGTAACACACGCATGGAAGAGTAGACTGACCCCACTCTGTCAATGTAACACACGCAGGGAAGAGTAGACTGACCCCACTCTGTCAATGTAACACACACAGGGAAGAGCAGACGGACCCCACTCTGTCAATGTAACACACCCTGGGAGGAGCAGACTGACCCCACTCTGTCAATGTAACACACCCAGGGAAGAGCAGACTGACCCCACTCTGTCAATATAACACACCCAGGGAAGAGCAGACTGACCCCACTCTGTCAATGTAACGCACCCAGGGAAGAGCAGACTGACCCCTTTCTGTCAATGTTTCACACCCAGGGAAGAGCAGACTGACCCAACTCTGTCATTGTAACACACCCAGGGAAGAGCAGACTGACCCCTCTCTGTCATTGTAACACACCCAGGGAAGAGCAGACTGACCTCACTCTGTCAATGTAACACACCCAGGGAAGAGCAGACTGAGCCTCCTCTGTCAATGTAACACAATCAGGGAACAGACGATTGACCTGGCTAGGTCAATGTAACATACCCAGGGAAGAGCAGACTAACCCCACTCTGTCAATGTAACACACCCAGGGAAGAGCAGACTGACCCCACTCTGTCAATGTAACACACCCAGGGAAGAGCAGACTGACCCCACTCTGTCAATGTCACGCACCCAGGGAAGAGCAGACTGACCGCACTCTGTCAATGTCACGCACCCAGGGAAGAGCAGACTGACCCCACTCTGTCACTGTAACACACCCAGGGAAGAGCAGACTGACCCCACTCTGTCAATGTAACAAACCCATGGAAGAGCAGACTGACCCCACTCTGTCAATGTAACAGACGCTGGTAAGAGCAGACTGACCGCACTCAGTCAATGTAACCCACCCAGGGAAGAGCAGACTGACCCCAGTCTGTCAATCTAATGCACCCTGGGAAGAGCAGACTGACCCCACTCTGTCACTGTAACACACCCAGGGACGAGCAGACTGTTCCCACTCTGTCAATGTAACACGCCCAGGGAAGGGTAGACTGACCCCACTCTGTCAATGAAACACACCCAAGGAAGAGCAGACTGACCCCACTCTGTCAATGTAACATACCCTGGGAGGAGCAGACAGACCCCACTCTGTCAATGTAACACACGCAGGGAAGAGTAGACTGACCCCACTCTGTCAATGTAACACACGCAGGGAAGAGTAGACTGACCCCACTCTGTCAATGTAACACACACAGGGAAGAGCAGACGGACCCCACTCTGTCAATGTAACACACCCTGGGAGGAGCAGACTGACCCCACTCTGTCAATGTTACACACCCAGGGAAGAGCAGACTGACCCCACTCTGTCAATGTAAGACACCCAGTGAAGAGTAGACTGACCCCACTCTGTCAATGTAACACACCCAGGGAAGAGCAGACTGACCTCACTCTGTCAATGTAACACACCCAGGGAAGAGCAGACTGACCCCACTCTGTCAATATAACACACCCAGGGAAGAGCAGACTGACCCCACTCTGTCAATGTAAAACACCCAGGGAAGAGCAGACTGACCCCTTTCTGTCAATGTTTCACACCCAGGGAAGATCAGACTGACCCAACTCTGTCAATGTAACACATTCTGGGAAGAGCAGACTGACCCAACTCTGTCATTGTAACACACCCAGGGAAGAGCAGACTGACCCCTCTCTGTCATTGTAACACACCCAGGGAAGAGCAGACTGACCTCACTCTGTCAATGTAACACACCCAGGGAAGAGCAGACTGAGCCCCCTCTGTCAATGTAACACAACCAGGGAACAGACGATTGACCTGGCTAGGTCAATGTAACATACCCAGGGAAGAGCAGACTAACCCCACTCTGTCAATGTAACACACCCAGGGAAGAGCAGACTGACCCCACTCTGTCAATGTAACACTCCCAGGGAAGAGCAGACTGACCCCACTCTGTCCATGTCACGCACCCAGGGAAGAGCAGACTGACCCCACTGTGTCAATGTAACACACCCAGGGAAGAGCAGACTGACCCCACACATTCAATGTAACACATCCAGGGAAGAGCAGACTGACCCCTCTCTGTCAATGTAACACACCCAGGGAAGAGCAGACTGACTCCACTCTGTCAATGTAACACACCCAGGGAAGAGCAGACTGACCCCACTCTGTCAATGTCACGCACCCAGGGAAGAGCAGACTGACCGCAGACTGTCAATGTAACACACCCAGGTAAGAGCAGATTGACCCCACTGTGTCAATTTAACACACCCAGGGAAGAGCAGACTGACCCCACACTTTCAATATAACCCACGGAGGGAAGAGCAGACTGACCCCTCTCTGTCAATGTAAAACACCCAGGGAAGAGCAGACTGACCTCACTCTGTCATTGCAACACACCCAGGGAAGAGCGGACTGACCCCTTTCTGTCAACGTTATAACCCCAGGGAAGATCAGACTGACCCAACTCTGTCAATGTAACACACCGCGGGAAGAGCAGACTGACCCCACTCGGTCAATGTAAAACACCCAAGGAAGAGCAGACTGACCCCACTCTGTCATTGTAACACACCCAGGGAAGAACAGACTGACCCCTCTCTGTCAATGTAACACACCCAGGGAAGAGCAGACTGACCCCACTCTGTCAATGTAACACACCCAGGGAAGAGCAGACTGACCCCACTCTGTCAATGTAACACACCCAGGGAAGAGCAGACTGACCCCACTCTGTAAATGTAACTCACCCAGGGAACAGCAGACTGACCCCACTCTGTCAATGTCACGCACCCAGGGAAGAGCAGACTGACCGCAGACTGTCAATGTAACACACCCAGGTAAGAGCAGATTGACCCCACTCTGTCAATGTAACACACCCAGGGAAGAGCAGACTGACCCCACTCTGTCAATGGAACACATGAAGGGAAGAGCAGACTGACCCCACCCTGTCAATGTAACACACCCAGGGAAGAGCAGACTGACCCCACTCTGTCAATGTAACACACTTAGGGAAGAGCAGACTGACCCCCCTCTGTCAATGAAACACACCCAGGGAAGAGTAGACTGACCCCACTCTGCCAATATAACCCAGCCATGGAAGAGCAGACTGACCCCACTTTGTTTATGTAACACACACAGGGAAGGGCAGACTGACCCCACTCTGCCAATGCAACACACCCAGGGAAGAGCAGACTGACCCCAATCTGTCAATGTAAAACACCCAGGGAAGAGCAGACTGACCCCACTCTGTCAATGTCACGCACCCAGGGAAGAGCAGACTGACCCCACTCTGTCAATGTAACACACCCAGGGAAGAGCAGACTGACCCCACTCTGTCAATGTCACGCACCCAGGGAAGAGCACACTGACCGCACTCTGTCAATGTAACACACCCAGGGAAGAGCAGACTGACCCCACTCTGTCAATGTAACACACACTGGGAAGAGCAGACTGACCCCAATCTGTCAATGTAACACACCCTGGGAAGAGCAGACTGACCCCACTCTGTCACTGAAACACACCCAGAGAAGAGCAGAATGACCTCTTCTGCAAAGTTACTCACACAGTGAACTGCAGACTTACCCCACTCTGTCAATGTAACCCACCCAGTGAAGTGCACATTGACCCCACTCTGTCATTCTAACACACCCAGGGAAGAGCAGACTGACCCCACTCTGTCAATGTAACACACCCTGGGAGGAGCAGACTGACCCCACTCTGTCAATGTAACACACCCTGGGAAGAGCAGACTGACCGCACTCTGTCAATGTAACACATGCAGGGAAGAGTAGACTGACCCCACTCTGTCAATGTAACACACCCAGGGAAGAGCAGACGGACCTCACTCTGTCAATGTAACACACCCTGGGAAGAGCAGACTGACCACACTCTGTCAATGTAACACACCCAGGGAAGAGCAGACTGACCCCACTCTGTCAATGTAAGACACCCTGTGAAGAGTAGACTGACCCCACTCTGTCAATGTAACACACCCAGGGAAGAGCAGACTGACCTCACTCTGTCAATGTAACACACCCAGGGAAGAGCAGACTGACCCCACTCTGTCAATGTAACACACCCAGGGAAAAGCAGACTGACCACTTTCTGTCAACGTTTCACACCAGGGGAAGATCAGACTGACCCAAATCTGTCAATGTAACACATTCTGGGAAGAGCAGACTGACCCAACTCTGTCATTGTAACACACCCAGGGAAGAGCAGACTGACCCCTCTCTGTCATTGTAACACACCCAGGGAAGAGCAGACTGACCCCAATCTGTCAATGTAACACACCCAGGGAAGAGCAGACTGACCCCACTCTGTCAATGTCACGCACCCAGGGAAGAGCAGACTGACCGCACTCTGTCAATGTCACGCACCCAGGGAAGAGCAGACTGACCCCACTGTGTCAATGTAACACACCCAGGGAAGAGCAGACTGACCCCACACTTTCAATGTAACACATCCAGGGAAGAGCAGACTGACCCCTCTCTGTCAATGTAACACACCCAGGGAAGAGCAGACTGACCCCACTCTGTCAATGTAACACACCCAGGGAAGAGCAGACTGACCCCACTCTGTCAATGTCACGCACCCAGGGAAGAGCAGACTGACCGCGCACTGTCAATGTAACGCACCCAGGGAAGAGCAGATTGTCCCCACTGTGTCAATGTAACACACCCAGGGAAGAGCAGACTGACCCCATACTTTCAATGTAACCCACTGAGGGAAGAGCAGACTGACCTCTCTCTGTCAATGTAACACACCCAGGGAAGAGCAGACTGACCCCTTTCTCTCAACGTTATAAACCCAGGGAAGATCAGACTGACCCAACTCTGTCAATGTAACACACACTGGGAAGAGCAGACTGACACCACTCTGTCAATGTAACACACCCAGGGAAGAGCAGACTGACCCCACTCTGTCATTGTAACACACCCAGGGAAGAGCAGACGGACCTCAATCTGTCAATGTAACACACCCAGGGAAGAGCAGACTAACCTCACTCTGTCAATGTAACACACCCAGGGAAAGGCAGACGGACCCTGTTCTGTCAATGTAACACACCCAGGGAAGAGCATACTGACCCCACTCTGTCAATGTAACGCACCCAGGGAAGAGCAGACTGACCCCACTCTGACAATATCACAGACCCAGGGAAGAGCAGACTGCCCCCACTCTGTCAATGTAACACACCCAGGGAAGAGCAGACTGACCCCACACTGTCAATGTAACACACTCAGGGAAGAACACACTGACCCCACTCTGTCAATGTAAAGCACCCAGGGAAGAGAAGATTGACCCCTCTCTGTCAATGTAACGCACCCAGGGTAGAGCGGAAGGACCCCACTCTGTCAATTTAAATCACCCAGGGAAGAGCAGACTGACCCCACTCTGTCAGTATATCACACCCAGGGAAGAGCAGACTGACCCCTCTCTGTCAATGTAACTCACCCAGGGAAGAGCAGACTGACCCCACTCTGTCAATGTAAGACACCCAGGGAAGAGTAGACTGACCCCACTCTGTCAATGTAATACACCCAGGGTAGGGCAGACTGACCTCACTCTGTCAACGTAACACACCCAGGGAAGAGCAGACTGTCCCCTCTCTGTCAATGTAACACACCCAGGGAAGAGCAGACTGACCCCAATCTGTCAATGTAAAACACCCAGGGAAGAGCAGACTGACCCCACTCTGTCAATGTCACGCACCCAGGGAAGAGCAGACTGACCCCACTCTGTCAATGTAACACACCCTGGGAAGAGCAGACTGACCCCACTCTGTCACTGTAACACACCCAGAGAAGAGCAGAATGACCTCTTCTGCAAAGTTACTCACACAGTGAACTGCAGACTTACCCCACTCTGTCAATGTAACCCACCCAGTGAAGTGCACATTGACCCCACTCTGTCATTGTAACACACCCAGGGAAGAGCAGACTGACCCCACTCTGTCAATGTAACACACAATGGGAGAACAGACTGACCCCACTCTGTCAATGTAACACACCCAGGGAAGAGCAGACAGATACCACTCTGTCAATGTAACCACACCAAGGGAAGACCAGACTGACCCCACTCTGTCAATTTAACACACCCAGGGAAGAGCAGACTGACCCCACTCTGTCAATGGAACACACCCAGGGGAAAACAGACTGACACCACCCTGTCACTGTAACACTCCCAGGGAAGAACAGACTGACGCCACTCTGTCAATGTAACACACCCAAGGAAGAGCAGACTGACCCAACACAGTCAATTCAACACACCCAAGGAAGAACAGACTGACCCCACTCTGTCAATGTAACACACTCATGGAAGAGCAGACTGACCCCAATCTGTCAATGTAACACACCCAGAGAAGAGAAGACTGTCCCCACTCTGTCAATGTAACAAACCCAGGGAAGAGCAGACGGACCTCACTCTGTCAATGTAACACACCCAGGGAAGAGCAGACTGACCCCACTCTGTCAATGTAACACACCCAGGGAAGAGCAGACTGACCCCACTCTGTCAATGTCACGCACCCAGGGAAGATCAGACTGACCGCGCACTGTCAATGTAACGCACCCAGGGAAGAGCAGATTGTCCCCACTGTGTCAATGTAACACACCCAGGGAAGAGCAGACTGACCCCATACTTTCAATGTAACCCACCGAGGGAAGAGCAGACTGACCTCTCTCTGTCAATGTAACACACCCAGGGAAGAGCAGACTGAAACCACTCTGGCAATGTAACACACCCAGGGAAGAGCAGACTGACCCCTTTCTCTCAACGTTATAAACCCAGGGAAGATCAGACTGACCCAACTCTGTCAATGTAACACACACTGGGAAGAGCAGACTGACACCACTCTGTCAATGTAACACACCCAGGGAAGAGCAGACTGACCCCACTCTGTCATTGTAACACACCCAGGGAAGAGCAGACGGACCTCAATCTGTCAATGTAACACACCCAGGGAAGAGCAGACTAACCTCACTCTGTCAATGTAACACACCCAGGGAAAGGCAGACGGACCCTGTTCTGTCAATGTAACACACCCAGGGAAGAGCATACTGACCCCACTCTGTCAATGTAACGCACCCAGGGAAGAGCAGACTGACCCCACTCTGACAATATCACAGACCCAGGGAAGAGCAGACTGCCCCCACTCTGTCAATGTAACACACCCAGGGAAGAGCAGACTGACCCCACACTGTCAATGTAACACACTCAGGGAAGAACACACTGACCCCACTCTGTCAATGTAAAGCACCCAGGGAAGAGAAGATTGACCCCTCTCTGTCAATGTAACGCACCCAGGGTAGAGCGGAAGGACCCCACTCTGTCAATTTAAATCACCCAGGGAAGAGCAGACTGACCCCACTCTGTCAGTATATCACACCCAGGGAAGAGCAGACTGACCCCTCTCTGTCAATGTAACTCACCCAGGGAAGAGCAGACTGACCCCACTCTGTCAATGTAAGACACCCAGGGAAGAGTAGACTGACCCCACTCTGTCAATGTAATACACCCAGGGTAGGGCAGACTGACCTCACTCTGTCAACGTAACACATCCAGGGAAGAGCAGACTGACCCCTCTCTGTCAATGTAACACACCCAGGGAAGAGCAGACTGACCCCACTCTGTCAATGTAACACACCCAGGGAAGAGCAGACTGACCCCACTCTGTCAATGTCACGCACCCAGGGAAGAGCAGACTGACCGCGCACTGTCAATGTAACGCACCCAGGGAAGAGCAGATTGTCCCCACTGTGTCAATGTAACACACCCAGGGAAGAGCAGACTGACCCCATACTTTCAATGTAACCCACCGAGGGAAGAGCAGACTGACCTCTCTCTGTCAATGTAACACACCCAGGGAAGAGCAGACTGAAACCACTCTGGCAATGTAACACACCCAGGGAAGAGCAGACTGACCCCTTTCTCTCAACGTTATAAACCCAGGGAAGATCAGACTGACCCAACTCTGTCAATGTAACACACACTGGGAAGAGCAGACTGACACCACTCTGTCAATGTAACACACCCAGGGAAGAGCAGACTGACCCCACTCTGTCATTGTAACACACCCAGGGAAGAGCAGACGGACCTCAATCTGTCAATGTAACACACCCAGGGAAGAGCAGACTAACCTCACTCTGTCAATGTAACACACCCAGGGAAAGGCAGACGGACCCTGTTCTGTCAATGTAACACACCCAGGGAAGAGCATACTGACCCCACTCTGTCAATGTAACGCACCCAGGGAAGAGCAGACTGACCCCACTCTGACAATATCACAGACCCAGGGAAGAGCAGACTGCCCCCACTCTGTCAATGTAACACACCCAGGGAAGAGCAGACTGACCCCACACTGTCAATGTAACACACTCAGGGAAGAAGACACTGACCCCACTCTGTCAATGTAAAGCACCCAGGGAAGAGAAGATTGACCCCTCTCTGTCAATGTAACGCACCCAGGGTAGAGCGGAAGGACCCCACTCTGTCAATTTAAATCACCCAGGGAAGAGCAGACTGACCCCACTCTGTCAGTATATCACACCCAGGGAAGAGCAGACTGACCCCTCTCTGTCAATGTAACTCACCCAGGGAAGAGCAGACTGACCCCACTCTGTCAATGTAAGACACCCAGGGAAGAGTAGACTGACCCCACTCTGTCAATGTAATACACCCAGGGTAGGGCAGACTGACCTCACTCTGTCAACGTAACACACCCAGGGAAGAGCAGACTGTCCCCACTCTGTCAATGTAACACACCCAGGGAAGAGCAGACTGACCCCAATCTGTCAATGTAAAACACCCAGGGAAGAGCAGACTGACCCCACTCTGTCAATGTCACGCACCCAGGGAAGAGCAGACTGACCCCACTCTGTCAATGTAACACACCCAGGGAAGAGCAGACTGACCCCACTCTGTCAATGTCACGCACCCAGGGAAGAGCACACTGACCGCACTCTGTCAATGTAACACACCCAGGGAAGAGCAGACTGACCCCACTCTGTCAATGTAACACACCCTGGGAAGAGCAGACTGACCCCAATCTGTCAATGTAACACACCCTGGGAAGAGCAGACTGACCCCACTCTGTCACTGTAACACACCCAGAGAAGAGCAGAATGACCTCTTCTGCAAAGTTACTCACACAGTGAACTGCAGACTTACCCCACTCTGTCAATGTAACCCACCCAGTGAAGTGCACATTGACCCCACTCTGTCATTGTAACACACCAAGGGAAGAGCAGACTGACCCCACTCTGTCAATGTAACACACAATGGGAGAACAGACTGACCCCACTCTGTCAATGTAACACACCCAGGGAAGAGCAGACAGATACCACTCTGTCAATGTAACCACACTAAGGGAAGACCAGACTGACCCCACTCTGTCAATTTAACACACCCAGGGAAGAGCAGACTGACCCCACTCTGTCAATGGAACACACCCAGGGGAGAACAGACTGACACCACCCTGTCACTGTAACACTCCCAGGGAAGAACAGACTGACGCCACTCTGTCAATGTAACACACCCAAGGAAGAGCAGACTGACCCAACACAGTCAATTCAACACACCCAAGGAAGAACAGACTGACCCCACTCTGTCAATGTAACACACCCAGAGAAGAGAAGACTGTCCCCACTCTGTCAATGTAACAAACCCAGGGAAGAGCAGACGGACCTCACTCTGTCAATGTAACACACCCAGGGAAGAGCAGACTGATCCCACTCTGTCAATGTAACACACCCAGGGAAGAGCAGACTGAACTCACTCTTTCAATGTAACACAACCAGGGAAGATCAGACTGACCCCACTCTGTCAATGCAACACACGCAGGGAAGAGCAGACTGAATTCATTCTGTCAATGTAACCTACACAAATACGAGCAGACTGAACCCACTCTGTCAATGTGACACGCCCTGGGAAGAGCAGACTGACCACACTCTGTCAATGTAACACACCCTGGGAATTGCAGACGGACCCCCACTCTGTCAATGTAACACACACAGGGAAGTGCACACTGACCCCACTCTGTCATTGTACCACAGCAAGGGAAGAGCAGACTGACCCCACTCTGTCAATGTAACAAACCCTGGGAGAAAAGACTGTCCCAACTCTGTCAATGTAACACACCCAGGGAAGAGCAGACTGAACCAACTCTGTCAATGTAACACACCCAGGGAAGAACAGACTGACCCCACTTTGTCAATATAAAACACCCAGGGAAGAGCAGATTGACCCCACTCAGTCAATGTAACCATCCATAAAAGAGCAGACTGACCCCACTCTGTCAATGTGACACGCCCTGAGAAGAGCAGACTGACCACACTCTGTCAATGCAACACACCCTGGGAAGAGCAGACTGACCCCCACTCTGTTAACGTAACACACCCAGGGAAGTGCGCACAGACCACACTCTGTCATTGAAACACACTAAGGGAAGAGCAGACTGACCCCACTGTGTCAATGTAACACACATGGGGAAGAGCAGACTGACCCCAATCAGTCAATGTAACACACCCAGGGAAGAGAAGACTGACCCCACTCTGTCAATGTAACCCTCCCAGGGAAGAGCAGACTGACCCCACTCTGTCAATGTAACACACCCAGGGAAGAGCAGACTGACCCCACTCTGTCAATGTAACCCACCCATAAAAGAGCAGACTGACCCCACTCTGTCAATGTAACACAGCCAGGGAAGAGCAGACTGACACCAATCTGTCAATGTAACACACCCAGGGAAAAACAGACTGACCCCACTGTGTCAATGTATCACACCCAGGGAAGAGCAGACTGACCCCACTCTGTCAGTATATCCCACCCAGGGAAGAGCAGACTGATCACACTCTGTCAATGTAACACACCCAGGGAAGATCAGACTGACCCCACTCTGTCAATGTAACACACCCAGGGAAGAGTAGACTGACCCCACTCTGTCAATGTAATACACCCAGGGTAGAGCAGACTGACCTCACTCTGTCAATGTAACACACCCAGGGAAGAGCAGACTGTCCCCACTCTGTCAATGTAATACACCCAGTGAAGAGCAGACTGACCCCACTCTGTCAATGTTAAACACCGAGGGAAGAGCTGACTGACCCCACTCAGTCAATGTCAAGCACCCAGGGAAGAACAGACTGACCCCACTCTGTCAATGTAACACACCCAGGGAAGAGCAGACTGACCCGACTCTGTCAATCTCACGCACCCAGGGAAGAGCACACTGACCGCACTCTGTCAATGTAACAAACCCAGGGAAGAGCAGACTGACCCAACTCTGTCAATGTAACAGACGCAGGCAAGAGCAGACTGACCGCACTCAGTCAATGTAACCCACCCTGGGAAGAGCAGACTGACCCCACTCTGTCAATGTAACACACCCAGGGAAGAGCACACTGACCGCACTCTGTCAATGTAACACACCCAGGGAAGAGCAGACTGTCCCCACTCTGTCAATGTAACACACCCAGGGAAGAGCAGACTGACCCCACTCTGTCACTGTAACACACCCAGGGAAGAGCAGACTGACCCCACTCTGTCAATGTAACAAACCCAGGGAAGAGCAGACTGACCCCACTCTGTCAATGTAACAGACGCAGGCAAGAGCAGACTGACCGCACTCAGTCAATGTAACCCACCCTGGGAAGAGCAGACTGACCCCACTCTGTCAATGTAAGACACCCAGGGAAGTGTAGACTGACCCCACTCTGTCAATGTAATACACCCAGGGGAGAGCAGACTGACCTCACTCTGTCAATGTAACACACCCAGGGAAGAGCAGACTGTCCCCACTCTGTCAATGTAACACACCCAGGGAAGAGCAGACTGACACCAATCTGTCAATGTAAAACACCCAGGGAAGAGCAGACTGACCCCACTCTGTCAATGTCACGCACCCAGGGAAGAGCAGACTGACCCCACTCTGTCAATGTAACACACCCTGGGAAGAGCAGACTGACCCCACTCTGTCAATGTCACGCACCCAGGGAAGAGCACACTGACCGCACTCTGTCAATGTAACACACCCAGGGAAGAGCAGACTGACCCCACTCTGTCAATGTAACACACCCTGGGAAGAGCAGACTGACCCCAATCTGTCAATGAACCAAACCCTGGGAAGAGCAGACTGACCCCACTCTGTCACTGTAACACACCCAGTGAAGAGCAGACTGACCCCACTCTGTCAATGTCACAAACCCATGGAAGAGCAGACTGACCCCACTCTGTCAATGTAACAGACGCCGGTAAGAGCAGACTGACCGCACTCAGTCAATATAACCCACCCAGGGAAGAGCAGACTGACCCCACTCTGTCAATCTAATGCACCCTGGGAAGAGCAGACTGACCCCACTCTGTCACTGTAACACACCCAGGAACGAGCAGACTGACACCACTCTGTCAATGTAACACGCCCAGGGAAGGGTAGACAGACCCCACTCTGTCAATGAAACACACCCAAGGAAGAGCAGACTGAACCCACTCAGTCAACGTAACATACCCTGGGAGGAGCAGACTAACCCCACTCTGTCAATGTAACACACGCAGGGAAGAGTAGACTGACCCCACTCTGTCAATGTAACACACACAGGGAAGAGCAGACGGACCCCACTCTGTCAATGTAACACACCCTGGGAGGAGCAGACTGACCCCACTCTGTCAATGTAACACACCCAGGGAAGAGCAGACTGACCCCACTCTGTCAATGTAAGACACCCAGTGCAGAGTAGACTGATCCCACTCTGTCAATGTAACACACCCAGGGAAGAGCAGACTGACCTCACTCTGTCAATGTAAAACACCCAGGGAAGAGCAGACTGACCCCTTTCTGTCAACGTTTCACACCCAGGGAAGATCAGACTGACCCAACTCTGTCAATGTAACACATTCTGGGAAGAGCAGACTGACCCCTCTCTGTCAATGGAACACACCCAGGGAAGAGCAGACTGACCCCACTCTGTAAATGTAACACACCCAGGGAACAGCAGACTGACCCCACTCTGTCAATGTCACGCACCCAGGGAAGAGCAGACTGACCCCACCCTGTCAAAGTAACACACCCAGGGAAGGGCAGACTGACCCCACTCTGTCAAAGTAACACTCCCAGGGAAGAGCAGACTGACCCCACTCTGTCAATGTAACAAACCCATGGAAGAGCAGACTGACCCCACTCTGTCAATGTAACAGACGCTGGTAAGAGCAGACTGACCGCACTCAGTCAATGTAACCCACCCAGGGAAGAGCAGACTGACCCCACTCTGTCAATCTAATGCACCCTGGGAAGAGCAGACTGACCCCATTCTGTCACTGTAACACACCCAGGGACGAGTAGACTGACCCCGATCTGTCAATGTAACACGCCCAAGGAAGAGCAGACTGACCCCACTCTGGCAATGTAACACACCCTGGGAGGAGCAGTCTGACCCCACTCTGTCAATGTAACACACGCAGGGAAGAGTAGACTGACCCCACTCTGTCAATGTAACACACGCAGGGAAGAGAAGACTGACCCCACTCTGTCAATGTAACACACACAGGGAAGAGCAGACGGACCCCACTCTGTCAATGTAACACACCCTGGGAGGAGCAGACTGACCCCACTCTGTCAATGTAACACACCCAGGGAAGAGCAGACTGACCCCACTCTGTCAATGTAAGACACCCAGTGAAGAGTAGACTGACCCCACTCTGTCAATGTAACACACCCAGGGAAGAGCAGACTGACCTCACTCTGTCAATGTAACACACCCAGGGAAGAGCAGACTGACCCCACTCTGTCAATGTAACACACCCAGGGAAGAGCAGACTGACCCCACTCTGTCAATGTAAAACACCCAGGGAAGAGCAGACTGACCCCTTTCTGTCAATGTTTCACACCCAGGGAAGATCAGACTGACCCAACTCTGTCAATGGAACACATTCTGGGAAGAGCAGACTGACCCAACTCTGTCATTGTAACACACCCAGGGAAAAGCAGACTGACCCCTCACTGTCATTGTAACACACCCAGGGAAGAGCAGACTAACCCCACTGTGTCAATGTAACACACCCAGGGAAGAGCAGACTGACCCCACTCTGTCAATGTAACACACCCAGGGAAGAGCAGACTGACCCCACACATTCAATGGAACACATCCAGGGAAGAGCAGACTGACCCCTCTCTGTCAATGTAACACATACAGGGAAGAGCAGACTGACCCCTCTCTGTCAATGTAACACACCCAGGGAAGAGCAGACAACCCCACTCTGTAAATGTAACACACCCAGGGAACAGCAGACTGACACCACTCTGTCAATGTCACGCACCCAGGGAAGAGCAGACGGACCCCACCCTGTCAATGTAACACACACAGGGAAGAGCAGACGGACCCCACTCTGTCAATGTAACACACCCTGGGAGGAGCAGACTGACCCCACTCTGTCAATTTAACACACCCAGGGAAGAGCAGACTGACCCCACTCTGTCAATGTAAGACACCCAGTGAAGAGTAGACTGACCCCACTCTGTCAATGTAACACACCCAGGGAAGAGCAGACTGACCTCACTCTGTCAATGTAACACACCCAGGGAAGAGCAGACTGACCCCACTCTGTCAATGTAACACACACAGGGAAGAGCAGACTGACCCCACTCTGTCAATGTAAAACACCCAGGGAAGAGCAGACTGACCCCTTTCTGTCAATGTTTCACACCCAGGGAAGATCAGACTGACCCAACTCTGTCAATGTAACACATTCTGGGAAGAGCAGACTGACCCAACTCTGTCATTGTAACACACCCAGGGAAAAGCAGACTGACCCCTCTCTGTCATTGTAACACACCCAGGGAAGAGCAGACTGACCTCACTCTGTCAATGTAACACACCCAGGGAAGAGCAGACTGAGCCCCCTCTGTCAATGTAACACAACCAGGGAACAGACGATTGACCTGGCTAGGTCAATGTAACATACCCAGGGAAGAGCAGACTAACCCCACTGTGTCAATGTAACACACCCAGGGAAGAGCAGACTGACCCCACTCTGTCAATGTAACACACCCAGGGAAGAGCAGACTGACCCCACACATTCAATGGAACACATCCAGGGAAGAGCAGACTGACCCCTCTCTGTCAATGTAACACATACAGGGAAGAGCAGACTGACCCCTCTCTGTCAATGTAACACACCCAGGGAAGAGCAGACAACCCCACTCTGTAAATGTAACACACCCAGGGAACAGCAGACTGACCCCACTCTGTCAATGTCACGCACCCAGGGAAGAGCAGACGGACCCCACCCTGTCAAAGTAACACACCCAGGGAAGGGCAGACTGACCCCACTCTGTCAATGTAACACTCCCAGGGAAGAGCAGACTGACCCCACTCTGTCAATTTAAAACAACCAGGGAAGAGTAGACTGACCCCACTCTGTCAATGAAACACACCCAGGGAAGAGCAGACTGACCTCACTCTGTCAATGTAACACACCCAGGGAAGAGCAGACTGACCCCACTCTGTCAATGTAACACACCCAGGGAAGAGCAGACTGACCCCACTCTGTCAATGTAAAACACCCAGGGAAGAGCAGACTGACCCCTTTCTGTCAATGTTTCACACCCAGGGAAGATCAGACTGACCCAACTCTGTCAATGGAACACATTCTGGGAAGAGCAGACTGACCCAACTCTGTCATTGTAACACACCCAGGGAAAAGCAGACTGACCCCTCACTGTCATTGTAACACACCCAGGGAAGAGCAGACTAACCCCACTGTGTCAATGTAACACACCCAGGGAAGAGCAGACTGACCCCACTCTGTCAATGTAACACACCCAGGGAAGAGCAGACTGACCCCACACATTCAATGGAACACATCCAGGGAAGAGCAGACTGACCCCTCTCTGTCAATGTAACACATACAGGGAAGAGCAGACTGACCCCTCTCTGTCAATGTAACACACCCAGGGAAGAGCAGACAACCCCACTCTGTAAATGTAACACACCCAGGGAACAGCAGACTGACACCACTCTGTCAATGTCACGCACCCAGGGAAGAGCAGACGGACCCCACCCTGTCAATGTAACACACACAGGGAAGAGCAGACGGACCCCACTCTGTCAATGTAACACACCCTGGGAGGAGCAGACTGACCCCACTCTGTCAATTTAACACACCCAGGGAAGAGCAGACTGACCCCACTCTGTCAATGTAAGACACCCAGTGAAGAGTAGACTGACCCCACTCTGTCAATGTAACACACCCAGGGAAGAGCAGACTGACCTCACTCTGTCAATGTAACACACCCAGGGAAGAGCAGACTGACCCCACTCTGTCAATGTAACACACCCAGGGAAGAGCAGACTGACCCCACTCTGTCAATGTAAAACACCCAGGGAAGAGCAGACTGACCCCTTTCTGTCAATGTTTCACACCCAGGGAAGATCAGACTGACCCAACTCTGTCAATGTAACACATTCTGGGAAGAGCAGACTGACCCAACTCTGTCATTGTAACACACCCAGGGAAAAGCAGACTGACCCCTCTCTGTCATTGTAACACACCCAGGGAAGAGCAGACTGACCTCACTCTGTCAATGTAACACACCCAGGGAAGAGCAGACTGAGCCCCCTCTGTCAATGTAACACAACCAGGGAACAGACGATTGACCTGGCTAGGTCAATGTAACATACCCAGGGAAGAGCAGACTAACCCCACTGTGTCAATGTAACACACCCAGGGAAGAGCAGACTGACCCCACTCTGTCAATGTAACACACCCAGGGAAGAGCAGACTGACCCCACACATTCAATGGAACACATCCAGGGAAGAGCAGACTGACCCCTCTCTGTCAATGTAACACATACAGGGAAGAGCAGACTGACCCCTCTCTGTCAATGTAACACACCCAGGGAAGAGCAGACAACCCCACTCTGTAAATGTAACACACCCAGGGAACAGCAGACTGACCCCACTCTGTCAATGTCACGCACCCAGGGAAGAGCAGACGGACCCCACCCTGTCAAAGTAACACACCCAGGGAAGGGCAGACTGACCCCACTCTGTCAATGTAACACTCCCAGGGAAGAGCAGACTGACCCCACTCTGTCAATTTAAAACAACCAGGGAAGAGCAGACTGACCCCACTCTGTCAATGAAACACACCCAGGGAAGAGTAGACTGACCCCACTCTGCCAATATAACCCAGCCAGGGAAGAGCAGACTGACCCCACTCTGTCAATGTATCACACCCAGGGAAGGGCAGACTGACCCCACTCTGCCAATGCAACACACCCAGGGAAGAACAAACTGACCCCACTCTGTCAATGTAACGCACCCAGGGAAGAGCAGACTGACCCCACTCTGTCAATGTAACACACCCTGGGAAGAGCAGACTGACCCCACTCTGTCTTTGTAACACACCCAGGGAAGAGCAGACTGACTTCACTATGTCAATGTAACACACCCAGGGAAGAGCAGACTTACCCCATTGTCAATGTAACACACCCAGGGAAAGGCAGACGGACCCTGTTCTGTCAATGTAACACACCCAGGGAAGAGCATACTGACCCCACTCTGTCAATGTAACGCACCCAGGGAAGAGCAGACTGACCCCACTCTGTCAGTATAACACACCCAGGGAAGAGCAGACTGACCCCACTCTGTCAATGTAACACACCCAGGGAAGAGCAGACTGACCCCACTCTGTCAATGTAAGACACACAGGGAAGAGTAGACTGACCCCACTCTGTCAATGTAACACACCCAGGGAAGAGCAGACTCACACCACTCTGTTAATGTAAAACACCCTGGGAAGAGCAGACTGACCCCTTTCTGTAAACGTTACACACCCAGGGAAGATCAGACTGACCCAACTCTGTCAATGTAACACATTCTGGGAAGAGCAGACTGACCCCACTCTGTCAATGTAACACACCCAGGGAAGAGCAGACTGACCCCATTCTGTCAATGTAACACACACAGGGAAGAGCAGACTGACCCCACTCTGTCAATGTAACTCACCCAGGGAAGAGAAGATTGCTCCCCCATTGTCAATGTAACACACCCAGGGGAGACCAGAGTGACCTCTCTATCTCAATGTAACTCACCTAGGGAAGAGCAGACTGACCCCAATCTGTCAAAGTAACACACTCAGGGAAGAGCAGACTGTCCCCACTCTGTCAAAGTAACACACTCAGGGAAGAGCAGACTGACCTCACTCTGTCAATGTAACACACCCAGGGAAGAGCAGACTGTCCCCACTCTGTCAATGTAACACACCCAGGGAAGATCAGACTGACCCAACTCTTTCAATGTTACACATTCTGGGAAGAGCAGGCTGACCGAACTCTGTCATTGTAACACACCCAGGACAAGCAGACTGACCCCTCTCTGTCATTGTAACACACCCAGGGAAGAGCAGACTGACCTCACTCTGTCAATGTAACACACCCAGGGAAGACAGACTAACCCCACTCTGTCAATGTAACACACCCAGGGAAGAGCAGACTGACCCCACTCTGTCAATATAACACACACAGGGAAGAGCAGACTGACCCCACTCTGTCAATCTCACGCACCCAGGGAAGAGCAGACTGACCGCACTCTGTCAATGTAACACACCCAGGGAAGAGCAGACTGACCCCACTCTGTCAATGTAACAAACCCTGGGAAGAGCAGACTGACCCCAATCTGTCAATGTAACTCAGCCTGGGAAGAGCAGACTGACCCCACTCTGTCAATGTCACGCACCCAGGGAAGAGAAGATTGACCCCCCTCTGTCAATGTAACACACCCAGGGTAGAGCGGAATGACCCCACTCTGTCAATTTAAATCACCCAGGGAAGAGCAGACTGACCCCACTCTGTCAGTATATCACACCCAGGGAAGAGCAGACTGACCCCACTCTGACAATGTAACTCACCCAGGGAAGAGCAGACTGACCCCACTCTGTCAATGTAAGACACCCAGGGAAGAGTAGACTGACCCCACTCTGTCAATGTAATACACCCAGGGTAGAGCAGACTGACCTCACTCTGTCAATGTAATACACCCAGGGTAGAGCAGACTGACCCCACTCTGTCAATGTAACACACCCAGGGAAGAGCAGACTGACCTCACTCTGTCAATGTAACACACCCAGGGAAGAGCAGACTGACCCCACTCTGTCAATGTAACACACCCAGGGAAGAGCAGACTGACCCCACTCTGTCAATGTAAAACACCCAGGGAAGAGCAGACTGACCCCTTTCTGTCAATGTTTCACACCCAGGGAAGATCAGACTGACCCAACTCTGTCAATGGAACACATTCTGGGAAGAGCAGACTGACCCAACTCTGTCATTGTAACACACCCAGGGAAAAGCAGACTGACCCCTCACTGTCATTGTAACACACCCAGGGAAGAGCAGACTAACCCCACTGTGTCAATGTAACACACCCAGGGAAGAGCAGACTGACCCCACTCTGTCAATGTAACACACCCAGGGAAGAGCAGACTGACCCCACACATTCAATGGAACACATCCAGGGAAGAGCAGACTGACCCCTCTCTGTCAATGTAACACATACAGGGAAGAGCAGACTGACCCCTCTCTGTCAATGTAACACACCCAGGGAAGAGCAGACAACCCCACTCTGTAAATGTAACACACCCAGGGAACAGCAGACTGACACCACTCTGTCAATGTCACGCACCCAGGGAAGAGCAGACGGACCCCACCCTGTCAATGTAACACACACAGGGAAGAGCAGACGGACCCCACTCTGTCAATGTAACACACCCTGGGAGGAGCAGACTGACCCCACTCTGTCAATTTAACACACCCAGGGAAGAGCAGACTGACCCCACTCTGTCAATGTAAGACACCCAGTGAAGAGTAGACTGACCCCACTCTGTCAATGTAACACACCCAGGGAAGAGCAGACTGACCTCACTCTGTCAATGTAACACACCCAGGGAAGAGCAGACTGACCCCACTCTGTCAATGTAACACACCCAGGGAAGAGCAGACTGACCCCACTCTGTCAATGTAAAACACCCAGGGAAGAGCAGACTGACCCCTTTCTGTCAATGTTTCACACCCAGGGAAGATCAGACTGACCCAACTCTGTCAATGTAACACATTCTGGGAAGAGCAGACTGACCCAACTCTGTCATTGTAACACACCCAGGGAAAAGCAGACTGACCCCTCTCTGTCATTGTAACACACCCAGGGAAGAGCAGACTGACCTCACTCTGTCAATGTAACACACCCAGGGAAGAGCAGACTGAGCCCCCTCTGTCAATGTAACACAACCAGGGAACAGACGATTGACCTGGCTAGGTCAATGTAACATACCCAGGGAAGAGCAGACTAACCCCACTGTGTCAATGTAACACACCCAGGGAAGAGCAGACTGACCCCACTCTGTCAATGTAACACACCCAGGGAAGAGCAGACTGACCCCACACATTCAATGGAACACATCCAGGGAAGAGCAGACTGACCCCTCTCTGTCAATGTAACACATACAGGGAAGAGCAGACTGACCCCTCTCTGTCAATGTAACACACCCAGGGAAGAGCAGACAACCCCACTCTGTAAATGTAACACACCCAGGGAACAGCAGACTGACCCCACTCTGTCAATGTCACGCACCCAGGGAAGAGCAGACGGACCCCACCCTGTCAAAGTAACACACCCAGGGAAGGGCAGACTGACCCCACTCTGTCAATGTAACACTCCCAGGGAAGAGCAGACTGACCCCACTCTGTCAATTTAAAACAACCAGGGAAGAGCAGACTGACCCCACTCTGTCAATGAAACACACCCAGGGAAGAGTAGACTGACCCCACTCTGCCAATATAACCCAGCCAGGGAAGAGCAGACTGACCCCACTCTGTCAATGTATCACACCCAGGGAAGGGCAGACTGACCCCACTCTGCCAATGCAACACACCCAGGGAAGAACAAACTGACCCCACTCTGTCAATGTAACGCACCCAGGGAAGAGCAGACTGACCCCACTCTGTCAATGTAACACACCCTGGGAAGAGCAGACTGACCCCACTCTGTCTTTGTAACACACCCAGGGAAGAGCAGACTGACTTCACTATGTCAATGTAACACACCCAGGGAAGAGCAGACTTACCCCATTGTCAATGTAACACACCCAGGGAAAGGCAGACGGACCCTGTTCTGTCAATGTAACACACCCAGGGAAGAGCATACTGACCCCACTCTGTCAATGTAACGCACCCAGGGAAGAGCAGACTGACCCCACTCTGTCAGTATAACACACCCAGGGAAGAGCAGACTGACCCCACTCTGTCAATGTAACACACCCAGGGAAGAGCAGACTGACCCCACTCTGTCAATGTAAGACACACAGGGAAGAGTAGACTGACCCCACTCTGTCAATGTAACACACCCAGGGAAGAGCAGACTCACACCACTCTGTTAATGTAAAACACCCTGGGAAGAGCAGACTGACCCCTTTCTGTAAACGTTACACACCCAGGGAAGATCAGACTGACCCAACTCTGTCAATGTAACACATTCTGGGAAGAGCAGACTGACCCCACTCTGTCAATGTAACACACCCAGGGAAGAGCAGACTGACCCCATTCTGTCAATGTAACACACACAGGGAAGAGCAGACTGACCCCACTCTGTCAATGTAACTCACCCAGGGAAGAGAAGATTGCTCCCCCATTGTCAATGTAACACACCCAGGGGAGACCAGAGTGACCTCTCTATCTCAATGTAACTCACCTAGGGAAGAGCAGACTGACCCCAATCTGTCAAAGTAACACACTCAGGGAAGAGCAGACTGTCCCCACTCTGTCAAAGTAACACACTCAGGGAAGAGCAGACTGACCTCACTCTGTCAATGTAACACACCCAGGGAAGAGCAGACTGTCCCCACTCTGTCAATGTAACACACCCAGGGAAGATCAGACTGACCCAACTCTGTCAATGTTACACATTCTGGGAAGAGCAGGCTGACCGAACTCTGTCATTGTAACACACCCAGGACAAGCAGACTGACCCCTCTCTGTCATTGTAACACACCCAGGGAAGAGCAGACTGACCTCACTCTGTCAATGTAACACACCCAGGGAAGACAGACTAACCCCACTCTGTCAATGTAACACACCCAGGGAAGAGCAGACTGACCCCACTCTGTCAATATAACACACACAGGGAAGAGCAGACTGACCCCACTCTGTCAATCTCACGCACCCAGGGAAGAGCAGACTGACCGCACTCTGTCAATGTAACACACCCAGGGAAGAGCAGACTGACCCCACTCTGTCAATGTAACAAACCCTGGGAAGAGCAGACTGACCCCAATCTGTCAATGTAACTCAGCCTGGGAAGAGCAGACTGACCCCACTCTGTCAATGTCACGCACCCAGGGAAGAGAAGATTGACCCCCCTCTGTCAATGTAACACACCCAGGGTAGAGCGGAATGACCCCACTCTGTCAATTTAAATCACCCAGGGAAGAGCAGACTGACCCCACTCTGTCAGTATATCACACCCAGGGAAGAGCAGACTGACCCCACTCTGACAATGTAACTCACCCAGGGAAGAGCAGACTGACCCCACTCTGTCAATGTAAGACACCCAGGGAAGAGTAGACTGACCCCACTCTGTCAATGTAATACACCCAGGGTAGAGCAGACTGACCTCACTCTGTCAATGTAATACACCCAGGGTAGAGCAGACTGACCCCACTCTGTCAATGTAACACACCCAGGGAAGAGCAGACTGACATCAATCTGTCAATGTAAAACACGCAGGGAAGAGCAGACTGACCCCACTCTGTCAATGTCACGCACCCAGGGAAGAGCAGACTGACCCCACTCTGTCAATGTAAAACACCCAGGGAAGAGCAGACTGACCCCACTCTGTCAATGTCACGCACCCAGGGAAGAGCACACTGACCGCACTCTGTCAATGTAACACACCCAGGGAAGACCAGGCTGACCCCACTCTGTCAATGTAACGCACCCTGGGAAGAGCAGACTGACCCCAATCTGTCAATGTAACACACCCAGGGAAGAGCAGACTGACCCCACTCTGTCAAATAACACACCCTGGGAAGAGCAGACTGACCCCACTCTGTCACTGAAACACACCCAGGGAAGAGCAGACTGACCCCACTCTGTCAATGTAACAAACCCAGGGAAGATCAGACTGACCCCACTCTGTTAATGAAACACACCCAGGGAAGAGTAGACTGACCCCACTCTGCCAATATAACCCAGCCAGGGAAGAGCAGACTGACCCCAATCTGTCAATTTAACACACCCAGGGAAGAGCAGACTGACCACTCTCTGTCAATGTAACTCTCCCAGGGAAGAACTAACTGACACCACTCTGGCAATGTAACACACCCAGGGAAAAGCAGACTGACCTCACTCGGTCAATATAACAGACACAGGGAAGAGCAGACTGACCACACTCTGTCATTGCAACACAACCAGGGAAGAGCAGACTGAGTTCACTCTGTCAATGTAACACACCCAGGGAAGAGCAGACTGACCCCTGTCTCTCAACGTTATACACCCAGGGAACATCAGACTGTCCCAACTCTGTCAATGTAACACACCCAGGAAAGAGCAGACTGACCCCACTCTGTCTTTGTAACACACCCAGGGAAGAGCAGACTGACCTCTCTCTGTCAATGTAACACACCCAGGGAAGAGCAGACTAACCCCATTGTCAATGTAACACACCCAGGGAAAGGCAGACGGACCCTGTTCTGTCAATGTAACACACCCAGGGAAGAGCATACTGAACCCACTCTGTCAATGTAACGCACCCAGGGAAGAGCAGACTGACCCCACTCTGTCTGTATAACACACCCAGGGAAGAGCAGACTGACCCCACTCTGTCAATGTAACACACCCAGGGAAGAGCAGACTGACCCCACTCTGTCAATGTAAGACACACAGGGAAGAGTAGACTGACCCCACTCTGTCAATGTAACACACCCAGGGAAGAGCAGACTCACCCCACTCTGTTAATGTAAAACACCCAAGGAAGAGCAGACTGACCCCTTTCTGTCAACGTTACACACCCAGGGAAGATCAGACTGACCCAACTCTGTCAATGTAACACATTCTGGGAAGAGCAGACTGACCCCACTCTGTCAATGCAACTCACCCAGGGAAGAGCAGACTGACCCCACTCTATCATTGTAACACACCCAGGGAAGAGCAGACTGACTTCACTCTGTCAATGTAACACTCCCAGGGAAGGGCAGACTGACCCCATTCTGTCAATGTAACACACACAGGGAAGAGCAGACTGGCCCCACTCTGTCAATGTAACTCACCCAGGGAAGAGAAGATTGCCCCCCCATTGTCAATGTAACACACCCAGGGGAGACCAGAGTGACCTCTCTATCTCAATGTAACTCACCTAGGGAAGAGCAGACTGACCCCAATCTGTCAAAGTAACACACTCAGGGAAGAGCAGACTGTCCCCACTCTGTCAAAGTAACACACTCAGGGAAGAGCAGACTGACCTCACTCTGTCAATGTAACACACCCAGGGAAGAGCAGACTGTCCCCACTCTGTCAATGTAACACGCCCAGGGAAGAGCAGACTGACCCCACTCTGTCAATCTCACGCACCCAGGGAAGAGCACACTGATCGCACTCTGTCAATGTAACACACGCAGGGAAGAGTAGACTGACCCCACTCTGTCAATGTAACACACGCAGAGAAGAGTAGACTGACCCCACTCTGTCAATGTAACACACACAGGGAAGAGCAGACGGACCCCACTCTGTCAATGTAACACACCTTGTGAGGAGCAGACTGACCCCAATCTGTCAATGTAACACACCCAGGGAAGAGCAGACTGACCCCACTCTGTCAATGTAAGACACCCAGTGCAGAGTAGACTGATCCCACTCAGTCAATGTAACACACCCAGGGAAGAGCAGACTGACCTCACCCTGTCAATGTAACACACCCAGGGAAGAGCAGACTGACCCCACTCTGTCAATGGAACACACCCAGGGAAGAGCAGACTGACCCCACTCTGTCAATGTAAAACACCCAGGGAAGAGCAGACTGACCCCTTTCTGTCAACGTTTCACACCCAGGGATGATCAGACTGACCCAACTCTGTCAATGTAACACATTCTGGGAAGAGCAGGCTGACCCAACTCTGTCATTGTAACACACCCAGGGAAGAGCAGACTGACCCCTCTCTGTCATTGTAACACACCCAGGGAAGAGCAGACTGACCTCACTCCGTCAATGTAACACACCCAGGGAAGAGCAGACTAACCCCACTCTGTCAATGTAACACACCCAGGGAAGAGCAGACTGACCCCACTCTGTCAATGTAACACACCCAGGGAAGAGCAGACTGACCCCACTCTGTCAATGTCACGCACCCAGGGAAGAGCAGACTGACCGCACTCTGTCAATGTCACGCACCCAGGGAAGAGCAGACTGACCCCACTGTGTCAATGTAACACACCCAGGGAAGAGCAGACTGACCCCACACATTCAATGTAACAAATCCAGGGAAGAGCAGACTGACACCTCTCTGTCAATGTAACACACCCAGGGAAGAGCAGACTGACCCAACTCTGTCAATGTAACACACCCAGGGAAGAGCAGACTGACCCCACTCTGTCAATGTCACGCACCCAGGGAAGAGCAGACTGACCGCACACTGTCAATGTAACACACCCAGGGAAGAGCAGATTGACCCCACTGTGTCAATGTAACACACCCAGGGAAGAGCAGACTGACCCCACACTTTCAATGTAACCCACCGAGGGAAGAGCAGACTGACCCCTCCCTGTCAATGTAACACACCCAGGGAAGAGCAGACTGAAACCACTCTGGCAATGTAACACACCCAGGTAAGAGCAGACTGACCTCACCCGGTCAAATATAACAGACACAAGGAAGAGCAGACTGACCACACTCTGTCATTGCAACACACCCAGGGAAGAGCAGACTGACCCCTTTCTGTCAACGTTATACACCCAGGGAAGATCAGACTGACCCAACTCTGTCAATGTAACACACCGCGGGAAGAGCAGACAGACCCCACTCGGTCAATGTAAAACACCCAAGGAAGAGCAGACTGACCCCACTCTGTCATTGTAACACACCCAGGGAAGAGCAGACTGACCCCTCTCTGTCAATGTAACACACCCAGGGAAGAGCAGACTGACACCACTGTGTCAATGTAACACACCCAGGGAAGAGCAGACTGACCCCACTGTGTCAATGTAACACACCCAGGGAAGAGCAGACTGACCCCACACATTCAATGGAACACATCCAGGGAAGAGCAGACTGACCCCTCTCTGTCAATGTAACACACCCAGGGAAGAGCAGACTGACCCCACTCTGAAAATGTAACACATCCAGGGAAGAGCAGACTGACCCCACCCTGTCAAAGTAACACACCCAGGGAAGGGCAGACTGACCCCACCCTGTCAATGTAACATTCCCAGGGAAGGGCAGACTGAACCCACTCTGTCAATGAAACACACCCAGGGAAGAGTAGACTGACCCCACTCTGCCAATATAACCCAGCCAGGGAAGAGCAGACTGACCCCAATCTGTCAATTTAACACACTCAGGGAAGAGCAGACTGACCCCACTCTGCCAATGTAACACACCCAGGGATGAGCAGACTGACCACTCTCTGTCAATGTAACACTCCCAGGGAACAACTAACTGACACCACTCTGGCAATGTAACACACCCAGGGAAAAGCAGACTGACCTCACTCGGTCAATATAACAGACACAGGGAAGAGCAGACTGACCACACTCTGTCAATGTCACGCTCCCAGGGAAGAGCAGACTGACCCCACTCAGTCAATGTAACACACCCAGGGAAGAGCAGACTGACCCCACTCTGTCAATGTCACGGACCCAGGGAAGAGCACACTGACCGCACACTGTCAATGTAACACACACAGGGAAGAGCAGACTGACCCCACTCTGTCAATGTAACACACCCTGGGAAGAGCAGACTGACCCCAATCTGTCAATGTAACACACCCTGGGAAGAGCAGACTGACCCCACTCTGTCACTGTAACACACCCAGGGAAGAGCAGACTGACCGCATTCAGTCAATGTAACCCACCCATGGAAGAGCAGACTGACCCCACTCTGTCAATCTAATGCACCCTGGGAAGAGCAGACTGACCCCACTCTGTCACTGTAACACACCCAGGGACGAGCAGACTGTCCCCACTCTGTCAATGTAACACGCCCAGGGAAGGGTAGACTGACCCAACTCTGTCAATGAAACACACCCAAGGAAGAGCAGACTGACCCCACTCTGTCAATGTAACACACCCAGGGACGAGCAGACTGACCCCACTCTGTCAATGTAACACGCCCAGGGAAGGGTAGACTGACCGCACTCTGTCAATGAAACACACCCAAGGAAGAGCAGACTGACCCCACTCTGTCAATGTAACATACCCTGGGAGGAGCAGACTGACCCCACTCTGTCAATGTAACACACCCTGGGAAGAGCAGACTGACCGCACTCTGTCAATGTAACACACGCAGGGAAGAGTAGACTGACCCCACTCTGTCAATGTAGCACACGCAGGGAAGAGTAGACTGACCCCACTCTGTCAATGTAACACACACAGGGAAGGGCAGACGGACCCCACTCTGTCAATGTAACACACCCTGGGAGGAGCAGACTGACCCCACTCTGTCAATGTAACACACCCAGGGAAGAGCAGACTGACCCCACTCTGTCAATGTAAGACACCCAGTGAAGAGGAGACTGACCCCACTCTGTCAATGTAACACACCCAGGGAAGAGCAGAATGACCTCACTCTGTCAATGTAACACACCCATGGAAGAGCAGACTGACCCCACTCTGTCAATGTAACACACTCGGGGAAGAGCAGACTGACCCCACTCTGTCAATGTAAAACACCCAGGGAAGAGCAGACTGACCCCTTTCTGTCAACGTTTCACACCCAGGGAAGATCAGACTGACCCAACTCTGTCAATGTAACACATTCTGGGAAGAGCAGACTGACCCAACTCTGTCATTGCAACACACCCAGGGAAGAGTAGACTGACCCCTCTCTGTCATTGTAACACACCCAGGGAAGAGCAGACTGACCTCACTCTGTCAATGTAACACACCCAGGGAAGAGCAGACTGAGCCCCCTCTGTCAATGTAACACAACCAGGGAACAGACGATTGACCTGGCTAGGTCAATGTAACATACCCAGGGAAGAGCAGACTAACCCCACTCTGTCAATGTAACACAGCCAGGGAAGAGCAGACTGACCCCACTCTGTCAATGTAAGACACCCAGGGAAGAGCAGACTGACCCCACTCTGTCAATATCACGCACCCAGGGAAGAGCAGACTGACCGCACTCTGTCAAAGTCACGCACCCAGGGAAGAGCAGACTGACCCCACTGTGTCAATGTAACACACCCAGGGAAGAGCAGACTGAACCCACACACTCAATGTAACACATCCAGGGAAGAGCAGACTGACCCCTCTCTGTCAATGTAACACACCCAGGGAAGAGCAGACTGACTCCACTCTGTGAATGTAACACACCCAGGGAAGAGCAGACTGACCCCACTCTGTCAATGTCACGCACCCAGGGAAGAGCAGACTGACCGCACACTGTCAATGTAACACACCCAGGGAAGAGCAGATTGACCCCACTGTGTCAATTTAACACACCCAGGGAAGAGCAGACTGACCCCACGCTTTCAATGTAACCCACCGAGGGAAGAGCAGACTGACCCCTCTCTGTCAATGTAACACACCCAGGGAAGAGCAGACTGAAACCACTCTGGCAATGTAACACACCCAGGGAAGAGCAGACTGACCTCACCCGGTCAAATATAACAGACACAGGGAAGATCAGACTGACCACACTCTGTCATTGCAACACACCCAGGGAAGAGCAGACTGACCCCTTTCTGTCAACGTTATACCCCCAGGGAAGATCAGACTAACCCAACTCTGTCAATGTAACACACCGCGGGAAGAGCAGACTGACCCCACTCGGTCAATGTAAAACACCCAAGGAAGAGCAGACTCACCCCACTCTGTCATTGTAACACACCCAGGGAAGAGCAGACTGACCCCTCTCTGTCAATGTAACACACCCAGGGAAGAGCAGACTGACCCCACTCTGTCAATGTAACGCACCCAGGGAAGAGCAGACTGACCCCACTCTGTCAATGTAACACACCCAGGGAAGAGCAGACTGACACCACACATTCAATGGAACACATCCAGGGAAGAGCAGACTGACCCCTCTCTGTCAATGTAACACACCCAGGGAAGAGCAGACTGACCCCACTCTGTCAATGTATCACACCCAGGGAAGAGCAGACTGACCCCACACATTCAATGGAACACACCCAGGGAAGAGCAGACTGACCCCATTGTGTCAATGTAACACACCCAGGGAAGAGCAGACTGACCCCACACATTCAATGGAACACATCCAGGGAAGAGCAGACTGACCCCTCTCTGTCAATGTAACACACCCAGGGAAGAGCAGACTGACCCCACTCTGTCAATGTAACGCACCCAGGGAAGAGCAGACTGACCCCACTCTGTCAATGTTACACACCCAGGGAAGAGCAGACTGACACCACACATTCAATGGAACACATCCAGGGAAGAGCAGACTGACCCCTCTCTGTCAATGTAACACACCCAGGGAAGAGCAGACTGACCCCACTCTGTCAATGTATCACACCCAGGGAAGAGCAGACTGACCCCACACATTCAATGGAACACACCCAGGGAAGAGCAGACTGACCCCATTGTGTCAATGTAACACACCCAGGGAAGAGCAGACTGACCCCACACATTCAATGGAACATATCCAGGGAAGAGCAGACTGACACCTCTCTGTCAATGTAACACACCCAGGGAAGAGCAGACTGACCCCACTCTGTAAATGTAACACACCCAGGAAACAGCAGACTGACCCCACTCTGTCAATGTCACGCACCCAGGGAAGAGCAGACTGACCCCACCCTGTCAAAGTAACACACCCAGGGAAGGGCAGATTGACCCCACTCTGTCAATGTAACACTCCCAGGGAAGAGAAGACTGACCCCACTCTGTCAATTTAAAACACCCAGGGAAGAGCACGCTGACCCCACTCTGTCAATGAAACACACCCAGGGAAGAGCAGACTGACCCCACTCTGCCAATATAACCCAGCCAGGGAAGAGCAGACTGACCCCAATCTGTCAATGTAACACACCCAGGGAAGGGCAGACTGACCCCACTCTGCAAATGTAACACACCCAGGGATGAGCAGACTGACCACTCTCTGTCAATGTAACACTCCCAGGGAAGAACTAACTGACACCACTCTGGCAATGTAACACACCCAGGGAAAAGCAGACTGACCTCACTCGGTCAATATAACAGACACAGGGAAGAGCAGACTGACCACACTCTGTCATTGCAACACACCCAGGGAAGAGCAGACTGAGTTCACTCTGTCAAAGTAACACACCCAGGGAAGAGCAGACTGACCCCTGTCTCTCAACGTTATACACCCAGGGAACATCAGACTGTCCCAACTCTGTCAATGTAACACACCCAGGAAAGAGCAGACTGACCCCACTCTGTCATTGTAACACACCCAGGGAAGAGCAGACTGACCTCACTCTGTCAATGTAACACACGCAGGGAAGAGCAGACTAACCCCATTGTCAATGTAACACACCCAGGGAAAGGCAGACGGACCCTGTTCTGTCAATGTAACACACCCAGGGAAGAGCATACTGACCCCACTCTGTCAATGTAACGCACCCAGGGAAGAGCAGACTGACCCCACTCTGTCTGTATAACACACCCAGGGAAGAGCAGACTGACCCCACTCTGTCAATGTAACACACCCACGGAAGAGCAGACTGACCCCACTCTGTCAATGTAAGACACACAGGGAAGAGTAGACTGACCCCACTCTGTCAATGTAACACACCCAGGGAAGAGCAGACTCACCCCACTCTGTTAATGTAAAACACCCAGGGAAGAGCAGACTGACCCCTTTCTGTCAACGTTAAACACCCAGGGAAGATCAGACTGACCCAACTCTGTCAATGTAACACATTCTGGGAAGAGCAGACTGACCCCACTCTGTCAATGCAACACACCCAGGGAAGAGCAGACTGACCCCACTCTATCATTGTAACACACCCAGGGAAGAGCAGACTGACTTCACTCTGTCAATGTAACACACCCAGGGAAGAGCAGACTGACCCCATTCTGTCAATGTAACACACACAGGGAAGAGCAGACTGACCCCACTCTGTCAATGTAACTCACCCAGGGAAGAGAAGATTGCCCCCCCTTTGTCAATGTAACACACTAAGGGGAGACCTAGGTGACCTCTCTATCTCAATGTAACTCACCTAGGGAAGAGCAGACTGACCCCACTCTGTCAAAGTAACACACTCAGGGAAGAGCAGACTGTCCCCACTCTGTCAAAGTAACACACTCAGGGAAGAGCAGACTGACCCCACTCTGTCAATGTAAAACACCCAGGGAAGAGCAGACTGACCCCACCCTGTCAATGTAACACACCCAGGGAAGAGCAGACTGACCCCACTGTGTCAATGTAACACACCCAGGGAAGAGCAGACTGACCCCACACATTCAATGTAACACATACAGGGAAGAGCAGACTGACCCCTCTCTGTCAATGTAACACTCCCAGGGAAGAGCAGACTGACTCCACTCTGTGAATGTAACACACCCAGGGAAGAGCAGACTGACCCCACTCTGTCAATGTCACGCACCCAGGGAAGAGCAGACTGACCGCACACTGTCAATGTAACACACCCAGGGAAGAGCAGATTGACCCCACTGTGTCAATTTAACACACCCAGGGAAGAGCAGACTGACCCCACACTTTCAATGTAACGCACCCAGGGAAGAGCAGACTGACCCCACTCTGTCAATGTAACACACCCAGGGAAGAGCAGACTGACACCACACATTCAATGGAACACATCCAGGGAAGAGCAGACTGACCCCTCTCTGTCAATGTAACACACCCAGGGAAGAGCAGACTGACCCCACTCTGTCAATGTATCACACCCAGGGAAGAGCAGACTGACCCCACACATTCAATGGAACACACCCAGGGAAGAGCAGACTGACCCCATTGTGTCAATGTAACACACCCAGGGAAGAGCAGACTGACCCCACACATTCAATGGAACATATCCAGGGAAGAGCAGACTGACACCTCTCTGTCAATGTAACACACCCAGGGAAGAGCAGACTGACCCCACTCTGTAAATGTAACACACCCAGGAAACAGCAGACTGACCCCACTCTGTCAATGTCACGCACCCAGGGAAGAGCAGACTGACCCCACCCTGTCAAAGTAACACACCCAGGGAAGGGCAGATTGACCCCACTCTGTCAATGTAACACTCCCAGGGAAGAGAAGACTGACCCCACTCTGTCAATTTAAAACACCCAGGGAAGAGCACGCTGACCCCACTCTGTCAATGAAACACACCCAGGGAAGAGCAGACTGACCCCACTCTGCCAATATAACCCAGCCAGGGAAGAGCAGACTGACCCCAATCTGTCAATGTAACACACCCAGGGAAGGGCAGACTGACCCCAGTCTGCAAATGTAACACACCCAGGGATGAGCAGACTGACCACTCTCTGTCAATGTAACACTCCCAGGGAAGAACTAACTGACACCACTCTGGCAATGTAACACACCCAGGGAAAAGCAGACTGACCTCACTCGGTCAATATAACAGACACAGGGAAGAGCAGACTGACCACACTCTGTCATTGCAACACACCCAGGGAAGAGCAGACTGAGTTCACTCTGTCAAAGTAACACACCCAGGGAAGAGCAGACTGACCCCTGTCTCTCAACGTTATACACCCAGGGAACATCAGACTGTCCCAACTCTGTCAATGTAACACACCCAGGAAAGAGCAGACTGACCCCACTCTGTCATTGTAACACACCCAGGGAAGAGCAGACTGACCTCACTCTGTCAATGTAACACACGCAGGGAAGAGCAGACTAACCCCATTGTCAATGTAACACACCCAGGGAAAGGCAGACGGACCCTGTTCTGTCAATGTAACACACCCAGGGAAGAGCATACTGACCCCACTCTGTCAATGTAACGCACCCAGGGAAGAGCAGACTGACCCCACTCTGTCTGTATAACACACCCAGGGAAGAGCAGACTGACCCCACTCTGTCAATGTAACACACCCACGGAAGAGCAGACTGACCCCACTCTGTCAATGTAAGACACACAGGGAAGAGTAGACTGACCCCACTCTGTCAATGTAACACACCCAGGGAAGAGCAGACTCACCCCACTCTGTTAATGTAAAACACCCAGGGAAGAGCAGACTGACCCCTTTCTGTCAACGTTACACACCCAGGGAAGATCAGACTGACCCAACTCTGTCAATGTAACACATTCTGGGAAGAGCAGACTGACCCCACTCTGTCAATGCAACACACCCAGGGAAGAGCAGACTGACCCCACTCTATCATTGTAACACACCCAGGGAAGAGCAGACTGACTTCACTCTGTCAATGTAACACACCCAGGGAAGAGCAGACTGACCCCATTCTGTCAATGTAACACACACAGGGAAGAGCAGACTGACCCCACTCTGTCAATGTAACTCACCCAGGGAAGAGAAGATTGCCCCCCCTTTGTCAATGTAACACACTAAGGGGAGACCTAGGTGACCTCTCTATCTCAATGTAACTCACCTAGGGAAGAGCAGACTGACCCCACTCTGTCAAAGTAACACACTCAGGGAAGAGCAGACTGTCCCCACTCTGTCAAAGTAACACACTCAGGGAAGAGCAGACTGACCCCACTCTGTCAATGTAAAACACCCAGGGAAGAGCAGACTGACCCCACCCTGTCAATGTAACACACCCAGGGAAGAGCAGACTGACCCCACTGTGTCAATGTAACACACCCAGGGAAGAGCAGACTGACCCCACACATTCAATGTAACACATACAGGGAAGAGCAGACTGACCCCTCTCTGTCAATGTAACACTCCCAGGGAAGAGCAGACTGACTCCACTCTGTGAATGTAACACACCCAGGGAAGAGCAGACTGACCCCACTCTGTCAATGTCACGCACCCAGGGAAGAGCAGACTGACCGCACACTGTCAATGTAACACACCCAGGGAAGAGCAGATTGACCCCACTGTGTCAATTTAACACACCCAGGGAAGAGCAGACTGACCCCACACTTTCAATGTAACCCACCGAGGGAAGAGCAGACTGACCCCTCTCTGTCAATGTAACACCCCCAGGGAAGAGCAGACTGAAACCACTCTGGCAATGTAACACACCCAGCGAAGAGCAGACTGACCTCACCCGGTCAAATATAACAGACACAGGGAAGAGCAGACTGACCACACTCTGTCAATGTCACGCACCCAGGGAAGAGCAGACTGACCCCACCCTGTCAAAGTAACACACCCAGGGAAGGGCAGACTGACCCCACCCTGTCAATGTAACATTCCCAGGGAAGGGCAGACTGAACCCACTCTGTCAATGAAACACACCCAGGGAAGAGTAGACTGACCCCACTCTGCCAATATAACCCAGCCAGGGAAGAGCAGACTGACCCCAATCTGTCAATTTAACACACCCAGGGAAGGGCAGACTGACACCACTCTGCCAATGTAACACACCCAGGGATGAGCAGACTGACCACTCTCTGTCAATGTTACACTCCCAGGGAACAACTAACTGACACCACTCTGGCAATGTAACACACCCAGGGAAAAGCAGACTGAACTCACTCGGTCAATATAACAGACACAGGGAAGAGCAGACTGACCACACTCTGTCAATGTCACGCTCCCAGGGAAGAGCAGACTGACCCCACTCTGTCAATGTAACACACCCAGGGAAGAGCAGACTGACCCCACTCTGTCAATGTCACGCACCCAGGGAAGAGCACACTGACCGCACTCTGTCAATGTAACACACCCAGGGAAGAGCAGACTGACCCCACTCTGTCAATGTAACACACCCAGGGAAGAGCAGACTGACCCCAATCTTTCAATGTAACACACCCTGGGAAGAGCAGACTGACCCCACTCTGTCACTGTAACACACCCAGGGAAGAGCAGACTGACCCCACTCTGTCAATGTAACAAACCCATGGAAGAGCAGACTGACCCCACTCTGTCAATGTAACAGACGCTGGTAAGAGCAGACTGACCGCACTCAGTCAATGTAACCCACCCAGGGAAGAGCAGACTGACCCCACTCTGTCAATCTAATGCACCCTGGGAAGAGCAGACTGACCCCACTCTGTCACTGTAACACACCCAGGGACGAGCAGACTGTCCCCACTCTGTCAATGTAACACGCCCAGAGAAGGGTAGACTGACCCCACTCTGTCAATGAAACACACCCAAGGAAGAGCAGACTGACCCCACTCTGTCAATGTAACACACCCAGGGACGAGCAGACTGACCCCACTCTGTCAATGTAACACGCCCAGGGAAGGGTAGACTGACCCCACTCTGTCAATGAAACACACCCAAGGAAGAGCAGACTGACCCCACTCTGTCAATGTAACATACCCTGGGAGGAGCAGACTGACCACACTCTGTCAATGTAACACACCCTGGGAAGAGCAGACTGACCGCCCTCTGTCAATGTAACACACGCAGGGAAGAGTAGACTGACCCCACTCTGTCAATGTAGCACACGCAGGGAAGTGTACACTGACCCCACTCTGTCAATGTAACACACACAGGGAAGAGCAGACGGACCCCACTCTGTCAATGTAACACACCCTGGGAGGAGCAGACTGACCCCACTCTGTCAATGTAACACACCCAGGGAAGAGCAGACTGACCCCACTCTGTCAATGTAAGACACCCAGTGAAGAGGAGACTGACCCCACTCTGTCAATGTAACACACCCAGGGAAGAGCAGACTGACCTCACTCTGTCAATGTAACACACCCAGGGAAGACCAGACTGACCCCACTCTGTCAATGTAACACACCCAGGGAAGAGCAGACTGACCCCACTCTGTCAATGTAAAACACCCAGGGAAGAGCAGACTGACCCCTTTCTGTCAACGTTTCACACCCAGGGAAGATCAGACTGACCCAACTCTGTCATTGTAACACACCCAGGGAAGAGCAGACTGACCCCTCTCTGTCATTGTAACACACCCAGGGAAGAGCAGACTGACCTCACTCTGTCAATGTAACACACCCAGGGAAGAGCAGACTGAGCCCCCTCTGTCAATGTAACACAACCAGGGAACAGACGATTGACCTGGCTAGGTCAATGTAACATACCCAGGGAAGAGCAGACTTACCCCACTCTGTCAATGTAACACACCCAGGGAAGAGCAGACTGACCCCACTCTGTCAATGTAACACACCCAGGGAAGAGCAGACTGACCCCACTCTGTCAATATCACGCACCCAGGGAAGAGCAGACTGACCGCACTCTGTCAATGTCACGCACCCAGGGAAGAGCAGACTGACCCCACTGTGTCAATGTAACACACCCAGGGAAGAGCAGACTGACCCCACACATTCAATGTAACACATACAGGGAAGAGCAGACTGACCCCTCTCTGTCAATGTAACACTCCCAGGGAAGAGCAGACTGACTCCACTCTGTGAATGTAACACACCCAGGGAAGAGCAGACTGACCCCACTCTGTCAATGTCACGCACCCAGGGAAGAGCAGACTGACCGCACACTGTCAATGTAACACACCCAGGGAAGAGCAGATTGACCCCACTGTGTCAATTTAACACACCCAGGGAAGAGCAGACTGACCCCACGCTTTCAATGTAACCCACCGAGGGAAGAGCAGACTGACCCCTCTCTGTCAATGTAACACACCCAGGGAAGAGCAGACTGAAACCACTCTGGCAATGTAACACACCCAGGGAAGAGCAGACTGACCTCACCCGGTCAAATATAACAGACACAGGGAAGAGCAGACTGACCACACTCTGTCATTGCAACACACCCAGGGAAGAGCAGACTGACCCCTTTCTGTCAACGTTATACCCCCAGGGAAGATCAGACTGACCCAACTCTGTCAATGTAACACACCGCGGGAAGAGCAGACTGACCCCACTCGGTCAATGTAAAACACCCAAGGAAGAGCAGACTGACCCCACTCTGTCATTGTAACACACCCAGGGAAGAGCAGACTGACCCCTCTCTGTCAATGTAACACACCCAGGGAAGAGCAGACTGACCCCACTCTGTCAATGTAACACACCCAGGGAAGAGCAGACTGACCCCACTCTGTCAATGTAACACACCCAGGGAAGAGCAGACTGACACCACACATTCAATGGAACACATCCAGGGAAGAGCAGACTGACCCCTCTCTGTCAATGTAACACACCCAGGGAAGAGCAGACTGACCCCACTCTGTCAATGTAGCACACCCAGGGAAGAGCAGACTGACCCCACTCTGTCAATGTAACACACCCAGGGAAGAGCAGACTGACCCCATTGTGTCAATGTAACACACCCAGGGAAGAGCAGACTGACCCCACACATTCAATGGAACACATCCAGGGAAGAGCAGACTGACCCCTCTCTGTCAATGTAACACACCCAGGGAATAGCAGACTGACCCCACTCTGTAAATGTAACACACACAGGGAACAGCAGACTGACCCCACTCTGTCAATGTCACGCACCCAGGGAAGAGCAGACTGACCCCACCCTGTCAAAGTAACACACCCAGGGAAGGGCAGACTGACCCCACTCTGTCAATGTAACACTCCCAGGGAAGAGCAGACTGACCCCACTCTGTCAATTTAAAACACCCAGGGAAGTGCACGCTGACCCCACTCTGTCAATGAAACACACCCAGGGAAGAGCAGACTGACCCCACTCTGCCAATATAACCCAGCCAGGGAAGAGCAGACTGACCCCAATCTGTCAATGTAACACACCCAGGGAAGGGCAGACTGACCCCACTCTGCCAATGTAACACACCCAGGGATGAGCAGACTGACCACTCTCTGTCAATGTAACACTCCCAGGGAAGAACTAACTGACACCACTCTGGCAATGTAACACACCCAGGGAAAAGCAGACTGACCTCACTCGGTCAATATAACAGACACAGGGAAGAGCAGACTGACCACACTCTGTCATTGCAACACACCCAGGGAAGAGCAGACTGAGTTCACTCTGTCAAAGTAACACACCCAGGGAAGAGCAGACTGACCCCTGTCTCTCAACTTTATACACCCAGGGAACATCAGACTGTCCCAACTCTGTCAATGTAACACACCCAGGAAAGAGCAGACTGACCCCACTCAGTCATTGTAACACACCCAGGGAAGAGCAGACTGACCTCACTCTGTCAATGTAACACACCCAGGGAAGAGCAGACTAACCCCATTGTCAATGTAACACACCCAGGGAAAGGCAGACGGACCCTGTTCTGTCAATGTAACACACCCAGGGAAGAGCATACTGACCCCACTCTGTCAATGTAACGCACCCAGGGAAGAGCAGACTGACCCCACTCTGTCAGTATAACACACCCAGGGAAGAGCAGACTGACTCCACTCTGTCAATGTAACACACCCAGGGAAGAGCAGACTGACCCCACTCTGTCAATGTAAGACACACAGGGAAGAGTAGACTGACCCCACTCTGTCAATGTAACACACCCAGGGAAGAGCAGACTCACCCCACTCTGTTAATGTAAAACACCCAGGGAAGAGCAGACTGACCCCTTTCTGTCAACGTTACACACCCAGGGAAGATCAGACTGACCCAACTCTGTCAATGTAACACATTCTGGGAAGAGCAGACTGACCCCACTCTGTCATTGCAACACACCCAGGGAAGAGCAGACTGAGTTCACTCTGTCAAAGTAACACACCCAGGGAAGAGCAGACTGACCCCTGTCTCTCAACTTTATACACCCAGGGAACATCAGACTGTCCCAACTCTGTCAATGTAACACACCCAGGAAAGAGCAGACTGACCCCACTCAGTCATTGTAACACACCCAGGGAAGAGCAGACTGACCTCACTCTGTCAATGTAACACACCCAGGGAAGAGCAGACTAACCCCATTGTCAATGTAACACACCCAGGGAAAGGCAGACGGACCCTGTTCTGTCAATGTAACACACCCAGGGAAGAGCATACTGACCCCACTCTGTCAATGTAACGCACCCAGGGAAGAGCAGACTGACCCCACTCTGTCAGTATAACACACCCAGGGAAGAGCAGACTGACTCCACTCTGTCAATGTAACACACCCAGGGAAGAGCAGACTGACCCCACTCTGTCAATGTAAGACACACAGGGAAGAGTAGACTGACCCCACTCTGTCAATGTAACACACCCAGGGAAGAGCAGACTCACCCCACTCTGTTAATGTAAAACACCCAGGGAAGAGCAGACTGACCCCTTTCTGTCAACGTTACACACCCAGGGAAGATCAGACTGACCCAACTCTGTCAATGTAACACATTCTGGGAAGAGCAGACTGACCCCACTCTGTCAATGCAACACACCCAGGGAAGAGCAGACTGACCCCACTCTGTCATTGTAACACACCCAGGGAAGAGCAGACTGACTTCACTCTGTCAATGTAACACACCCAGGGAAGAGCAGACTGACCCCATTCTGTCAATGTAACACACACAGGGAAGAGCAGACTGACCCCACTCTGTCAATGTATCTCACCCAGGGAAGAGAAGGTTGCCCCCTCTTTGTCAATGTAACACACCCAGGGGAGACCAGAGTGACCTCTCTATCTCAATGTAACTCACCTAGGGAAGAGCAGACTGACCCCACTCTGTCAAAGTAACACACTCAGGGAAGAGCAGACTGTCCCCACTCTGTCAAAGTAACACACTCAGGGAAGAGCAGACTGACCTCACTCTGTCAATGTAACACACCCAGGGAAGAGCAGACTGTCCCCACTCTGTCAAAGTAACACACTCGGGGAAGTGCAGACTGACCCCACTCTGTCAATGTAACACACCCAGGGAAGAGCAGACTGACCCCACCCTGTCAATGTAACACACCCAGGGAAGAGCAGACTGACCCCACTGTGTCAATGTAACACACCCAGGGAAGAGCAGACTGACCCCACACATTCAATGTAACACATACAGGGAAGAGCAGACTGACCCCTCTCTGTCAATGTAACACTCCCAGGGAAGAGCAGACTGACTCCACTCTGTGAATGTAACACACCCAGGGAAGAGCAGACTGACCCCACTCTGTCAATGTCACGCACCCTGGGAAGAGCAGACTGACCGCACACTGTCAATGTAACACACGCAGGGAAGAGCAAATTGACCCCACTGTGTCAATTTAACACACCCAGGCAAGAGCAGACTGACCCCACACTTTCAATGTAACCCACCGAGGGAAGAGCAGACTGACCCCTCTCTGTCAATGTAACACACCCAGGGAAGAGCAGACTGAAACCACTCTGGCAATGTAACACTCCCAGCGAAGAGCAGACTGACCTCACCCGGTCAAATATAACAGACACAGGGAAGAGCAGACTGACCACACTCTGTCATTGCAACACACCCAGGGAAGAGCAGACTGACCCCTTTCTGTCAACGTTATACCCCCAGGGAAGATCAGACTGACCCAACTCTGTCAATGTAACACACCGCGGGAAGAGCAGACTGACCCCACTCGGTCAATGTAAAACACCCAAGGAAGAGCAGACTGACCCCACTCTGTCATTGTAACACACGCAGGGAAGAGCAGACTGACCCCTCTCTGTCAATGTAACACACCCAGGGAAGAGCAGACTGACCCCACTCTGTCAATGTAACACACCCAGGGAAGAGCAGACTGACCCCACTCTGTCAATGTAACACGCCCAGGGAAGAGCAGACTGACCCCACACATTCAATGGAACACATCCAGGGAAGAGCAGACTGACCGATCTCTGTCAATGTAACACACCCAGGGAAGAGCAGACTGACCCCACTCTGTCAATGTATCACACCCAGGGAAGAGCAGACTGACCCCACTCTGTCAATGTAACACACCCAGGGAAGAGCAGACTGACCCCATTGTGTCAATGTAACACACCCAGGGAAGCGCAGACTGACCCCACTCTGTAAATGTAACACACCCAGGGAACAGCAGACTGACCCCACTCTGTCAATGTCACGCACCCAGGGAAGAGCAGACTGACCCCACTCTGTCAATGTAACACACCCAGGGAAGGGCAGACTGACCCCACTCTGCCAAGGTAACACACCCAGGGATGAGCAGACTGACCACTCTCTGTCAATGTAACACTCCCAGGGAAGAACTAACTGACACCACTCTGGCAATGTAACACACCCAGGGAAAAGCAGACTGACCTCACTCGGTCAATATAACAGACACAGGGAAGAGCAGACTGACCACACTCTGTCATTGCAACACACCCAGGGAAGAGCAGACTGAGTTCACTCTGTCAATGTAACACACCCAGGGAAGAGCAGACTGACCCCTGTCTCTCAACGTTATACACCCAGGGAACATCAGACTGTCCCAACTCTGTCAATGTAACACACCCAGGAAAGAGCAGACTGACCCCACTCTGTCAATGTAACACACCCAGGGAAAGGCAGACGGACCCTGTTCTGTCAATGTAACACACCCAGGGAAGAGCATACTGACCCCACTCTGTCAATGTAACGCACCCAGGGAAGAGCAGACTGACCCCACTCTGTCAGTATAACACACCCAGGGAAGAGCAGACTGACCCCACTCTGTCAATGTAACACACCCACGGAAGAGCAGACTGACCCCACTCTGTCAATGTAAGACACACAGGGAAGAGTAGACTGACCCCACACATTCAATGTAACACACCCAGGGAAGAGCAGACTCACACCACTCTGTTAATGTAAAACACCCAGGGAAGAGCAGACTGACCCCTTTCTGTCAACGTTACACACCCAGGGAAGATCAGACTGACCCAACTCTGTCAATGTAACACATTTAGGGAAGAGCAGACTGACCCCACTCTGTCAATGCAACACACCCAGGGAAGAGCAGACTGACCCCACTCTATCATTGTAACACACCCAGGGAAGAGCAGACTGACTTCACTCTGTCAATGTAACACACCCAGGGAAGAGCAGACTGACCCCATTCTGTCAATGTAACACACACAGGGAAGAGCAGACTGACCCCACTCTGTCAATGTAACTCACCCAGGGAAGAGAAGATTGCCCCCACTTTGTCAATGTAACACACCCAGGGGAGACCAGAGTGACCTCTCTATCTCAATGTAACTCACCTAGGGAAGAGCAGACTGACCCCACTCTGTCAAAGTAACACACTCAGGGAAGAGCAGACTGTCCCCACTCTGTCAAAGTAACACACCCAGGGAAGAGCAGACGGACCCCACTCTGTCAATGTAACACACCCTGGGAGGAGCAGACTGACCCCACTCTGTCAATGTAACACACCCAGGGAAGAGCAGACTGACCCCACACATTCAATGGAACACATCCAGGGAAGAGCAGACTGACCGATCTCTGTCAATGTAACACACCCAGGGAAGAGCAGACTGACCCCACTCTGTCAATCTCACGCACCCAGGGAAGAGCAGACTGACCGCACTCTGTCAATGTAACACACCCAGGGAAGAGCAGACTGACCCCACTCTGTCAATGTAACAAACCCTGGGAAGAGCAGACTGACCCCAATCTGTCAATGTAACTCAGCCTGGGAAGAGCAGACTGACCCCCCTCTGTCAATGTAACACACCCAGGGTAGAGCGGAATGACCCCACTCTGTCAATTTAAATCACCCAGGGAAGAGCAGACTGACCCCACTCTGTCAGTATATCACACCCAGGGAAGAGCAGACTGACCCCACTCTGACAATGTAACTCACCCAGGGAAGAGCAGACTGACCCCACTCTGTCAATGTAAGACACCCAGGGAAGAGTAGACTGACCCCACTCTGTCAATGTAATACACCCAGGGTAGAGCAGACTGACCTCACTCTGTCAATGTAATACACCCAGGGTAGAGCAGACTGACCCCACTCTGTCAATGTAACACACCCAGGGAAGAGCAGACTGACATCAATCTGTCAATGTAAAACACGCAGGGAAGAGCAGACTGACCCCACTCTGTCAATGTCACGCACCCAGGGAAGAGCAGACTGACCCCACTCTGTCAATGTAAAACACCCAGGGAAGAGCAGACTGACCCCACTCTGTCAATGTCACGCACCCAGGGAAGAGCACACTGACCGCACTCTGTCAATGTAACACACCCAGGGAAGACCAGGCTGACCCCACTCTGTCAATGTAACGCACCCTGGGAAGAGCAGACTGACCCCAATCTGTCAATGTAACACACCCAGGGAAGAGCAGACTGACCCCACTCTGTCAAAGTAACACACCCTGGGAAGAGCAGACTGACCCCACTCTGTCACTGAAACACACCCAGGGAAGAGCAGACTGACCCCACTCTGTCAATGTAACAAACCCAGGGAAGATCAGACTGACCCCACTCTGTTAATGAAACACACCCAGGGAAGAGTAGACTGACCCCACTCTGCCAATATAACCCAGCCAGGGAAGAGCAGACTGACCCCAATCTGTCAATTTAACACACCCAGGGAAGAGCAGACTGACCACTCTCTGTCAATGTAACTCTCCCAGGGAAGAACTAACTGACACCACTCTGGCAATGTAACACACCCAGGGAAAAGCAGACTGACCTCACTCGGTCAATATAACAGACACAGGGAAGAGCAGACTGACCACACTCTGTCATTGCAACACAACCAGGGAAGAGCAGACTGAGTTCACTCTGTCAATGTAACACACCCAGGGAAGAGCAGACTGACCCCTGTCTCTCAACGTTATACACCCAGGGAACATCAGACTGTCCCAACTCTGTCAATGTAACACACCCAGGAAAGAGCAGACTGACCCCACTCTGTCTTTGTAACACACCCAGGGAAGAGCAGACTGACCTCTCTCTGTCAATGTAACACACCCAGGGAAGAGCAGACTAACCCCATTGTCAATGTAACACACCCAGGGAAAGGCAGACGGACCCTGTTCTGTCAATGTAACACACCCAGGGAAGAGCATACTGAACCCACTCTGTCAATGTAACGCACCCAGGGAAGAGCAGACTGACCCCACTCTGTCTGTATAACACACCCAGGGAAGAGCAGACTGACCCCACTCTGTCAATGTAACACACCCAGGGAAGAGCAGACTGACCCCACTCTGTCAATGTAAGACACACAGGGAAGAGTAGACTGACCCCACTCTGTCAATGTAACACACCCAGGGAAGAGCAGACTCACCCCACTCTGTTAATGTAAAACACCCAAGGAAGAGCAGACTGACCCCTTTCTGTCAACGTTACACACCCAGGGAAGATCAGACTGACCCAACTCTGTCAATGTAACACATTCTGGGAAGAGCAGACTGACCCCACTCTGTCAATGCAACTCACCCAGGGAAGAGCAGACTGACCCCACTCTATCATTGTAACACACCCAGGGAAGAGCAGACTGACTTCACTCTGTCAATGTAACACTCCCAGGGAAGGGCAGACTGACCCCATTCTGTCAATGTAACACACACAGGGAAGAGCAGACTGACCCCACTCTGTCAATGTAACTCACCCAGGGAAGAGAAGATTGCCCCCCCATTGTCAATGTAACACACCCAGGGGAGACCAGAGTGACCTCTCTATCTCAATGTAACTCACCTAGGGAAGAGCAGACTGACCCCAATCTGTCAAAGTAACACACTCAGGGAAGAGCAGACTGTCCCCACTCTGTCAAAGTAACACACTCAGGGAAGAGCAGACTGACCTCACTCTGTCAATGTAACACACCCAGGGAAGAGCAGACTGTCCCCACTCTGTCAATGTAACACGCCCAGGGAAGAGCAGACTGACCCCACTCTGTCAATCTCACGCACCCAGGGAAGAGCACACTGATCGCACTCTGTCAATGTAACACACGCAGGGAAGAGTAGACTGACCCCACTCTGTCAATGTAACACACGCAGAGAAGAGTAGACTGACCCCACTCTGTCAATGTAACACACACAGGGAAGAGCAGACGGACCCCACTCTGTCAATGTAACACACCTTGTGAGGAGCAGACTGACCCCAATCTGTCAATGTAACACACCCAGGGAAGAGCAGACTGACCCCACTCTGTCAATGTAAGACACCCAGTGCAGAGTAGACTGATCCCACTCAGTCAATGTAACACACCCAGGGAAGAGCAGACTGACCTCACCCTGTCAATGTAACACACCCAGGGAAGAGCAGACTGACCCCACTCTGTCAATGGAACACACCCAGGGAAGAGCAGACTGACCCCACTCTGTCAATGTAAAACACCCAGGGAAGAGCAGACTGACCCCTTTCTGTCAACGTTTCACACCCAGGGATGATCAGACTGACCCAACTCTGTCAATGTAACACATTCTGGGAAGAGCAGGCTGACCCAACTCTGTCATTGTAACACACCCAGGGAAGAGCAGACTGACCCCTCTCTGTCATTGTAACACACCCAGGGAAGAGCAGACTGACCTCACTCCGTCAATGTAACACACCCAGGGAAGAGCAGACTAACCCCACTCTGTCAATGTAACACACCCAGGGAAGAGCAGACTGACCCCACTCTGTCAATGTAACACACCCAGGGAAGAGCAGACTGACCCCACTCTGTCAATGTCACGCACCCAGGGAAGAGCAGACTGACCGCACTCTGTCAATGTCACGCACCCAGGGAAGAGCAGACTGACCCCACTGTGTCAATGTAACACACCCAGGGAAGAGCAGACTGACCCCACACATTCAATGTAACAAATCCAGGGAAGAGCAGACTGACACCTCTCTGTCAATGTAACACACCCAGGGAAGAGCAGACTGACCCCACTCTGTCAATGTAACACACCCAGGGAAGAGCAGACTGACCCCACTCTGTCAATGTCACGCACCCAGGGAAGAGCAGACTGACCGCACACTGTCAATGTAACACACCCAGGGAAGAGCAGATTGACCCCACTGTGTCAATGTAACACACCCAGGGAAGAGCAGACTGACCCCACACTTTCAATGTAACCCACCGAGGGAAGAGCAGACTGACCCCTCCCTGTCAATGTAACACACCCAGGGAAGAGCAGACTGAAACCACTCTGGCAATGTAACACACCCAGGTAAGAGCAGACTGACCTCACCCGGTCAAATATAACAGACACAAGGAAGAGCAGACTGACCACACTCTGTCATTGCAACACACCCAGGGAAGAGCAGACTGACCCCTTTCTGTCAACGTTATACACCCAGGGAAGATCAGACTGACCCAACTCTGTCAATGTAACACACCGCGGGAAGAGCAGACAGACCCCACTCGGTCAATGTAAAACACCCAAGGAAGAGCAGACTGACCCCACTCTGTCATTGTAACACACCCAGGGAAGAGCAGACTGACCCCTCTCTGTCAATGTAACACACCCAGGGAAGAGCAGACTGACACCACTGTGTCAATGTAACACACCCAGGGAAGAGCAGACTGACCCCACTGTGTCAATGTAACACACCCAGGGAAGAGCAGACTGACCCCACACATTCAATGGAACACATCCAGGGAAGAGCAGACTGACCCCTCTCTGTCAATGTAACACACCCAGGGAAGAGCAGACTGACCCCACTCTGAAAATGTAACACATCCAGGGAAGAGCAGACTGACCCCACCCTGTCAAAGTAACACACCCAGGGAAGGGCAGACTGACCCCACCCTGTCAATGTAACATTCCCAGGGAAGGGCAGACTGAACCCACTCTGTCAATGAAACACACCCAGGGAAGAGTAGACTGACCCCACTCTGCCAATATAACCCAGCCAGGGAAGAGCAGACTGACCCCAATCTGTCAATTTAACACACTCAGGGAAGAGCAGACTGACCCCACTCTGCCAATGTAACACACCCAGGGATGAGCAGACTGACCACTCTCTGTCAATGTAACACTCCCAGGGAACAACTAACTGACACCACTCTGGCAATGTAACACACCCAGGGAAAAGCAGACTGACCTCACTCGGTCAATATAACAGACACAGGGAAGAGCAGACTGACCACACTCTGTCAATGTCACGCTCCCAGGGAAGAGCAGACTGACCCCACTCAGTCAATGTAACACACCCAGGGAAGAGCAGACTGACCCCACTCTGTCAATGTCACGGACCCAGGGAAGAGCACACTGACCGCACACTGTCAATGTAACACACACAGGGAAGAGCAGACTGACCCCACTCTGTCAATGTAACACACCCTGGGAAGAGCAGACTGACCCCAATCTGTCAATGTAACACACCCTGGGAAGAGCAGACTGACCCCACTCTGTCACTGTAACACACCCAGGGAAGAGCAGACTGACCGCATTCAGTCAATGTAACCCACCCATGGAAGAGCAGACTGACCCCACTCTGTCAATCTAATGCACCCTGGGAAGAGCAGACTGACCCCACTCTGTCACTGTAACACACCCAGGGACGAGCAGACTGTCCCCACTCTGTCAATGTAACACGCCCAGGGAAGGGTAGACTGACCCAACTCTGTCAATGAAACACACCCAAGGAAGAGCAGACTGACCCCACTCTGTCAATGTAACACACCCAGGGACGAGCAGACTGACCCCACTCTGTCAATGTAACACGCCCAGGGAAGGGTAGACTGACCGCACTCTGTCAATGAAACACACCCAAGGAAGAGCAGACTGACCCCACTCTGTCAATGTAACATACCCTGGGAGGAGCAGACTGACCCCACTCTGTCAATGTAACACACCCTGGGAAGAGCAGACTGACCGCACTCTGTCAATGTAACACACGCAGGGAAGAGTAGACTGACCCCACTCTGTCAATGTAGCACACGCAGGGAAGAGTAGACTGACCCCACTCTGTCAATGTAACACACACAGCGAAGGGCAGACGGACCCCACTCTGTCAATGTAACACACCCTGGGAGGAGCAGACTGACCCCACTCTGTCAATGTAACACACCCAGGGAAGAGCAGACTGACCCCACTCTGTCAATGTAAGACACCCAGTGAAGAGGAGACTGACCCCACTCTGTCAATGTAACACACCCAGGGAAGAGCAGAATGACCTCACTCTGTCAATGTAACACACCCATGGAAGAGCAGACTGACCCCACTCTGTCAATGTAACACACTCGGGGAAGAGCAGACTGACCCCACTCTGTCAATGTAAAACACCCAGGGAAGAGCAGACTGACCCCTTTCTGTCAACGTTTCACACCCAGGGAAGATCAGACTGACCCAACTCTGTCAATGTAACACATTCTGGGAAGAGCAGACTGACCCAACTCTGTCATTGCAACACACCCAGGGAAGAGTAGACTGACCCCTCTCTGTCATTGTAACACACCCAGGGAAGAGCAGACTGACCTCACTCTGTCAATGTAACACACCCAGGGAAGAGCAGACTGAGCCCCCTCTGTCAATGTAACACAACCAGGGAACAGACGATTGACCTGGCTAGGTCAATGTAACATACCCAGGGAAGAGCAGACTAACCCCACTCTGTCAATGTAACACAGCCAGGGAAGAGCAGACTGACCCCACTCTGTCAATGTAAGACACCCAGGGAAGAGCAGACTGACCCCACTCTGTCAATATCACGCACCCAGGGAAGAGCAGACTGACCGCACTCTGTCAAAGTCACGCACCCAGGGAAGAGCAGACTGACACCACTGTGTCAATGTAACACACCCAGGGAAGAGCAGACTGAACCCACACACTCAATGTAACACATCCAGGGAAGAGCAGACTGACCCCTCTCTGTCAATGTAACACACCCAGGGAAGAGCAGACTGACTCCACTCTGTGAATGTAACACACCCAGGGAAGAGCAGACTGACCCCACTCTGTCAATGTCACGCACCCAGGGAAGAGCAGACTGACCGCACACTGTCAATGTAACACACCCAGGGAAGAGCAGATTGACCCCACTGTGTCAATTTAACACACCCAGGGAAGAGCAGACTGACCCCACGCTTTCAATGTAACCCACCGAGGGAAGAGCAGACTGACCCCTCTCTGTCAATGTAACACACCCAGGGAAGAGCAGACTGAAACCACTCTGGCAATGTAACACACCCAGGGAAGAGCAGACTGACCTCACCCGGTCAAATATAACAGACACAGGGAAGATCAGACTGACCACACTCTGTCATTGCAACACACCCAGGGAAGAGCAGACTGACCCCTTTCTGTCAACGTTATACCCCCAGGGAAGATCAGACTAACCCAACTCTGTCAATGTAACACACCGCGGGAAGAGCAGACTGACCCCACTCGGTCAATGTAAAACACCCAAGGAAGAGCAGACTCACCCCACTCTGTCATTGTAACACACCCAGGGAAGAGCAGACTGACCCCTCTCTGTCAATGTAACACACCCAGGGAAGAGCAGACTGACCCCACTCTGTCAATGTAACGCACCCAGGGAAGAGCAGACTGACCCCACTCTGTCAATGTAACACACCCAGGGAAGAGCAGACTGACACCACACATTCAATGGAACACATCCAGGGAAGAGCAGACTGACCCCTCTCTGTCAATGTAACACACCCAGGGAAGAGCAGACTGACCCCACTCTGTCAATGTATCACACCCAGGGAAGAGCAGACTGACCCCACACATTCAATGGAACACACCCAGGGAAGAGCAGACTGACCCCATTGTGTCAATGTAACACACCCAGGGAAGAGCAGACTGACCCCACACATTCAATGGAACACATCCAGGGAAGAGCAGACTGACCCCTCTCTGTCAATGTAACACACCCAGGGAAGAGCAGACTGACCCCACTCTGTCAATGTAACGCACCCAGGGAAGAGCAGACTGACCCCACTCTGTCAATGTAACACACCCAGGGAAGAGCAGACTGACACCACACATTCAATGGAACACATCCAGGGAAGAGCAGACTGACCCCTCTCTGTCAATGTAACACACCCAGGGAAGAGCAGACTGACCCCACTCTGTCAATGTATCACACCCAGGGAAGAGCAGACTGACCCCACACATTCAATGGAACACACCCAGGGAAGAGCAGACTGACCCCATTGTGTCAATGTAACACACCCAGGGAAGAGCAGACTGACCCCACACATTCAATGGAACATATCCAGGGAAGAGCAGACTGACACCTCTCTGTCAATGTAACACACCCAGGGAAGAGCAGACTGACCCCACTCTGTAAATGTAACACACCCAGGAAACAGCAGACTGACCCCACTCTGTCAATGTCACGCACCCAGGGAAGAGCAGACTGACCCCACCCTGTCAAAGTAACACACCCAGGGAAGGGCAGATTGACCCCACTCTGTCAATGTAACACTCCCAGGGAAGAGAAGACTGACCCCACTCTGTCAATTTAAAACACCCAGGGAAGAGCACGCTGACCCCACTCTGTCAATGAAACACACCCAGGGAAGAGCAGACTGACCCCACTCTGCCAATATAACCCAGCCAGGGAAGAGCAGACTGACCCCAATCTGTCAATGTAACACACCCAGGGAAGGGCAGACTGACCCCACTCTGCAAATGTAACACACCCAGGGATGAGCAGACTGACCACTCTCTGTCAATGTAACACTCCCAGGGAAGAACTAACTGACACCACTCTGGCAATGTAACACACCCAGGGAAAAGCAGACTGACCTCACTCGGTCAATATAACAGACACAGGGAAGAGCAGACTGACCACACTCTGTCATTGCAACACACCCAGGGAAGAGCAGACTGAGTTCACTCTGTCAAAGTAACACACCCAGGGAAGAGCAGACTGACCCCTGTCTCTCAACGTTATACACCCAGGGAACATCAGACTGTCCCAACTCTGTCAATGTAACACACCCAGGAAAGAGCAGACTGACCCCACTCTGTCATTGTAACACACCCAGGGAAGAGCAGACTGACCTCACTCTGTCAATGTAACACACGCAGGGAAGAGCAGACTAACCCCATTGTCAATGTAACACACCCAGGGAAAGGCAGACGGACCCTGTTCTGTCAATGTAACACACCCAGGGAAGAGCATACTGACCCCACTCTGTCAATGTAACGCACCCAGGGAAGAGCAGACTGACCCCACTCTGTCTGTATAACACACCCAGGGAAGAGCAGACTGACCCCACTCTGTCAATGTAACACACCCACGGAAGAGCAGACTGACCCCACTCTGTCAATGTAAGACACACAGGGAAGAGTAGACTGACCCCACTCTGTCAATGTAACACACCCAGGGAAGAGCAGACTCACCCCACTCTGTTAATGTAAAACACCCAGGGAAGAGCAGACTGACCCCTTTCTGTCAACGTTAAACACCCAGGGAAGATCAGACTGACCCAACTCTGTCAATGTAACACATTCTGGGAAGAGCAGACTGACCCCACTCTGTCAATGCAACACACCCAGGGAAGAGCAGACTGACCCCACTCTATCATTGTAACACACCCAGGGAAGAGCAGACTGACTTCACTCTGTCAATGTAACACACCCAGGGAAGAGCAGACTGACCCCATTCTGTCAATGTAACACACACAGGGAAGAGCAGACTGACCCCACTCTGTCAATGTAACTCACCCAGGGAAGAGAAGATTGCCCCCCCTTTGTCAATGTAACACACTAAGGGGAGACCTAGGTGACCTCTCTATCTCAATGTAACTCACCTAGGGAAGAGCAGACTGACCCCACTCTGTCAAAGTAACACACTCAGGGAAGAGCAGACTGTCCCCACTCTGTCAAAGTAACACACTCAGGGAAGAGCAGACTGACCCCACTCTGTCAATGTAAAACACCCAGGGAAGAGCAGACTGACCCCACCCTGTCAATGTAACACACCCAGGGAAGAGCAGACTGACCCCACTGTGTCAATGTAACACACCCAGGGAAGAGCAGACTGACCCCACACATTCAATGTAACACATACAGGGAAGAGCAGACTGACCCCTCTCTGTCAATGTAACACTCCCAGGGAAGAGCAGACTGACTCCACTCTGTGAATGTAACACACCCAGGGAAGAGCAGACTGACCCCACTCTGTCAATGTCACGCACCCAGGGAAGAGCAGACTGACCGCACACTGTCAATGTAACACACCCAGGGAAGAGCAGATTGACCCCACTGTGTCAATTTAACACACCCAGGGAAGAGCAGACTGACCCCACACTTTCAATGTAACGCACCCAGGGAAGAGCAGACTGACCCCACTCTGTCAATGTAACACACCCAGGGAAGAGCAGACTGACACCACACATTCAATGGAACACATCCAGGGAAGAGCAGACTGACCCCTCTCTGTCAATGTAACACACCCAGGGAAGAGCAGACTGACCCCACTCTGTCAATGTATCACACCCAGGGAAGAGCAGACTGACCCCACACATTCAATGGAACACACCCAGGGAAGAGCAGACTGACCCCATTGTGTCAATGTAACACACCCAGGGAAGAGCAGACTGACCCCACACATTCAATGGAACATATCCAGGGAAGAGCAGACTGACACCTCTCTGTCAATGTAACACACCCAGGGAAGAGCAGACTGACCCCACTCTGTAAATGTAACACACCCAGGAAACAGCAGACTGACCCCACTCTGTCAATGTCACGCACCCAGGGAAGAGCAGACTGACCCCACCCTGTCAAAGTAACACACCCAGGGAAGGGCAGATTGACCCCACTCTGTCAATGTAACACTCCCAGGGAAGAGAAGACTGACCCCACTCTGTCAATTTAAAACACCCAGGGAAGAGCACGCTGACCCCACTCTGTCAATGAAACACACCCAGGGAAGAGCAGACTGACCCCACTCTGCCAATATAACCCAGCCAGGGAAGAGCAGACTGACCCCAATCTGTCAATGTAACACACCCAGGGAAGGGCAGACTGACCCCACTCTGCAAATGTAACACACCCAGGGATGAGCAGACTGACCACTCTCTGTCAATGTAACACTCCCAGGGAAGAACTAACTGACACCACTCTGGCAATGTAACACACCCAGGGAAAAGCAGACTGACCTCACTCGGTCAATATAACAGACACAGGGAAGAGCAGACTGACCACACTCTGTCATTGCAACACACCCAGGGAAGAGCAGACTGAGTTCACTCTGTCAAAGTAACACACCCAGGGAAGAGCAGACTGACCCCTGTCTCTCAACGTTATACACCCATGGAACATCAGACTGTCCCAACTCTGTCAATGTAACACACCCAGGAAAGAGCAGACTGACCCCACTCTGTCATTGTAACACACCCAGGGAAGAGCAGACTGACCTCACTCTGTCAATGTAACACACGCAGGGAAGAGCAGACTAACCCCATTGTCAATGTAACACACCCAGGGAAAGGCAGACGGACCCTGTTCTGTCAATGTAACACACCCAGGGAAGAGCATACTGACCCCACTCTGTCAATGTAACGCACCCAGGGAAGAGCAGACTGACCCCACTCTGTCTGTATAACACACCCAGGGAAGAGCAGACTGACCCCACTCTGTCAATGTAACACACCCACGGAAGAGCAGACTGACCCCACTCTGTCAATGTAAGACACACAGGGAAGAGTAGACTGACCCCACTCTGTCAATGTAACACACCCAGGGAAGAGCAGACTCACCCCACTCTGTTAATGTAAAACACCCAGGGAAGAGCAGACTGACCCCTTTCTGTCAACGTTACACACCCAGGGAAGATCAGACTGACCCAACTCTGTCAATGTAACACATTCTGGGAAGAGCAGACTGACCCCACTCTGTCAATGCAACACACCCAGGGAAGAGCAGACTGACCCCACTCTATCATTGTAACACACCCAGGGAAGAGCAGACTGACTTCACTCTGTCAATGTAACACACCCAGGGAAGAGCAGACTGACCCCATTCTGTCAATGTAACACACACAGGGAAGAGCAGACTGACCCCACTCTGTCAATGTAACTCACCCAGGGAAGAGAAGATTGCCCCCCCTTTGTCAATGTAACACACTAAGGGGAGACCTAGGTGACCTCTCTATCTCAATGTAACTCACCTAGGGAAGAGCAGACTGACCCCACTCTGTCAAAGTAACACACTCAGGGAAGAGCAGACTGTCCCCACTCTGTCAAAGTAACACACTCAGGGAAGAGCAGACTGACCCCACTCTGTCAATGTAAAACACCCAGGGAAGAGCAGACTGACCCCACCCTGTCAATGTAACACACCCAGGGAAGAGCAGACTGACCCCACTGTGTCAATGTAACACACCCAGGGAAGAGCAGACTGACCCCACACATTCAATGTAACACATACAGGGAAGAGCAGACTGACCCCTCTCTGTCAATGTAACACTCCCAGGGAAGAGCAGACTGACTCCACTCTGTGAATGTAACACACCCAGGGAAGAGCAGACTGACCCCACTCTGTCAATGTCACGCACCCAGGGAAGAGCAGACTGACCGCACACTGTCAATGTAACACACCCAGGGAAGAGCAGATTGACCCCACTGTGTCAATTTAACACACCCAGGGAAGAGCAGACTGACCCCACACTTTCAATGTAACCCACCGAGGGAAGAGCAGACTGACCCCTCTCTGTCAATGTAACACCCCCAGGGAAGAGCAGACTGAAACCACTCTGGCAATGTAACACACCCAGCGAAGAGCAGACTGACCTCACCCGGTCAAATATAACAGACACAGGGAAGAGCAGACTGACCACACTCTGTCAATGTCACGCACCCAGGGAAGAGCAGACTGACCCCACCCTGTCAAAGTAACACACCCAGGGAAGGGCAGACTGACCCCACCCTGTCAATGTAACATTCCCAGGGAAGGGCAGACTGAACCCACTCTGTCAATGAAACACACCCAGGGAAGAGTAGACTGACCCCACTCTGCCAATATAACCCAGCCAGGGAAGAGCAGACTGACCCCAATCTGTCAATTTAACACACCCAGGGAAGGGCAGACTGACACCACTCTGCCAATGTAACACACCCAGGGATGAGCAGACTGACCACTCTCTGTCAATGTTACACTCCCAGGGAACAACTAACTGACACCACTCTGGCAATGTAACACACCCAGGGAAAAGCAGACTGAACTCACTCGGTCAATATAACAGACACAGGGAAGAGCAGACTGACCACACTCTGTCAATGTCACGCTCCCAGGGAAGAGCAGACTGACCCCACTCTGTCAATGTAACACACCCAGGGAAGAGCAGACTGACCCCACTCTGTCAATGTCACGCACCCAGGGAAGAGCACACTGACCGCACTCTGTCAATGTAACACACCCAGGGAAGAGCAGACTGACCCCACTCTGTCAATGTAACACACCCAGGGAAGAGCAGACTGACCCCAATCTTTCAATGTAACACACCCTGGGAAGAGCAGACTGACCCCACTCTGTCACTGTAACACACCCAGGGAAGAGCAGACTGACCCCACTCTGTCAATGTAACAAACCCATGGAAGAGCAGACTGACCCCACTCTGTCAATGTAACAGACGCTGGTAAGAGCAGACTGACCGCACTCAGTCAATGTAACCCACCCAGGGAAGAGCAGACTGACCCCACTCTGTCAATCTAATGCACCCTGGGAAGAGCAGACTGACCCCACTCTGTCACTGTAACACACCCAGGGACGAGCAGACTGTCCCCACTCTGTCAATGTAACACGCCCAGAGAAGGGTAGACTGACCCCACTCGGTCAATGAAACACACCCAAGGAAGAGCAGACTGACCCCACTCTGTCAATGTAACACACCCAGGGACGAGCAGACTGACACCACTCTGTCAATGTAACACGCCCAGGGAAGGGTAGACTGACCCCACTCTGTCAATGAAACACACCCAAGGAAGAGCAGACTGACCCCACTCTGTCAATGTAACATACCCTGGGAGGAGCAGACTGACCACACTCTGTCAATGTAACACACCCTGGGAAGAGCAGACTGACCGCCCTCTGTCAATGTAACACACGCAGGGAAGAGTAGACTGACCCCACTCTGTCAATGTAGCACACGCAGGGAAGTGTACACTGACCCCACTCTGTCAATGTAACACACACAGGGAAGAGCAGACGGACCCCACTCTGTCAATGTAACACACCCTGGGAGGAGCAGACTGACCCCACTCTGTCAATGTAACACACCCAGGGAAGAGCAGACTGACCCCACTCTGTCAATGTAAGACACCCAGTGAAGAGGAGACTGACCCCACTCTGTCAATGTAACACACCCAGGGAAGAGCAGACTGACCTCACTCTGTCAATGTAACACACCCAGGGAAGACCAGACTGACCCCACTCTGTCAATGTAACACACCCAGGGAAGAGCAGACTGACCCCACTCTGTCAATGTAAAACACCCAGGGAAGAGCAGACTGACCCCTTTCTGTCAACGTTTCACACCCAGGGAAGATCAGACTGACCCAACTCTGTCATTGTAACACACCCAGGGAAGAGCAGACTGACCCCTCTCTGTCATTGTAACACACCCAGGGAAGAGCAGACTGACCTCACTCTGTCAATGTAACACACCCAGGGAAGAGCAGACTGAGCCCCCTCTGTCAATGTAACACAACCAGGGAACAGACGATTGACCTGGCTAGGTCAATGTAACATACCCAGGGAAGAGCAGACTTACCCCACTCTGTCAATGTAACACACCCAGGGAAGAGCAGACTGACCCCACTCTGTCAATGTAACACACCCAGGGAAGAGCAGACTGACCCCACTCTGTCAATATCACGCACCCAGGGAAGAGCAGACTGACCGCACTCTGTCAATGTCACGCACCCAGGGAAGAGCAGACTGACCCCACTGTGTCAATGTAACACACCCAGGGAAGAGCAGACTGACCCCACACATTCAATGTAACACATACAGGGAAGAGCAGACTGACCCCTCTCTGTCAATGTAACACTCCCAGGGAAGAGCAGACTGACTCCACTCTGTGAATGTAACACACCCAGGGAAGAGCAGACTGACCCCACTCTGTCAATGTCACGCACCCAGGGAAGAGCAGACTGACCGCACACTGTCAATGTAACACACCCAGGGAAGAGCAGATTGACCCCACTGTGTCAATTTAACACACCCAGGGAAGAGCAGACTGACCCCACGCTTTCAATGTAACCCACCGAGGGAAGAGCAGACTGACCCCTCTCTGTCAATGTAACACACCCAGGGAAGAGCAGACTGAAACCACTCTGGCAATGTAACACACCCAGGGAAGAGCAGACTGACCTCACCCGGTCAAATATAACAGACACAGGGAAGAGCAGACTGACCACACTCTGTCATTGCAACACACCCAGGGAAGAGCAGACTGACCCCTTTCTGTCAACGTTATACCCCCAGGGAAGATCAGACTGACCCAACTCTGTCAATGTAACACACCGCGGGAAGAGCAGACTGACCCCACTCGGTCAATGTAAAACACCCAAGGAAGAGCAGACTGACCCCACTCTGTCATTGTAACACACCCAGGGAAGAGCAGACTGACCCCTCTCTGTCAATGTAACACACCCAGGGAAGAGCAGACTGACCCCACTCTGTCAATGTAACACACCCAGGGAAGAGCAGACTGACCCCACTCTGTCAATGTAACACACCCAGGGAAGAGCAGACTGACACCACACATTCAATGGAACACATCCAGGGAAGAGCAGACTGACCCCTCTCTGTCAATGTAACACACCCAGGGAAGAGCAGACTGACCCCACTCTGTCAATGTAGCACACCCAGGGAAGAGCAGACTGACCCCACTCTGTCAATGTAACACACCCAGGGAAGAGCAGACTGACCCCATTGTGTCAATGTAACACACCCAGGGAAGAGCAGACTGACCCCACACATTCAATGGAACACATCCAGGGAAGAGCAGACTGACCCCTCTCTGTCAATGTAACACACCCAGGGAATAGCAGACTGACCCCACTCTGTAAATGTAACACACACAGGGAACAGCAGACTGACCCCACTCTGTCAATGTCACGCACCCAGGGAAGAGCAGACTGACCCCACCCTGTCAAAGTAACACACCCAGGGAAGGGCAGACTGACCCCACTCTGTCAATGTAACACTCCCAGGGAAGAGCAGACTGACCCCACTCTGTCAATTTAAAACACCCAGGGAAGTGCACGCTGACCCCACTCTGTCAATGAAACACACCCAGGGAAGAGCAGACTGACCCCACTCTGCCAATTTAACCCAGCCAGGGAAGAGCAGACTGACCCCAATCTGTCAATGTAACACACCCAGGGAAGGGCAGACTGACCCCACTCTGCCAATGTAACACACCCAGGGATGAGCAGACTGACCACTCTCTGTCAATGTAACACTCCCAGGGAAGAACTAACTGACACCACTCTGGCAATGTAACACACCCAGGGAAAAGCAGACTGACCTCACTCGGTCAATATAACAGACACAGGGAAGAGCAGACTGACCACACTCTGTCATTGCAACACACCCAGGGAAGAGCAGACTGAGTTCACTCTGTCAAAGTAACACACCCAGGGAAGAGCAGACTGACCCCTGTCTCTCAACTTTATACACCCAGGGAACATCAGACTGTCCCAACTCTGTCAATGTAACACACCCAGGAAAGAGCAGACTGACCCCACTCAGTCATTGTAACACACCCAGGGAAGAGCAGACTGACCTCACTCTGTCAATGTAACACACCCAGGGAAGAGCAGACTAACCCCATTGTCAATGTAACACACCCAGGGAAAGGCAGACGGACCCTGTTCTGTCAATGTAACACACCCAGGGAAGAGCATACTGACCCCACTCTGTCAATGTAACGCACCCAGGGAAGAGCAGACTGACCCCACTCTGTCAGTATAACACACCCAGGGAAGAGCAGACTGACTCCACTCTGTCAATGTAACACACCCAGGGAAGAGCAGACTGACCCCACTCTGTCAATGTAAGACACACAGGGAAGAGTAGACTGACCCCACTCTGTCAATGTAACACACCCAGGGAAGAGCAGACTCACCCCACTCTGTTAATGTAAAACACCCAGGGAAGAGCAGACTGACCCCTTTCTGTCAACGTTACACACCCAGGGAAGATCAGACTGACCCAACTCTGTCAATGTAACACATTCTGGGAAGAGCAGACTGACCCCACTCTGTCAATGCAACACACCCAGGGAAGAGCAGACTGACCCCACTCTGTCATTGTAACACACCCAGGGAAGAGCAGACTGACTTCACTCTGTCAATGTAACACACCCAGGGAAGAGCAGACTGACCCCATTCTGTCAATGTAACACACACAGGGAAGAGCAGACTGACCCCACTCTGTCAATGTATCTCACCCAGGGAAGAGAAGGTTGCCCCCTCTTTGTCAATGTAACACACCCAGGGGAGACCAGAGTGACCTCTCTATCTCAATGTAACTCACCTAGGGAAGAGCAGACTGACCCCACTCTGTCAAAGTAACACACTCAGGGAAGAGCAGACTGTCCCCACTCTGTCAAAGTAACACACTCAGGGAAGAGCAGACTGACCTCACTCTGTCAATGTAACACACCCAGGGAAGAGCAGACTGTCCCCACTCTGTCAAAGTAACACACTCGGGGAAGTGCAGACTGACCCCACTCTGTCAATGTAACACACCCAGGGAAGAGCAGACTGACCCCACCCTGTCAATGTAACACACCCAGGGAAGAGCAGACTGACCCCACTGTGTCAATGTAACACACCCAGGGAAGAGCAGACTGACCCCACACATTCAATGTAACACATACAGGGAAGAGCAGACTGACCCCTCTCTGTCAATGTAACACTCCCAGGGAAGAGCAGACTGACTCCACTCTGTGAATGTAACACACCCAGGGAAGAGCAGACTGACCCCACTCTGTCAATGTCACGCACCCTGGGAAGAGCAGACTGACCGCACACTGTCAATGTAACACACGCAGGGAAGAGCAAATTGACCCCACTGTGTCAATTTAACACACCCAGGCAAGAGCAGACTGACCCCACACTTTCAATGTAACCCACCGAGGGAAGAGCAGACTGACCCCTCTCTGTCAATGTAACACACCCAGGGAAGAGCAGACTGAAACCACTCTGGCAATGTAACACTCCCAGCGAAGAGCAGACTGACCTCACCCGGTCAAATATAACAGACACAGGGAAGAGCAGACTGACCACACTCTGTCATTGCAACACACCCAGGGAAGAGCAGACTGACCCCTTTCTGTCAACGTTATACCCCCAGGGAAGATCAGACTGACCCAACTCTGTCAATGTAACACACCGCGGGAAGAGCAGACTGACCCCACTCGGTCAATGTAAAACACCCAAGGAAGAGCAGACTGACCCCACTCTGTCATTGTAACACACGCAGGGAAGAGCAGACTGACCCCTCTCTGTCAATGTAACACACCCAGGGAAGAGCAGACTGACCCCACTCTGTCAATGTAACACACCCAGGGAAGAGCAGACTGACCCCACTCTGTCAATGTAACACGCCCAGGGAAGAGCAGACTGACCCCACACATTCAATGGAACACATCCAGGGAAGAGCAGACTGACCGATCTCTGTCAATGTAACACACCCAGGGAAGAGCAGACTGACCCCACTCTGTCAATGTATCACACCCAGGGAAGAGCAGACTGACCCCATTGTGTCAATGTAACACACCCAGGGAAGCGCAGACTGACCCCACTCTGTAAATGTAACACACCCAGGGAACAGCAGACTGACCCCACTCTGTCAATGTCACGCACCCAGGGAAGAGCAGACTGACCCCACTCTGTCAATGTAACACACCCAGGGAAGGGCAGACTGACCCCACTCTGCCAAGGTAACACACCCAGGGATGAGCAGACTGACCACTCTCTGTCAATGTAACACTCCCAGGGAAGAACTAACTGACACCACTCTGGCAATGTAACACACCCAGGGAAAAGCAGACTGACCTCACTCGGTCAATATAACAGACACAGGGAAGAGCAGACTGACCACACTCTGTCATTGCAACACACCCAGGGAAGAGCAGACTGAGTTCACTCTGTCAATGTAACACACCCAGGGAAGAGCAGACTGACCCCTGTCTCTCAACGTTATACACCCAGGGAACATCAGACTGTCCCAACTCTGTCAATGTAACACACCCAGGAAAGAGCAGACTGACCCCACTCTGTCAATGTAACACACCCAGGGAAAGGCAGACGGACCCTGTTCTGTCAATGTAACACACCCAGGGAAGAGCATACTGACCCCACTCTGTCAATGTAACGCACCCAGGGAAGAGCAGACTGACCCCACTCTGTCAGTATAACACACCCAGGGAAGAGCAGACTGACCCCACTCTGTCAATGTAACACACCCACGGAAGAGCAGACTGACCCCACTCTGTCAATGTAAGACACACAGGGAAGAGTAGACTGACCCCACACATTCAATGTAACACACCCAGGGAAGAGCAGACTCACCCCACTCTGTTAATGTAAAACACCCAGGGAAGAGCAGACTGACCCCTTTCTGTCAACGTTACACACCCAGGGAAGATCAGACTGACCCAACTCTGTCAATGTAACACATTTAGGGAAGAGCAGACTGACCCCACTCTGTCAATGCAACACACCCAGGGAAGAGCAGACTGACCCCACTCTATCATTGTAACACACCCAGGGAAGAGCAGACTGACTTCACTCTGTCAATGTAACACACCCAGGGAAGAGCAGACTGACCCCATTCTGTCAATGTAACACACACAGGGAAGAGCAGACTGACCCCACTCTGTCAATGTAACTCACCCAGGGAAGAGAAGATTGCCCCCACTTTGTCAATGTAACACACCCAGGGGAGACCAGAGTGACCTCTCTATCTCAATGTAACTCACCTAGGGAAGAGCAGACTGACCCCACTCTGTCAAAGTAACACACTCAGGGAAGAGCAGACTGTCCCCACTCTGTCAAAGTAACACACCCAGGGAAGAGCAGACGGACCCCACTCTGTCAATGTAACACACCCTGGGAGGAGCAGACTGACCCCACTCTGTCAATGTAACACACCCAGGGAAGAGCAGACTGACCCCACACATTCAATGGAACACATCCAGGGAAGAGCAGACTGACCGATCTCTGTCAATGTAACACACCCAGGGAAGAGCAGACTGACCCCACTCTGTCAATGTATCACACCCAGGGAAGAGCAGACTGACCCCACTCTGTCAATGTAACACACCCAGGGAAGAGCAGACTGACCCCATTGTGTCAATGTAACACACCCAGGGAAGAGCAGACTGACCCCACTCTGTAAATGTAACACACCCAGGGAACAGCAGACTGACCCCACTCTGTCAATGTCACGCACCCAGGGAAGAGCAGACTGACCCCACCCTGTCAATGTAACACACCCAGGGAAGAGCAGACTGACCCCACTCTGTCAATTTAAAACACCCAGGGAAGTGCACGCTGACCCCACTCTGTCAATGTAACACACTCAGGGAAGAGCAGACTGACCCCCCTCTGTCAATGAAACACACCCAGGGAAGAGTAGACTGACCCCACTCTGCCAATATAACCCAGCCAGGGAAGAGCAGATTGACCCCACTCTGCCAATGTAACACACCCAGGGATGAGCAGACTGACCACTCTCTGTCAATGTAACACTCCCAGGGAAGAACTAACTGACACCACTCTGGCAATGTAACACACCCAGGGAAAAGCAGACTGACCTCACTCGGTCAATATAACAGACACAGGGAAGAGCAGACTGACCACACTCTGTCATTGCAACACACCCAGGGAAGAGCAGACTGAGTTCACTCTGTCAATGTAACACACCCAGGGAAGAGCAGACTGACCCCTGTCTCTCAACGTTATACACCCAGGGAACATCAGACTGTCCCAACTCTGTCAATGTAACACACCCAGGAAAGAGCAGACTGACCCCACTCTGTCAATGTAACACACCCAGGGAAAGGCAGACGGACCCTGTTCTGTCAATGTAACACACCCAGGGAAGAGCATACTGACCCCACTCTGTCAATGTAACGCACGCAGGGAAGAGCAGACTGACCCCACTCTGTCAGTATAACACACCCAGGGAAGAGCAGACTGACCCCACTCTGTCAATGTAACACACCCACGGAAGAGCAGACTGACCCCACTCTGTCAATGTAAGACACACAGGGAAGAGTAGACTGACCCCACACATTCAATGTAACACACCCAGGGAAGAGCAGACTCACCCCACTCTGTTAATGTAAAACACCCAGGGAAGAGCAGACTGACCCCTTTCTGTCAACGTTACACACCCAGGGAAGATCAGACTGACCCAACTCTGTCAATGTAACACATTTAGGGAAGAGCAGACTGACCCCACTCTGTCAATGCAACACACCCAGGGAAGAGCAGACTGACCCCACTCTATCATTGTAACACACCCAGGGAAGAGCAGACTGACTTCACTCTGTCAATGTAACACACCCAGGGAAGAGCAGACTGACCCCATTCTGTCAATGTAACACACACAGGGAAGAGCAGACTGACCCCACTCTGTCAATGTAACTCACCCAGGGAAGAGAAGATTGCCCCCACTTTGTCAATGTAACACACCCAGGGGAGACCAGAGTGACCTCTCTATCTCAATGTAACTCACCTAGGGAAGAGCAGACTGACCCCACTCTGTCAAAGTAACACACTCAGGGAAGAGCAGACTGTCCCCACTCTGTCAAAGTAACACACCCAGGGAAGAGCAGACTGACCCCACACATTCAATGTAACACACCCAGGGAAGAGCAGACTGACCCCACTCTGTCAATGTAACACACCCAGGGAAGAGCAGACTGACCCCACACATTCAATGGAACACATCCAGGGAAGAGCAGACTGACCGATCTCTGTCAATGTAACACACCCAGGGAAGAGCAGACTGACCCCACTCTGTCAATGTATCACACCCAGGGAAGAGCAGACTGACCCCACTCTGTCAATGTAACACACCCAGGGAAGAGCAGACTGACCCCATTGTGTCAATGTAACACACCCAGGGAAGAGCAGACTGACCCCACTCTGTAAATGTAACACACCCAGGGAACAGCAGACTGACCCCACTCTGTCAATGTCACGCACCCAGGGAAGAGCAGACTGACCCCACCCTGTCAAAGTAACACACCCAGGGAAGAGCAGACTGACCCCACTCTGTCAATTTAAAACACCCAGGGAAGTGCACGCTGACCCCACTCTGTCAATGTAACACACTCAGGGAAGAGCAGACTGACCCCCCTCTGTCAATGAAACACACCCAGGGAAGAGTAGACTGACCCCACTCTGCCAATATAACCCAGCCAGGGAAGAGCAGACTGACCCCACTCTGTCAATGTAACACACCCAGGGAAGGGCAGACTGACCCCACTCTGCCAATGTAACACACCCAGGGATGAGCAGACTGACCACTCTCTGTCAATGTAACACTCCCAGGGAAGAACTAACTGACACCACTCTGGCAATGTAACACACCCAGGGAAAAGCAGACTGACCTCACTCGGTCAATATAACAGACACAGGGAAGAGCAGACTGACCCCATTCTGTCAATGTAACACACACAGGGAAGAGCAGACTGACCCCACTCTGTCAATGTAACTCACCCAGGGAAGAGAAGATTGCCCCCACTTTGTCAATGTAACACACCCAGGGGAGACCAGAGTGACCTCTCTATCTCAATGTAACTCACCTAGGGAAGAGCAGACTGACCCCACTCTGTCAAAGTAACACACTCAGGGAAGAGCAGACTGTCCCCACTCTGTCAAAGTAACACACCCAGGGAAGAGCAGACGGACCCCACTCTGTCAATGTAACACACCCTGGGAGGAGCAGACTGACCCCACTCTGTCAATGTAACACACCCAGGGAAGAGCAGACTGACCCCACACATTCAATGGAACACATCCAGGGAAGAGCAGACTGACCGATCTCTGTCAATGTAACACACCCAGGGAAGAGCAGACTGACCCCACTCTGTCAATGTATCACACCCAGGGAAGAGCAGACTGACCCCACTCTGTCAATGTAACACACCCAGGGAAGAGCAGACTGACCCCATTGTGTCAATGTAACACACCCAGGGAAGAGCAGACTGACCCCACTCTGTAAATGTAACACACCCAGGGAACAGCAGACTGACCCCACTCTGTCAATGTCAGGCACCCAGGGAAGAGCAGACTGACCCCACCCTGTCAAAGTAACACACCCAGGGAAGAGCAGACTGACCCCACTCTGTCAATTTAAAACACCCAGGGAAGTGCACGCTGACCCCACTCTGTCAATGTAACACACTCAGGGAAGAGCAGACTGACCCCCCTCTGTCAATGAAACACACCCAGGGAAGAGTAGACTGACCCCACTCTGCCAATATAACCCAGCCAGGGAAGAGCAGACTGACCCCACTCTGCCAATGTAACACACCCAGGGATGAGCAGACTGACCACTCTCTGTCAATGTAACACTCCCAGGGAAGAACTAACTGACACCACTCTGGCAATGTAACACACCCAGGGAAAAGCAGACTGACCTCACTCGGTCAATATAACAGACACAGGGAAGAGCAGACTGACCACACTCTGTCATTGCAACACACCCAGGGATGAGCAGACTGAGTTCACTCTGTCAATGTAACACACCCAGGGAAGAGCAGACTGACCCCTGTCTCTCAACGTTATACACCCAGGCAACATCAGACTGTCCCAACTCTGTCAATGTAACACACCCAGGAAAGAGCAGACTGACCCCACTCTGTCAATGTAACACACCCAGGGAAAGGCAGACGGACCCTGTTCTGTCAATGTAACACACCCAGGGAAGAGCATACTGACCCCACTCTGTCAATGTAACGCACCCAGGGAAGAGCAGACTGACCCCACTCTGTCAGTATAACACACCCAGGGAAGAGCAGACTGACCCCACTCTGTCAATGTAACACACCCACGGAAGAGCAGACTGACCCCACTCTGTCAATGTAACACACCCAGGGAAGAGCAGACTCACCCCACTCTGTTAATGTAAAACACCCAGGGAAGAGCAGACTGACAGCTTTCTGTCAACGTTACACACCCAGGGAAGATCAGACTGACCCAACTCTGTCAACGTAACACATTTAGGGAAGAGCAGACTGACCCCACTCTGTCAATGCAACACACCCAGGGAAGAGCAGACTGACCCCACTCTGTCAAAGTAACACACACAGGGAAGAGCAGACTGACCCCACTCTGTCAATGTAACTCACCCAGGAAAGAGAAGATTGCCCCCACTTTGTCAATGTAACACACCCAGGGGAGACCAGAGTGACCTCTCTATCTCAATGTAACTCACCTAGGGAAGAGCAGACTGACCCCACTCTGTCAAAGTAACACACTCAGGGAAGAGCAGACTGTCCCCACTCTGTCAAAGTAACACACCCAGGGAAGAGCAGACTGACCCCACACATTCAATGTAACACACCCAGGGAAGAGCAGACTGACCCCACTCTGTCAATGTAACACACCCAGGGAAGAGCAGACTGACCCCACACATTCAATGGAACACATCCAGGGAAGAGCAGACTGACCGATCTCTGTCAATGTAACACACCCAGGGAAGAGCAGACTGACCCCACTCTGTCAATGTATCACACCCAGGGAAGAGCAGACTGACCCCACTCTGTCAATGTAACACACCCAGGGAAGAGCAGACTGACCCCATTGTGTCAATGTAACACACCCAGGGAAGAGCAGACTGACCCCACTCTGTAAATGTAACACACCCAGGGAACAGCAGACTGACCCCACTCTGTCAATGTCACGCACCCAGGGAAGAGCAGACTGACCCCACCCTGTCAAAGTAACACACCCAGGGAAGAGCAGACTGACCCCACTCTGTCAATTTAAAACACCCAGGGAAGTGCACGCTGACCCCACTCTGTCAATGTAACACACTCAGGGAAGAGCAGACTGACCCCCCTCTGTCAATGAAACACACCCAGGGAAGAGTAGACTGACCCCACTCTGCCAATATAACCCAGCCAGGGAAGAGCAGACTGACCCCACTCTGTCAATGTAACACACCCAGGGAAGGACAGACTGACCCCACTCTGCCAATGTAACACACCCAGGGATGAGCAGACTGACCACTCTCTGTCAATGTAACACTCCCAGGGAAGAACTAACTGACACCACTCTGGCAATGTAACACACCCAGGGAAAAGCAGACTGACCTCACTCGGTCAATATAACAGACACAGGGAAGAGCAGACTGACCACACTCTGTCATTGCAACACACCCAGGGAAGAGCAAACTGAGTTCACTCTGTCAATGTAACACACCCAGGGAAGAGCAGACTGACCCCTGTCTCTCAACGTTATACACCCAGGGAATATCAGACTGTCCCAACTCTGTCAATGTAACACACCCAGGAAAGAGCTGACTGACCCCACTCTGTCAATGTAACACACCCAGGGAAAGGCAGACGGACCCTGTTCTGTCAATGTAACACACCCAGGGAAGAGCATACTGACCCCACTCTGTCAATGTAACGCACCCAGGGAAGAGCAGACTGACCCCACTCTGTCAGTATAACACACCCAGGGAAGAGCAGACTGACCCCACTCTGTCAATGTAACACACCCACGGAAGAGCAGACTGACCCCACTCTGTCAATGTCAGACACACAGGGAAGAGTAGACTGACCCCACTCTGTCAATGTAACACACCCAGGGAAGAGCAGACTCACCCCACTCTGTTAATGTAAAACACCCAGGGAAGAGCAGACTGACCCCTTTCTGTCAACGTTACACACCCAGGGAAGATCAGACTGACCCAACTCTGTCAATGTAACACATTTAGGGAAGAGCAGACTGACCCCACTCTGTCAATGCAACACACCCAGGGAAGAGCAGACTGACCCCACTCTATCATTGTAACACACCCAGGGAAGAGCAGACTGACCCCATTCTGTCAATGTAACACACACAGGGAAGAGCAGACTGACCCCACTCTGTCAATGTAACTCACCCAGGGAAGAGAAGTTTGCCCCCCCTTTGTCAATGTAACACACCCAGGGGAGACCAGAGTGACCTCTCTATCTCAATGTAACTCACCTAGGGAAGAGCACACTGACCCCACTCTGTCAAAGTAACACACTCAGGGAAGAGCAGACTGTCCCCACTCTGTCAAAGTAACACACTCAGGGAAGAGCAGACTGACCTCACTCTGTCAATGTAACACACCCAGGGAAGAGCAGACTGTCCCCACTCTGTCAAAGTAACACACTCGGGGAAGTGCAGACTGACCCCACTCTGTCAATGTAACACACCCAGGGAAGAGCAGACTGACCCCACCCTGTCAATGTAACACACCCAGGGAAGAGCAGACTGACCCCACTCTGTCAATGTAAAACACCCAGGGAAGAGCAGACTGAGCCCACCCTGTCTCTGTAACACACCCAGGGAAGAGCAGATAGACCCCACCCTGTGAATGTAACACACCCAGGGAAGAGCAGACACACCCCACTTTGTCAATGTAACATACTCGGGGAATAGCAGTCTGACCCCACTCTGTCAATGTATCACACCCAGGGGAGAGCAGACTGAACCAACCCTGTGAATGTAACTCACCCAGAGAAGAGCACACAGACCTCACTCTGTCAATGTAACACACCGCGGGAAGAGCAGACTGACCCCACTCTGTCAATGTAACACACCCAAGTAAGAGCAGACTGACCCCACTCTGTCATTGTAACACATCCAGGGAAGAGCAGACTGACCCCTCTCTGTCAATGTAACTCACCCTGGGAACAGAAGATTGACCTCACTCGGTCAATGTAACATACCCAGGGAAGAGCAGACAGACCTCACTCTGTCAATGTAACACACCGAGGGTAGAGCATACTGACCCCACTCTGTCAATGTAACGCACCCAGGGAAGAGCAGACTGACCCCACTCTGTCAATGTAACACACCGCGGGAAGAGCAGACTGACCCCACTCTGTCAATGTAACACACCCAAGTAAGAGCAGACTGACCCCACTCTGTCATTGTAACACATCCAGGGAAGAGCAGACTGACCCCTCTCTGTCAATGTAACTCACCCTGGGAACAGAAGATTGACCTCACTCGGTCAATGTAACATACCCAGGGAAGAGCAGACAGACCTCACTCTGTCAATGTAACACACCGAGGGTAGAGCATACTGACCCCACTCTGTCAATGTAACGCACCCAGGGAAGAGCAGACTGACCCCACTCTGTCAGTATAACACACCCAGGGAAGAGCAGACTGACCCCACTCTGTCAATGTAACACACCCAGGGAAGAGCAGACTGACCCCACTCTGTCAATGTAAGACACACAGGGAAGAGTAGACTGACCCCACTCTGTCAATGTAACACACCCAGGGAAGAGCAGACTCACCCCACTCTGTTAATGTAAAACACCCAGGGAAGAGCAGACTGACCCGTTTCTGTCAACGTTACACACCCAGGGAAGATGAGACTGACCCAACTCTGTCAATGTAACACATTCTGGGAAGAGCAGACTGACCCCACTCTGTCAATGCAACACACCCAGGGAAGAGCAGACTGACCCCACTCTATCATTGTAACACACCCAGGGAAGAGCAGACTGACTTCACTCTGTCAATGTAACACACCCAGGGAAGAGCAGACTGACCCCATTCTGTCAATGTAACACACACAGGGAAGAGCAGACTGACCCCACTCTGTCAAAGTAACACACTCAGGGAAGAGCAGACTGTCCCCACTCTGTCAAAGTAACACACTCAGGGAAGAGCAGACTGACCTCACTCTGTCAAAGTAACACACCCAGGGAAGAGCAGACTGTCCCAACTCTGTCAAAGTAACACACACGGGGAAGTGCAGACTGACCCCACTCTGTCAATGTAACACACCCAGGGAAGAGCAGACTGACCCCACCCTGTCAATGTAACACACCCAGGGAAGAGCAGACTGACCCCACTCTGTCAATGTAACACACCCAGGGAAGAGCAGACTGAACCCACCCTGTCTCTGTAACACACCCAGGGAAGAGCAGACTGACCCCACCCTGTCAATGTAACACACCCAGGGAAGAGCAGACTGAACCCACCCTGTCTCTGTAACACACCCAGGGAAGAGCAGACACACCCCACTCTGTCAATGTAACATACTCGGGGAATAGCAGACTGACCCCACTCTGTCAATGTATCACACCCAGGGGAGAGCAGACTGAACCAACCCTGTGAATGTAACTCACCCAGGGAAGAGCAGACAGACCTCACTCTGTCAATGTAACATACTCGGGGAATAGCAGACTGACCCCACTCTGTCAATGTATCACACCCAGGGGAGAGCAGACTGAACCAACCCTGTGAATGTAACTCACCCAGGGAAGAGCAGACAGACCTCACTCTGTCAATGTAACACACCGCGGGAAGAGCAGACTGACCCCACTCTGTCAATGTAACACACCCAAGGAAGAGCAGACTGACCCCTCTCTGTCAATGTAACTCACCCAGGGAACAGAAGATTGACCTCACTCGGTCAATGTAACATACCCAGGGAAGAGCAGACGAACCCCACTCTGTCAATGTAACACACCCAGGGAAGAGCAGATTGATCCCACTCTGTCAATGTAACACACCCAGGGAAGAGCAAACTGACCCCACACTTTCAATGTAACACATCCAGGGAAGAGCAGACTGACCGCATTCGGTCAATGTAAGCCACCCAGGGAAGAGCAGACTGACCCCTCTCTGTCAATGTAACACACCCAGGGAAGAGCAGATTTACCCCACTCTGTCAATGTAACAAACCCAGGGAAGAGCAGACTGACCCCACTCTGTCAATGTAACACACCCAGGGAATAGCAGACTGACCCCATTCTGTCAATGTAACACACCCAGGGAAGAACAGACTGACCCCACTCTGTCAATGTAAGACACCCAGGGGAGAGCAGACTTACCCCACTCTGTCAATGTAACACACCCAGGGAAGAGCAGACTGACCCCACTCTGTCAATGTAACACACCCAGGGAAGAGCAGACTGACCCCACCCTGTCAATGTAACACACCCAGGGAAGAGCAGACTGACCCCACTCTGTCAATGTAACACACCCAGGGAAGAGCAGACTGAACCCACCCTGTCTCTGTAACACACCCAGGGAAGAGCAGACTGACCCCACCCTGTCAATGTAACACACCCAGGGAAGAGCAAACAGACCCCACTCTGTCAATGTAACATACTCGGGGAATAGCAGTCTGACCCCACTCTGTCAATGTATCACACCCAGGGGAGAGCAGACTGAACCAACCCTGTCAATGTAACTCACCCAGGGAAGAGCAGACAGACCTCACTCTGTCAATGTAACACACCGCGGGAAGAGCAGACTGACCCCACTCTGTCAATGTAACACACCCAAGTAAGAGCAGACTGACCCCACTCTGTCATTGTAACACATCCAGGGAAGAGCAGACTGACCCCTCTCTGTCAATGTAACTCACCCAGGGAACAGAAGATTGACCTCACTCGGTCAATGTAACATACCCAGGGAAGAGCAGACGAACCCCACTCTGTCAATGTAACACACCCAGGGAAGAGCAGATTGATCCCACTGTGTCAATGTAACACACCCAGGGAAGAGCAGACTGACCCCACACTTTCAATGTAACACATCCAGGGAAGAGCAGAGTGACCGCAGTCGGTCAATGTAACCCACCCAGGGAAGAGCAGACTGACCCCTCTCTGTCAATGTAACACACCCAGGGAAGAGCAGATTTACCCCACTCTGTCAATGTAACAAACCCAGGGAAGAGCAGACTGACCCCACTCTGTCAATGTAACACACCCAGGGAATAGCAGACTGACCCCATTCTGTCAATGTAACACACCCAGGGAAGAACAGACTGACCCCACTCTGTCAATGTAAGACACCCAGGGGAGAGCAGACTTACCCCACTCTGTCAATGTAACACACCCAGGGAAGAGCAGACTGACCCCACTCTGTCAATGTAACACAACCAGGGAAGAGCAGACAGACCCCGTTCTGTCAATGTAACCCACCCAGGGAAGAACAGACTGACCCCACTCTGTCAATGTAAGACACCCAGGGAATAGCAGACTGACCCCACTCTGTCAATGTAACCCACCCAGTGAAGAGCAGACTGACCCCACTCTGTCATTATCACAGACCCAGGGAAGAGCAGACTCACCCAACTCTGTCAATGTAACACACCCAGGGGAGACCAGAGTGACCCCTCTATCACAATGTAACTCACCTAGGGAAGAGCAGACTGACCCCACTCTGTCAAAGTAACACACTCAGGGAAGAGCAGACTCTTCCCACTCTGTCAAAGTAACACACTCAGGGAAGAGCAGACTGACCTCACTCTGTCAATGTAACACACCCAGGGAAGAGCAGACTGACCCCACCCTGTCAATGTAACACACCCAGGGAAGAGCAGACACACCGCACTCTGTCAATGTAACATACTCAGGGAATAGCAGTCTGACCCCACTCTGTCAATGTATCACACCCAGGGGAGAGCAGACTGAACCAACCCTGTCAATGTAACTCACCCAGGGAAGAGCAGACAGACCTCACTCTGTCAATGTAACACACCGCGGGAAGAGCAGAATGACCCCACGCTGTCAATGTAACACACCCAAGGAAGAGCAGACTGACCCCACTCTGTCATTGTAACACATCCAGGGAAGAGCAGACTGACCCCTCGCTGTCAATGTAACTCACCCAGGGAACAGAAGATTGACCTCATTCGGTCAATGTAACATACCCAGGGAAGAACAGACAAACCCCACTCTGTCAATGTAACACACCCAGGGAAGGGCAGATTGATCCCACTGTGTCAATGTAACAAACCCAGGGAAGAGCAGACTGACCCCACACTTTCAATGTAACACATCCAGGGAAGAGCAGACTGACCGCATTCGGTCAATGTAACCCACCCAGGGAAGAGCAGACTGACCCCTCTCTGTCAATGTAACACACCCAGGGAAGAGCAGATTTACCCCACTCTGTCAATGTAACACACCCAGGGAAGAGCAGACTGACCCCATTCTGTCAATGTAACACACCCAGGGAAGAACAGACTGACCCCACTCTGTAAATGTAAGACACCCAGGGGAGAGCAGACTCACCCCACTCTGTCAATGTAACACACCCAGGGAAGAGCAGACTGACCCCACTCTGTCAATGTAACACAACCAGGGAAGAGCAGACAGACCCAGTTCTGTCAATGTAACCCACCCAGGGAAGAACAGACTGACCCCACTCTGTCAATGTAACACACCCAGGGAAGAGCAGACTGACCCCACTCTATCAATGTAACCCACCCAGTGAAGAGCAGACTGACCCCTCTCCCTCCATGTAACTCACCCAGGGAAGAGCAGACTGACCCCATTCTGTCAATGTAACCCACCCAGGGAAGAGCAGACTGACCGCACTCTGTCATTATCACAGACCCAGGGAAGCGCAGACTCACCCAACTCTGTCAATGTAACACACCCAGGGGAGACCAGAGTGACCCCTCTATCACAATGTAACTCACCTAGGGAAGAGCAGACTGACCCCACTCTGTCAAAGTAACACACTCAGGGAAGAGCAGACTCTTCCCACTCTGTCAAAGTAACACACTCAGGGAAGAGCAGACTGACCTCACTCTGTCAATGTAACACACCCAGGGAAGAGATGACTGTCCCCACTCTGTCAATGTAACACACCCAGGGAAGAGCAGACTGACCCCACTCTGTCAATGTAACACACCCAGGGAAGAGCAGACTGACACCTCTCCCTCCGTGTAACGCACACAGGGAAGAGCAGACTGACCTCACTCTTTCAATGTAACACACCCAGGGAAGTGCAGACTGACCCCACTCTGTCAATGTAACACACCCAGGGGAGAGCAGACTGACCCCTCTCTCTCCACGTAACTCACCCAGGGAAGAGCAGACTGACCCCACTCTGTCAATGTAACACACCCAGGGAAAAGCAGACTGACCCCACTCTGTCAATGTAACACACCCAGGGAAGAGCAGACTGACCCCACTCTGTCAATATCACAGACCCAGGGAAGAGCAGATTAACCCAACTCTGTCAATGTAACACACGCAGGGGGGACCAGAGTGACCCCTCAATCTCAATGTAACTCACCTAGGGAAGAGCAGACTGACCCCCCTCTGTCAAAGTAACACACTCAGGGAAGAGCAGACTGACCTCACTCTGTCAATGTAACACAACCAGGGAAGGGCAGACTGACCCCACTCTGTCAATGTATCACACCCAGGGGAGAGCAGACTGACCCCACCCTGTCAATCTAACTCACCCAGGGAAGAGCAGACTGACCTCGCTCTGTCAATGTAACACACCGCGGGAAGAGCCGACTGACCCCACTCTGTCAATGTAACACACCCAAGGAAGAGCAGTCTGACCCCACTCTGTCATAGTAACACAGCCAGGGAAGAGCAGACTGACCCCTCTCTGTCAATGTAACTCACCCAGGGAACAGAAGATTGACCTCACTCGGTCAATGTAACATACCCAGGGAAGAGCAGACTAACCCCACTCTGTCAATGTAACACACCCAGGGAAGAGCAGACTGACCCCACTCTGTCAATGTCACGCACCCAGGGAAGAGCAGACTGACCGCACTCTGTCAATGTAACACTCCCAGGGAAGAGCAGATTGATCCCACTATGTCAATGTAACACATTCAGGGAAGAGCAGACTGACCCCACACTTTCAATGTAACACATCCAGGGAAGAGCAGACTGACCGCACTCGGTCAATGTAATCCACCCAGGGAAGAGCAGACTGACCCCTCTCTGTCAATGTAACACACCCAGGGAAGAGCAGATTTACCCCACTCTGTCAATGTAACAGACCCAGGGAAGAGCAGACTGACCCCACTCTGTCAATGTAACACACCCAGGGAAGGGCAGACTGACCCCATTCTGTCAAAGTAACACACCCAGGGAAGAACAGACTGACCCCACTCTGTCAATGTCACGCACCCAGGGAAGAGCAGACTGACCGCACTCTGTCAATGTAACACACCCGGGGAAGAGCAGATTGATCCCACTGTGTCAATGTAACACACCCAGGGAAGAGCAGACTGACCCCACACTTTCAATGTAACACATCCAGGGAAGAGCAGACTGACCGCACTCGGTCAATGTAACCCACCCAGGGAACAGCAGACTGACCCCTCTCTGTCAATGTATCACAGCCAAGGAAGAGCAGATTTACCCCACTCTGTGAATGTAACAGAACCAGGGAAGAGCAGACTGACCCCTCTCTGTCAATGTAACACACCCAGGGAAGAGCAGACTATACTCCATTCTGTCAATGTAACACACCCAGGCAAGAACAGACTGACGCCACTCTGTCAATGTAAGACACCCAGGGGAGAGCAGACATACCCCACTCTGTCAATGTAACACACCCAAGGAAGAGCAGATTGACCCCACTCTGTCAATGTGACACAACCAGGGAAGAGCAGACTGAACCCACTCTGTCAATGTAACACTCCCAGGGAAGAGCAGACAGACCCCGTTCTGTCAATGTAACCCACTCAGGGAAGAGCAGACTGACTCCACTCTGTCAATGTAACACACCCAGGGAAGAGCAGACTGACCCCACTCTGTCAAAGTAACACACCCAGGGAAGAGCAGACTGACCCCACTCTGTCAATGTAACACACTCAGGGAAGAGCAGACTGACCCAACTCTGTCAGTGTCACACACCCAGGGTAGAGCAGACTGACCCCTCTCGGTCAGTGTAACACACCCAGGGAAGAGCAGATTTACCCCACTCTGTCAATGTAACAAACCCAGGGAAGAGCAGACTGACTCCACTCTGTCAATGTAACACACCCAGGGAATAGCAGACTGACCCCATTCTGTCAATGTAACACACCCAGGGAAGAACAGACTGACCCCACTCTGTCAATGTAAGACACCCAGGGGAGAGCAGACTTACCCCACTCTGTCAATGTAACACACCCAGGGAAGAGCAGACTGACCCCACTCTGTCAATGTAACACAACCAGGGAAGAGCAGACAGACCCCGTTCTGTCAATGTAACCCACCCAGGGAAGAACAGACTGACCCCACTCTGTCAATGTAACACACCCAGGGAAGAGCAGACTGACCCCACTCTGTCAATGTAACCCACCCAGTGAAGAGCAGACTGACCCCACTCTGTCATTATCACAGACCCAGGGAAGAGCAGACTCACCCAACTCTGTCAATGTAACACACACAGGGGAGACCAGAGTGACCCCTCTATCACAATGTAACTCACCTAGGGAAGAGCAGACTGACCCCACTCTGTCAAAGTAACACACTCAGGGAAGAGCAGACTCTTCCCACTCTGTCAAAGTAACACACTCAGGGAAGAGCAGACTGACCTCACTCTGTCAATGTAACACACCCAGGGAAGAGCAGACTGACCCCACCCTGTCAATGTAACACACCCAGGGAAGAGCAGACACACCGCACTCTGTCAATGTAACATACTAAGGGAATATCAGTCTGACCCCACTCTGTCAATGTGTCACACCCAGGGGAGAGCAGACTGAACCAACCCTGTCAATGTAACTCACCCAGGGAAGAGCAGACAGACCTCACTCTGTCAATGTAACACACCGCGGGAAGAGCAGACTGACCCCACTCTGTCAATGTAACACACCCAAGGGAGAGCAGACTGACCCCACTCTGTCATTGTAACTCACCCAGGGAACAGAAGATTGACCTCACTCGGTCAATGTAACATACCCAGGGAAGAGCAGACTAACCCCACTCTGTCAATGTAACACACCCAGGGAAGAGCAGATTGATCCCACTGTGTCAATGTAACAAACCCAGGGAAGAGCAGACTGACCCCACACTTTCAATGTAACACATCCAGGGAAGAGCAGACTGACCGCATTCGGTCAATGTAACCCACCCAGGGAAGAGCAGACTGACCCCTCTCTGTCAATGTAACACACCCAGGGAAAAGCAGATTTACCCCACTCTGTCAATGTAACACACCCAGGGAAGAGCAGTCTGACCCCATTCTGTCAATGTAACACACCCAGGGAAGAACAGACTGACCCCACTCTGTAAATGTAAGACACCCAGGGGAGAGCAGACTCACCCCACACTGTCAATGTAACACACCCAGGGAAGAGCAGACTGACCCCACTCTGTCAGTGTAACACAACCAGGGAAGAGCAGACAGACCCAGTTCTGTCAATGTAACCCACCCAGGGAAGAACAGACTGACCCCACTCTGTCAATGTAACACACCCAGGGAAGAGCAGACTGACCCCACTCTATCAATGTAACCCACCAAGTGAAGAGCAGACTGAAACCTCTCCCTCCATGTAACTCACCCAGGGAAGAGCAGACTGACCCCATTCTGTCAATGTAACCCACCCAGGGAAGAGCAGACTTACCGCACTCTGTCATTATCACAGACCCAGGGAAGCGCAGACTCACCCAACTCTGTCAATGTAACACACCCAGGGGAGACCAGAGTGACCCCTCTATCACAATGTAACTCACCTAGGGAAGAGCAGCCTGACCCCACTCTGTCAAATTAACACACTCAGGGAAGAGCAGACTCTTCCCACTCTGTCAAAGTAACACACTCAGGGAAGAGCAGACTGACCTCACTCTGTCAATGTAACACACCCAGGGAAGAGCTGACTGTCCCCACTCTGTCAATGTAACACACCCAGGGAAGAGCAGACTGACCCCACTCTGTCAATGTAACACACCCAGGGAAGAGCAGACTGACACCTCTCCCTCCGTGTAACTCACACAGGGAAGAGCAGACTGACCTCACTCTTTCAATGTAACACACCCAGGGAAGTGCAGACTGACCCCACTCTATCAATGTAACACACCCAGGGGAGAGCAGACTGACCCCTCTCTCTCCACGTAACTCACCCAGGGAAGAGCAGACTGACCCCACTCTGTCAATGTAACACACCCAGGGAAAAGCAGACTGACCCCACTCTGTCAATGTAACACACCCAGGGAAGAGCAGACTGACCCCACTCTGTCAATATCACAGACCCAGGGAAGAGCAGACTCACCCAATTCTGTCAATGTAACACACCCAGGGGAGACCAGAGTGACCCCTCAATCTCAATGTAACTCACCTAGGGAAGAGCAGACTGACCCCCCTCTGTCAAAGTCACACACTCAGGGAAGAGCAGACTGACCTCACTCTGTCAATGTAACACAACCAGGGAAGGGCAGACTGACCCCACTCTGTCAATGTATCACACCCAGGGGAGAGCAGACTGACCCCACCCTGTCAATCTAACTCACCCAGGGAAGAGCAGACTGACCCCATTCTGTCAATGTAACACACACAGGGAAGAGCAGACTGACCCCACTCTGTCAATGTAACACACCCAAGGAAGAGCAGTCTGACCCCACTCTGTCATTGTAACACAGCCAGGGAAGAGCAGACTGACCTCTCTCTGTCAATGTAACTCAGCCAGGGAACAGAAGATTGACCTCACTCGGTCAATGTAACATACCCAGGGAAGAGCAGACTAACCCCACTCTGTCAATGTAACACACCCAGGGAAGAGCAGACTGACCCCACTCTGTCAATGTAACACACCCAGGGAAGAGCAGACTGACCCCACTCTGTCAATGTCACGCACCCAGGGAAGAGCAGACTGACCGCACTCTGTCAATGTAACACACCCAGGGAAGAGCAGATTGATCCCACTGTGTCAATGTAACACATCCAGGGAAGAGCAGACTGACCCCACACTTTCAATGTAACACATTTTAGGGAAGAGCAGACTGACCGCACTCGGTCAATGTAATCCACACAGGGAAGAGCAGACTGACCCCTCTCTGTCAATGTAACACACCCAGGGAAGAGCAAATTTACCCCACTCTGTCAATGTAACATACCCAGGGAAGAGCAGACTGACCCCACTCTGTCAATGTCACGCACCCAGGGAAGAGCAGACTGACCGCACTCTGTCAATGTAACACACCCAGGGAAGAGCAGATTGATCCCACTGTGTCAATGTAACACACCCAGGGAAGAGCAGACTGACCCCACACTTTCAATGTAACACATCCAGGGAAGAGCAGATTTACCCCACTCTGTCAATGTAACAGACCCAGGGAAGAGCAGACTATACCCCATTCTGTCAATGTAACACACCCAGGGAAGAACAGACTGACCCCACTCTGTCAATGTAAGACACCCAGGGGAGAGCAGACATACCCCACTCTGTCAATGTAACACACCCAAGGAAGAGCAGATTGACCCCACTCTGTCAATGTAACACAACCAGGGAAGAGCAGACTGAACCCACTCTGTCAATGTAACACTCCCAGGGAAGAGCAGACAGACCCCGTTCTGTCAATGTAACCCACTCAGGGAAGAGCAGACTGACCCCACTCTGTCAATGTAACACACCCAGGGAAGAGCAGACTGACCCCACTCTGTCAATGTAACACACCCAGGGAAGAGCAGACTGACCCCACTCTTTCAATGTAACACACCCAGGGAAGTGCAGACTGACGCCACTCTATCAATGTAACACACCCAGGGGAGAGCAGACTGACCCCTCTCTCTCCACGTAACTCACCCAGGGAAGAGCAGACTGACCCCACTCTGTCAATGTAACACACCCAGGGAAAAGCAGACTGACCCCACTCTGTCAATGTAACACACCCAGGGAAGAGCAGACTGACCCCACTCTGTCAATATCACAGAACCAGGGAAGAGCAGACTCACCCAACTCTGTCAATGTAACACACCCAGGGGAGACCAGAGTGACCCCTCAATCTCAATGTAACTCACCTAGGGAAGAGCAGACTGACCCCCCTCTGTCAAAGTCACACACTCAGGGAAGAGCAGACTGACCTCACTCTGTCAATGTAACACAACCAGGGAAGGGCAGACTGACCCCACTCTGTCAATGTATCACACCCAGGGGAGAGCAGACTGACCCCACCCTGTCAATCTAACTCACCCAGGGAAGAGCAGAGTGACCTCACTCTGTCAATGTAACACACCGCGGGAAGAGCAGACTGACCCCACTCTGTCAATGTAACACACCCAAGGAAGAGCAGTCTGACCCCACTCTGTCATTGCAACACAGCCAGGGAAGAGCAGACTGACCCCTCTCTGTCAATGTAACTCACCCAGGGAACAGAAGATTGACCTCACTCGGTCAATGTAACACACCCAGGGAAGAGCAGACTGACCCCACTCTGTCAATGTCACGCACCCAGGGAAGAGCAGACTAACCCCACTCTGTCAATGTAACACACCCAGGGAAGAGCAGACTGACCCCACTCTGTCAATGTAACACACCCAGGGAAGAGCAGACTGACCCCACTCTGTCAATGTCACGCACCCAGGGAAGAGCATACTGACCGCACTCTGTCAATGTAACACACCCAGGGAAGAGCAGATTGATCCCACTGTGTCAATGTAACACATCCAGGGAAGAGCAGACTGACCCCACACTTTCAATGTAACACATCCAGGGAAGAGCAGACTGACCGCACTCGGTCAATGTAATCCACCCAGGGAAGAGCAGACTGACCCCTCTCTGTCAATGTAACACACCCAGGGAAGAGCAGATTTACCCCACTCTGTCAATGTAACATACCCAGGGAAGAGCAGACTGACCCCACTCTGTCAATGTAACACACCCAGGGAAGGGCAGACTGACCCCATTCTGTCAATGTAACACACCCAGGGAAGAACAGACTGACCCCACTCTGTCAATGTCACGCACCCAGGGAAGAGCAGACTGACCGCACTCTGTCAATGTAACACACCCAAGGAAGAGCAGATTGACCCCACTCTGTCAATGTAACACAACCAGGGAAGAGCAGACTGAACCCACTCTGTCAATGTAACACTCCCAGGGAAGAGCAGACAGACCCCGTTCTGTCAATGTAACCCACTCAGGGAAGAGCAGACTGACCCCACTCTGTCAATGTAACACACCCAGGGAAGAGCAGACTGACCCCACTCTGTCAATGTAACACACCCAGGGAAGAGCAGACTGACCCCACTCTGTCAATGTAACACACCCAGGGAAGAGCAGACTGACCCAACTCTGTCAGTGTAACACACCCAGGGAAGAGCAGACTGACTCCACTCTGTCAAAGTAACACACGCAGAGAAGTGCGGACTGACCCCACTCTGTCAATGTAACCCACCCAGTGAAGAGCAGACAGACCCCTCTCCCTCCATGTAACACACGCAGAGAAGAGCGGACTGACCCCACTCTGTCAATGTAACACACCCAGGGAAGAGCAGACTGACCCCACTCTGTCAATGTCACGAACCCAGGGAAGGGCAGACTGACCGCACTCTGTCAATGTAACACACTCAGGGAAGAACAGACTGACCCGACTTTGTCAATGTAACACACCCCAGGAAGAGCAGACTGACACCACTCTGTCAATGTAACATACCCAGGGAAGAGCAGACTGACCCCACTATGTCATTGTAACACATCCAGGGAAGAGCAGACTGACCCCTCTCTGTCAATGTAACTCACCCAGGGAACAGAAGATTGACCTCACTCGGTCAATGTAACATACCCAGGGAAGAGCAGACTAACCCCACTCTGTCAATGTAACACACCCAGGGAAGAGCAGATTGATCCCACTGTGTCAATGTAACACACCCAGGGAAGAGCAGACTGACCCCACACTTTCAATGATACACATCCAGGGAAGAGCAGACTGACCGCATTCGGTCAATGTAACCCACCCAGGGAAGAGCAGACTGACCCCTCTCTGTCAATGTAACACACCCAGGGAAGAGCAGATTTACCCCACTCTGTCAATGTAACAAACCCAGGGAAGAGCAGACTGACCCCACTCTGTCAATGTAACACACCCAGGGAAGAGCAGACTGACCCCATTCTGTCAATGTAACACACCCAGGGAAGAACAGACTGACCCCACTCTGTCAATGTAAGGCACCCAGGGGAGAGCAGACTTACCCCACTCTGTCAATGTAACACACCCAGGGAAGAGCAGACTGACCCCACTCTGTCAATGTAACACAACCAGGGAAGAGCAGACAGTCCCCGTTCTGTCAATGTAACCCACCCAGGGAAGAACAGACTGACCCCACTCTGTCAATGTAACACACCCAGGGAAGAGCAGACTAACCCCACTCTGTCAATGTAACACACCCAGTGAAGAGCAGACTGACCCCTCTCCCTCCATGTAACTCACCCAGGGAAGAGCAGACTGACCCCATTCTGTCAATGTAACCCACCCAGGGAAGAGCAGACTGACCGCACTCAGTCAATGTAACACACCCAGGGAAGAGCAGACTGACCCCACTCTGTCATTATCACAGACCCAGGGAAGAGCAGACTCACCCAACTCTGTCAATGTAACACACCCAGGGGAGACCAGAGTGACCCCTCTATCACAATGTAACTCACCTAGGGAAGAGCAGACTGACCCCACTCTGTCAAAGTAACGCACTCAGGGAAGAGCAGACTCTTCCCACTCTGTCAAAGTAACACACTCAGGGAAGAGCAGACTGACCTCACTCTGTCAATGTAACACACCCAGGGAAGAGATGACTGTCCCCACTCTGTCAATGTAACACACCCAGGGAAGAGCAGACTGACCCCACTCTGTCAATGTAACACACCCAGGGAAGAGCAGACACACCCCACTCTGTCAATGTAACATACTCAGGGAATAGCAGTCTGACCCCACTCTTTCAATGTATCACACCCAGGGGAGAGCAGACTGAACCGACCCTGTCAATGTAACTCACCCAGGGAAGAGCAGACAGACCTCACTCTGTCAATGTAACACACCGCGGGAAGAGCAGACTGACCCCACTCTGTCAATGTAACACACCCAAGGAAGAGCAGACTGACCCCACTCTGTCATTGTAACACATCCAGGGAAGAGCAGACTGACCCCTCTATCACAATGTAACTCACCTAGGGAAGAGCAGACTGACCCCACTCTGTCAAAGTAACACACTCAGGGAAGAGCAGACTGACATTACTCTGTCAATGTAACACACCCAGGGAAGAGCAGACTGACCGCACTCTGTCAATGTAACTCACCCAGGGAAGAGCAGACTGACCCCACTCTTTCAATGTAACACACCCAGGGAAGTGCAGACTGACCCCACTCTGTCAATGTAACACACCCAGGGAGGAGCAGACTGACCCCACTCTGTCAATATCACAGACCCAGGGAAGAGCAGACTCACCCAACTCTGTCAATGTAACACACCCAGGGGAGACCAGAGTGACCCCTCAATCTCAATGTAACTCACCTAGGGAAGAGCAGACTGACCCCCCTCTGTCAAAGTCACACACTCAGGGAAGAGCAGACTGACCTCACTCTGTCAATGTAACACAACCAGGGAAGGGCAGACTGACCCCACTCTGTCAATGTATCATACCCAGGGGAGAGCAGACTGACCCCACCCTGTCAATCTAACTCACCCAGGGAAGAGCAGACTGACCTCACTCTGTCAATGTAACACACCGCGGGAAGAGCAGACTGACCCCACTCTGTCAATGTAACACACCCAAGGAAGAGCAGTCTGACCCCACTCTGTCATTGTAACACAGCCAGGGAAGAGCAGACTGACCCCTCTCTGTCAATGTAACTCACCCAGGGAACAGAAGATTGACATCACTCGGTCAATGTAACATACCCTGGGAAGAGCAGACTAACCCCACTCTGTCAATGTAACACACCCAGGGAAGAGCAGACTGACCCCACTCTGTAAATGTAACACACCCAGGGAAGAGCAGACTGACCCCACTCTGTCAATGTCACGCACCCAGGGAAGAGCAGACTGACCGCACTCTGTCAATGTAACACACCCAGGGAAGAGCAGATTGATCCCACTGTGTCAATGTAACACATCCAGGGAAGAGCAGACTGAACCCACTCAATCAATGTGACACATCCAGGGAAGAGCAGACTGACCGCACTCGGTCAATGTAATCCACACAGGGAAGAGCAGACTGACCCCTCTCTGTCAATGTAACACACCCAGGGAAGAGCAGATTTACCCCACTCTGTCAATGTAACATACCCAGGGAAGAGCAGACTGACCCCACTCTGTCAATGCAACACACCCAGGGAAGGGCAGACTGACCCCATTCTGTCAATGTAACACACCCAGGGAAGAACAGACTGACCCCACTCTGTCAATGTCACGCACCCAGGGAAGAGCAGACTGACCGCACTCTGTCAATGTAACACACCCAGGGAAGAGCAGATTGATCCCATTGTGTCCATGTAACACACCCAGGGAAGAGCAGACTGACCCCACACTTTCAATGTAACACATCCAGGGAAGAGCAGACTGACCGCACTCGGTCAATGTAACCCACCCAGGGAAGAGCAGACTGACCCCTCTCTGTCAATGTATCACAGCCAGGGAAGAGCAGATTTACCCCACTCTGTCAATGTAACAGACCCAGGGAAGAGCAGACTGACCCCACTCTGTCAATGTAACACACCCAGGGAAGAGCAGACTATACCCCATTCTGTCAATGTAACACACCCAGGGAAGAACAGACTGACCCCACTCTGTCAATGTAAGACACCCAGGGGAGAGCAGACATACCCCACTCTGTCAATGTAACACACCCAAGGAAGAGCAGATTGACCCCACTCTGTCAATGTAACACACCCAGGGAAGAGCAGACTGAACCCACTCTGTCAATGTAACACTCCCAGGGAAGAGCAGACAGACCCCGTTCTGTCAATGTAACCCACTCAGGGAAGAGCAGACTGACCACACTCTGTCAATGTAACACACCCAGGGAAGAGCAGACTGACCCCACTCTGTCAATGTAACACACCCAGGGAAGAGCAGACTGACCCCACTCTGTCAATGTAACACACGCAGGGAAGAGCAGACTGACCCCACTCTGTCAATGTCACGCACCCAGGGAAGAGCAGACTGACCGCACTCTGTCAATGTAACACTCCCAGGGAAGAGCAGACAGACCCCGTTCTGTCAATGTAACCCACTCAGGGAAGAGCAGACTGACCCCACTCTGTCAATGTAAAACACCCAGGGAAGAGGAGACAGACCCCACTCTGTCAATGTAACACACCCAGGGAAGAGCAGACTGACCCAACTCTGTCAGTGTAACACACCCAGGGAAGAGCGGACTGATTCCACTCTGTCAAAGTAACACACGCAGAGAAGAGCGGACTGACCCCACTCTGTCAATGTAACCCACCCAGTGAAGAGCAGACAGACCCCTCTCCCTCCATGTAACTCAGCCAGGGAAGAGCAGACTGACCCCACTCTGTCAATGTAACACTCCCAGGGAAGAGCAGACTGACCCCAAACTGTCAATGTCACGCACCCAGGGAAGAGCAGACTGACCGCACTCTGTCAATGTAACACTCCCAGGGAAGAGCAGACTGACCCCAAACTGTCAATGTCACGCACCCAGGGAAGAGCAGACTGACCGCACTCTGTCAATGTAACATACCCAGGGAAGAGCAGACTGACCCCACTATGTCATTGTAACACATCCAGGGAAGAGCAGACTGACCCCTCTCTGTCAATGTAATTCACCCAGGGAACAGAAGATTGACCTCACTCGGTCAAAGTAACATACCCAGGGAAGAGCAGACTAACCCCACTCTGTCAATGTAACACACCCAGGGAAGAGCAGATTGATCCCACTGTGTCAATGTAACACACCCAGGGAAGAGCAGACTGACCCCACACTTTCAATGATACACATCCAGGGAAGAGCAGACTGACCGCATTCGGTCAATGTAACCCACCCAGGGAAGAGCAGACTGACCCCTCTCTGTCAATGTAACACACCCAGGGAAGAGCAGATTTACCCCACTCTGTCAATGTAACAAACCCAGGGAAGAGCAGACTGACCCCACTCTGTCAATGTAACACACCCAGGGAAGAGCAGACTGACCCCATTCTGACAATGTAACACACCCAGGGAAGAACAGACTGACCCCACTCTGTCAATGTAAGGCACCCAGGGGAGAGCAGACTTACCCCACTCTGTCAATGTAACACACCCAGGGAAGAGCAGACTGACCCCACTCTGTCAATGTAACACAACCAGGGAAGAGCAGACAGACCCCGTTCTGTCAATGTAACCCACCCAGGGAAGAACAGACTGACCCCACTCTGTCAATGTAACACACCCAGGGAAGAGCAGACTAACCCCACTCTGTCAATGTAACACACCCAGTGAAGAGCAGACTGACCCCTCTCCCTCCATGTAACTCACCCAGGGAAGAGCAGACTGACCCCATTCTGTCAATGTAACCCACCCAGGGAAGAGCAGACTGACCGCACTCAGTCAATGTAACACACCCAGGGAAGAGCAGACTGACCCCACTCTGTCATTATCACAGACCCAGGGAAGAGCAGACTGACTTCACTCTGTCAATGTAACACAACCAGGGAAGAGCAGACTGACCCCTCTATCACAATGTAACTCACCTAGGGAAGAGCAGACTGACCCCACTCTGTCAAAGTAACGCACTCAGGGAAGAGCAGACTCTTCCCACTCTGTCAAAGTAACACACTCAGGGAAGAGCAGACTCTTCCCACTCTGTCAAAGTAACACACTCAGGGAAGAGCAGACTGACCTCACTCTGTCAATGTAACACACCCAGGGAAGAGCAGACTGACCCCACCCTGTCAATGTAACACACCCAGGGAAGAGCAGACACACCGCACTCTGTCAATGTAACAATCTCAGGGAATAGCAGTCTGACCCCACTCTTTCAATGTATCACACCCAGGGGATAGCAGACTGAACCAACCCTGTCAATGTAACTCACCCAGGGAAGAGCAGACAGACCTCACTCTGTCAATGTAAGACACCGCGGGAAGAGCAGACTGACCCCACTCTGTCAATGTAACACACCCAAGAAAGAGCAGACTGACCCCACTCTGTCATTGTAACACATCCAGGGAAGAGCAGACTGACCCCTCTCTGTCAATGTAACTCACCCAGGGAACAGGAGATTGATCTCACTCGGTCAATGTATCACAGACCCAGGGAAGAGCAGACTCACCCAACTCTGTCAATGTAACATACCCAGGGGAGACAAGAGTGACCCCTCTATCACAATGTAACTCACCTAGGGAAGAGCAGACTGACCCCACTCTGTCAAAGTAACACACTCAGGGAAGAGCAGACTCTTCCCACTCTGTCAAAGTAACACACTCAGGGAAGAGCAGACTGACCTCACTCTGTCAATGTAACACACCCAGGGAAGAGCTGACTGTCCCCACTCTGTCAATGTAACACACCCAGGGAAGAGCAGACTGACCACACTCTGTCAATGTAACACACCCAGGGAAGAGCAGACAGACACCTCTCCCTCCGTGTAACTCACCCAGGGAAGAGCAGACTGACCCCACTCTTTCAATGTAACACACCCAGGGAAGTGCAGACTGACCCCACTCTGTCAATGTAACACACCCAGGGAAGAGCAGACTGACCCCACTCTGTCAATATCACAGACCCAGGGAAGAGCAGACTCACCCAACTCTGTCAATGTAACACACCCAGGGGAGACCAGAGTGACCCCTCTATCTCAATGTAACTCACCTAGGGAAGAGCAGACTAACCCCACTCTGTCAATGTAACACACCCAGGGAAGAGCAGATTGATCCCACTGTGTCAATGTAACACACCCAGGGAAGAGCAGACTGACCCCACACTTTCAATGATACACATCCAGGGAAGAGCAGACTGACCGCATTCGGTCAATGTAACCCACCCAGGGAAGAGCAGACTGACCCCTCTCTGTCAATGTAACACACCCAGGGAAGAGCAGATTTACCCCACTCTGTCAATGTAACAAACCCAGGGAAGAGCAGACTGACCCCACTCTGTCAATGTAACACACCCAGGGAAGAGCAGACTGACCCCATTCTGACAATGTAACACACCCAGGGAAGAACAGACTGACCCCACTCTGTCAATGTAAGGCACCCAGGGGAGAGCAGACTTACCCCACTCTGTCAATGTAACACACCCAGGGAAGAGCAGACTGACCCCACTCTGTCAATGTAACACAACCAGGGAAGAGCAGACAGACCCCGTTCTGTCAATGTAACCCACCCAGGGAAGAACAGACTGACCCCACTCTGTCAATGTAACACACCCAGGGAAGAGCAGACTAACCCCACTCTGTCAATGTAACACACCCAGTGAAGAGCAGACTGACCCCTCTCCCTCCATGTAACTCACCCAGGGAAGAGCAGACTGACCCCATTCTGTCAATGTAACCCACCCAGGGAAGAGCAGACTGACCGCACTCAGTCAATGTAACACACCCAGGGAAGAGCAGACTGACCCCACTCTGTCATTATCACAGACCCAGGGAAGAGCAGACTGACTTCACTCTGTCAATGTAACACAACCAGGGAAGAGCAGACTGACCCCTCTATCACAATGTAACTCACCTAGGGAAGAGCAGACTGACCCCACTCTGTCAAAGTAACGCACTCAGGGAAGAGCAGACTCTTCCCACTCTGTCAAAGTAACACACTCAGGGAAGAGCAGACTCTTCCCACTCTGTCAAAGTAACACACTCAGGGAAGAGCAGACTGACCTCACTCTGTCAATGTAACACACCCAGGGAAGAGCAGACTGACCCCACCCTGTCAATGTAACACACCCAGGGAAGAGCAGACACACCGCACTCTGTCAATGTAACAATCTCAGGGAATAGCAGTCTGACCCCACTCTTTCAATGTATCACACCCAGGGGAGAGCAGACTGAACCAACCCTGTCAATGTAACTCACCCAGGGAAGAGCAGACAGACCTCACTCTGTCAATGTAAGACACCGCGGGAAGAGCAGACTGACCCCACTCTGTCAATGTAACACACCCAAGAAAGAGCAGACTGACCCCACTCTGTCATTGTAACACATCCAGGGAAGAGCAGACTGACCCCTCTCTGTCAATGTAACTCACCCAGGGAACAGGAGATTGATCTCACTCGGTCAATGTATCACAGACCCAGGGAAGAGCAGACTCACCCAACTCTGTCAATGTAACATACCCAGGGGAGACAAGAGTGACCCCTCTATCACAATGTAACTCACCTAGGGAAGAGCAGACTGACCCCACTCTGTCAAAGTAACACACTCAGGGAAGAGCAGACTCTTCCCACTCTGTCAAAGTAACACACTCAGGGAAGAGCAGACTGACCTCACTCTGTCAATGTAACACACCCAGGGAAGAGCTGACTGTCCCCACTCTGTCAATGTAACACACCCAGGGAAGAGCAGACTGACCACACTCTGTCAATGTAACACACCCAGGGAAGAGCAGACAGACACCTCTCCCTCCGTGTAACTCACCCAGGGAAGAGCAGACTGACCCCACTCTTTCAATGTAACACACCCAGGGAAGTGCAGACTGACCCCACTCTGTCAATGTAACACACCCAGGGAAGAGCAGACTGACCCCACTCTGTCAATATCACAGACCCAGGGAAGAGCAGACTCACCCAACTCTGTCAATGTAACACACCCAGGGGAGACCAGAGTGACCCCTCTATCTCAATGTAACTCACCTAGGGAAGAGCAGACTGACCCCACTCTGTCAAAGTAACACACTCAGGGAAGAGCAGACTGACCTCACTCTGAAAATGTAACTCACCTAGGGAAGAGCAGACTGACCCCACTCTGTCAATGTTACACACACAGGGAAGGGCAGACTGACCCCATTCTGTCAATGTAACACACCCAGGGAAGAACAGACTGACCCCACTCTGTCAATGTCACGCACCCAGGGAAGAGCAGACTGACCGCACTCTGTCAATGTAACACACCCAGGGAAGAGCAGATTGATCCAACTGTGTCAATTTAACACACCCAGGGAAGAGCAGACTGACCCCACACTTTCAATGTAACACATCCAGGGAAGAGCAGACTGACCGCACTCGGTCAATGTAACCCACCCAGGGAAGAGCAGACTGACCCCTCCCTGTCAATGTAACACAGCCAGGGAAGAGCAGATTTACCCCACTCTGTCAATGTAACAGACCCAGGGAAGAGCAGATTGACCCCACTCTGTCAATGTAACACACCCAGGGAAGAGCAGACTGACCCCATTCTGTCAATGTAACACACCCAGGGAAGAAGAGACTGACCCCACTCTGTCAATGTAAGACACCCAGGGGAGAGCAGACTTACCCCACTCTGTCAATGTAACACACCCAGGGAAGAGCAGACTGACCCCACTCTGTCAATGTAACACAACCAGGGAAGAGCAGACAGACCCCGTTCTGTCAATGTAACCCACCCAGGGAAGAACAGACTGACCCCACTCTGTCAATGTAACACACCCAGGGAAGAGCAGACTGACCCCACTCTGTCAATGTAACCCACCCAGTGAAGAGCAGACTGACCCCTCTCCCTCCATGTCACTCACCCAGGTAAGAGCAGACTGACCCCATTCTGTCAATGTATCCCACCCAGGGAAGAGCAGACTGACCGCACACAGTCAATGTAACCCACCCAGGGAGGAGCAGACTGACCCCACTCTGTCATTATCACAGACCCAGGGAAGAGCAGACTCACCCAACTCTGTCAATGTAACACACCCAGGGGAGACAAGAGTGACCCCTCTATCACAATGTAACTCACCTTGGGATGAGCAGACTGACCCCACTCTGTCAAAGTAACACACTCAGGGAAGAGCAGACTCTTCCCACTCTGTCAAAGTAACACACTCAGGGAAGAGCAGACTGACCTCACTCTGTCAATGTAACACACCCAGGGAAGAGCTGACTGTCCCCACTCTGTCAATGTAACACACCCAGGGAAGAGCAGACTGACCGCACTCTGTCAATGTAACACACCCAGGGAAGAGCAGACTGACACCTCTCCCTCCGTGTAACTCACCCAGGGAAGAGCAGACTGACCCCACTCTTTCAATGTAACACACCCAGGGAAGTGCAGACTGACCCCACTCTGTCAATGTAACACACCCAGGGAAGAGCAGACTGACCCCACTCTGTCAATATCACAGACCCAGGGAAGAGCAGACTCACCCAACTCTGTCAATGTAACACACCCAGGGGAGACCAGAGTGACCCCCCTATCTCAATGTAACTCACCTAGGGAAGAGCAGACTGACCCCACTCTGTCAAAGTAACACACTCAGGGAAGAGCAGACTGACCTCACTCTGTCAATGTAACTCACCTAGGGAAGAGCAGACTGACCCCACTCTGTCAATGTTACACACACAGGGAAGGGCAGACTGACCCCATTCTGTCAATGTAACACACCCAGGGAAGAACAGACTGACCCCACTCTGTCAATGTCACGCACCCAGGGAAGAGCAGACTGACCGCACTCTGTCAATGTAACACACCCAGGGAAGAGCAGATTGATCCCACTGTGTCAATTTAACACACCCAGGGAAGAGCAGACTGACCCCACACTTTCAGTGTAACACATCCAGGGAAGAGCAGACTGACCGCACTCGGTCAATGTAACCCACCCTGGGAAGAGCAGACTGACCCCTCTCTGTCAATGTATCACAGCCAGGGAAGAGCAGATTTACCCCACTCTGTCAATGTAACAGACCCAGGGAAGAGCAGACTGACCCCACTCTGTCAATGTAACACACCCAGGGAAGAGCCGACTGACCCCATTCTGTCAATGTAACACACCCAGGGGAGACAAGAGTGACCCCACTCTGTCAATGTAAGACACCCAGGGGAGAGCAGACTTACCCCACTCTGTCAATGTAACACACCAAAGGAAGAGAAGATTGACCCCACTCTGTCAATGTAACACAACCAGGGAAGAGCAGACTGAACCCACTCTGTCAATGTAACACTCCCAGCGAAGAGCAGACAGACCCCGTTCTGTTAATGTAACCCAACCAGGGAAGAGCAGACTGACCCCACTCTGTCAATGTAACACACCCAGGGAAGAGCAGACTGACCCCACTCTGTCAATGTAACACACCCAGGGAAGAGCAGACTGACCCCACTCTGTCAATGTAACACACCCAGGGAAGAGCAGATTGATCCCACTGTGTCAATGTAACCCACCCAGGGAGGAGCAGACTGACCCCACTCTGTCATTATCACAGACCCAGGGAAGAGCAGACTCACCCAACTCTGTCAATGTAACACACCCAGGGGAGACAAGAGTGACCCTTCTATCACAATGTAACTCACCTAGGGATGAGCAGACTGACCCCACTCTGTCAAAGTAACACACTCAGGGAAGAGCAGACTCTTCCCACTCTGTCAATGTAACACACCCAGGGAAGAGCTGACTGTCCCCACTCTGTCAATGTAACACACCCAGGGAAGAGCAGACTGACCGCACTCTGTCAATGTAACACACCCAGGGAAGAGCAGACTGACACCTCTCCCTCCGTGTAACTCACCCAGGGAAGAGCAGACTGACCCCACTCTTTCAATGTAACACACCCAGGGAAGTGCAGACTGACCCCACTCTGTCAATGTAACACACGCAGGGAAGAGCAGACTGACCCCACTCTGTCAATATCACAGACCCAGGGAAGAGCAGACTCACCCAACTCTGTCAATGTAACACACCCAGGGGAGACCAGAGTCACCCCTCTATCTCAATGTAACTCACCTAGGGAAGAGCAGACTGACCCCACTCTGTCAATGTGACACACTCAGGGAAGAGCAGACTGACCTCACTCTGTCAATGTAACTCACCTAGGGAAGAGCAGACTGACCCCACTCTGTCAATGTTACACACACAGGGAAGGGCAGACTGACCCCATTCTGTCAATGTAACACACCCAGGGAAGAACAGACTGACCCCACTCTGTCAATGTCACGCACCCAGGGAAGAGCAGACTGACCGCACTCTGTCAATGTAACACACCCAGGGAAGAGCAGATTGATCCCACTGTGTCAATTTAACACACCCAGGGAAGAGCAGACTGACCCCACACTTTCAATGTAACACATCCAGGGAAGAGCAGACTGACCGCACTCGGTCAATGTAACCCACCCAGGGAAGAGCAGATTGACCCCTCCCTGTCAATGTAACACAGCCAGGGAAGAGCAGATTTACCCCACTCTGTCAATGTAACAGACCCAGGGAAGAGCAGACTGACCCCACTCTGTCAATGTAACACACCCAGGGAAGAGCAGACTGACCCCATTCTGTCAATGTAACACACCCAGGGAAGAACAGACTGACCCCACTCTGTCAATGTAAGACACCCAGGGGAGAGCAGACTTACCCCACTCTGTCAATGTAACACACCCAAGGAAGAGAAGATTGACCCCACTCTGTCAATGTAACACAACCAGGGAAGAGCAGACTGAACCCACTCTGTCAATGTAACACTCCCAGCGAAGAGCAGACAGACCCCGTTCTGTCAATGTAACCCAACCAGGGAAGAGCAGACTGACCCCACTCTGTCAATGTAACACACCCAGGGAAGAGCAGACTGACCCCACTCTGTCAATGTAACACACCCAGGGAAGAGCAGACTGACCCCACTCTGTCAATGTAACACACCCAGGGAAGAGCAGATTGACCCAACTCTGTCAATGTAACACACCCAGGGAAGAGCAGACTGACCCCACTCTGTCAATGTAACCCACCCAGTGAAGAGCAGACAGACCCCTCTCCCTCCATGTAACTCAGCCAGGGAAGAGCAGACTGACCCCACTCTGTCAATGTAACACACCCAGGGAAGAGCAGACTGACCACACTCTGTCAATGTCACGCACCCAGGGAAGAGCAGACTGACCGCACTCTGTCAATGTCACGCACCCAGGGAAGAGCAGACTGACCCCACTGTGTCAATGTAACACACCCAGGGAAGAGCAGACTGACCCCACACTTTCAATGTAACACATCCAGGGAAGAGCAGACTGACCCCTCTCTGTCAATGTAACACACCCAGGGAAGAGCAGACGGACCCCACTCTGTCAATGTAACACACCCAGGGAAGAGCAGACTGATCCCACTCTGTCAATGTCACGCACCCAGGGAAGAGCAGACTGACCGCACACTGTCAATGTAACACACCCAGGGAAGAGCAGATTGACCCCACTGTGTCAATGTAACACACCCAGGGAAGAGCAGACTGACCCCACACTTTCAATGTAACCCACCGAGGGAAGAGCAGACTGACCCCTCTCTGTCAATGTAACACACCCAGGGAAGAGCAGACTGAAACCACTCTGGCAATGTAACACACCCAGGGAAGAGCAGACTGACCTCATCCGGTCAAATATAACAGACACAGGGAAGAGCAGACTGACCACACTCTGTCATTGCAACACACCCAGGGAAGAGCAGACTGACCCCTTTCTGTCAACGTTATACACCCATGGAAGATCAGACTGACCCAACTCTGTCAATGTAACACACCGCGGGAAGAGCAGACTGACCCCACTCTGTCAATGTAAACCACCCAAGGAAGAGCAGACTGACCCCACTCTGTCATTGTAACACACCCAGGGAAGAGCACACTGACCCCTCTCTGTCAATGTAACACACCCAGGGAAGAGCAGACTGACCCCACTCTGTCAAAGTAACACACCCAGGGAAGAGCAGACTGACCCCACTCTGTCAATGTAACAAAGCCAGGGAAGAGCAGACTGAACCCACTCTGTCAATGTAACATACCCAGGCAACAGCAGACTGACCCCACTCTATCAATGTAACACACGCAGGGAAGAGCAGACTGACCCCACTCCGTCAAAGTAACACACCCAGGGAAGAGCAGGCTGACCCCACTCTGTCAATGTCACGCACCCAGGGAAGAGCAGACTGACCCCACTCTGTCAATTTAAAACACCCAGGGAAGTGCACGCTGACCCCACTCTGTCAATGTAACACACCCAGGGAAGAGCAGACTGACCCCACTCTGTCAATGTAACACACTCAGGGAAGAGCAGACTGACCCCCCTCTGTCAATGAAACACACCCAGGGAAGAGCAGACTGACCCCACTCTGTCAATGTAACACAGTCAGGGAAGAGCAGACTGACCCCACTCTGTCAATGTAACACACCCAGGGAAGAGCAGACTGACCCCACTCTGTCAATGTAACACACTCAGGGAAGAGCAGACTGACCCCCCTCTGTCAATGAAACACACCAAGGGAAGAGCAGACTGACCCCAGTCTGTCAATGTAACACACTCAGGGAAGAGCAGACTGACCCCACTCTGTCAATGTAACACACCCAGGGAAGAGCAGACTGACCCCACTCTGTCAATGTAACACACTCAGGGAAGAGCAGACTGAACGCCCTCTGTCAATGAAACACACCCAGGGAAGAGTAGACTGACCCCACTCTGCCAATATAACCCAGCCAGGGAAGAGCAGACTGACCCCACTCTGTCAATTTAACACACCCAGGGAAGTGCAGACTGGCCCCACTCTGCCAATGTTACACACCCAGGGATGAGCAGACTGACCACTCTCTGTCAATGTAACACTCCCAGGGAAGAACTAACTGACACCACTCTGGCAATGTAACACAGCTAGGGAAGAGCAGACTGACCTCACTCGGTCAATATAACAGACACAGGGAAGAGCAGACTGACCACACTCTGTCATTGCAATACACCCAGGGAAGAGCAGACTGAGTTCACTCTGTCAATGTAACACACACAGGGAAGAGCAGACTGACCCCATTCTCTCAACGTTATACACCCAGGGAAGATCAAACTTACCCAATTCTGTCAATGTAAAACACCCTGGGAAGAGCAGACAGACCCCACTCTGTCAATGTAACACACCCAGGGAAGAGCAGACTGACCCCACACTTTCAATGTAACCCACCGGGGGAAGAGCAGACTGACCGCACTCTGTCAATGTAACACACCCAGGGAAGAGCAGACTAACCCCACTCTGTCAATGTAACACACCCAGGGAAAGGCAGACAGACCCTGTTCTGTCAATGTAACACACCAGGGAAGAGCATACTGACCCCACTCTGTCTATGTAACGCACCCAGTGAAGAGCAGACTGACCCCACTCTGTCAATATCACAGACCCAGGGAAAAGCAGACTGACCCCACTCTGTCAATGTAACACACCCAGGGAAGAGCAGACTAAACCCACTCTGTCAAAGTAACACACTCAGGGAAGAACAGACTGACCCCACTCTGTTAATGTAACGCACCCAGGGAAGAGCAGACTGACCCCACTCTGTCAATGTAACAAACCCAGGGAAGAGCAGACTGACCCCACTCTGTCAATGTAACTCACTCAGGGAAGAGCAGACTGACCCCACTCTGTCAATGTATCTCACAAAGGGAAGAGCAGACTGACCCCACCCTGTCAATGTAACATATCCAGGGAAGAGCAGACTGACCCCACTCTGTCAATGTAACACACCCAGGGAAGTGCAGACTGACTCCACTCTGTCAATGTAATACACGCAGGGAAGAGCAGGCTGACCACACTCTGTCAATGTAACACACGCAGGGAAGTGCAGACTGACCACACTCTGTCAAAGTAACACCACCAGGGCATAGCCGACTGACCCCACTCTGTCAATGTAACACACCCAGGGAAGAGCAGACTGACCCCACTCTGTCAATGTAACACACCCAGGGAAGAGCAGACTGACCCACTCTGTCAATGTAACACCCTCAGGGAAGAGCACACTGACCCCAGTCTGTCAATGTAACTCACAAAGGGAAGAGCAGACTGACCCCACTCTGTCAATGTAACCCACCCAGGGAAGAGCTGACTGACTCCACTCTGTCAATGTAACACACCCAGGGAAGAGCAGACTGACCACACTCTGTCAATGTAACACGCGCAGGGAAGTGCAGACTCACCCCACTCTGTCAATCTAACACACCCAGGGAAGAGCAGACTGACCCCAGTCTGTCAATGTAACTCACAAAGGGAAGAGCAGACTGCCCACACTCTGTCAATGTAACACACCCAGGGAAGAGCAGACTGACCCCACTCTGTCAATGTAACAGACCCAGGGAAGAGCAGACTGACCCCACCCTGTCAATGTAACACACTCAGGGAAGAGCAGACTGACCCCCCTCTGTCAATGAAACACACCCAGGGAAGAGTAGACTGACCCCACTCTGCCAATATTACCCAGCCAGGGAAGAGCAGACTGACCCCACTCCGTCAATATAACAGACACAGGGAAGAGCAGACTGACCACACTCTGTCATTGCAACACACCCAGGGAAGAGCAGACTGAGTTCACTCTGTCAATGTAACACACACAGGGAAGAGCAGACTGACCCCTTTCTCTCAACGTTATACACCCAGGGAAGATCAAACTCACCCAATTCTGTCAATGTAAAACACCCTGGGAAGAGCAGACTGACCCCACTCTGTCAATGTAACACACCCAGGGAAGAGCAGACTGACCCCACACTTTCAATGTAACCCACCGGGGGAAGAGCAGACTGACCGCACTTTGTCAATGTAACACACCCAGGGAAAGGCAGACAGACCCTGTTCTGTCAATGTAACACACCCAGGGAAGAGCATACTGACCCCACTCTGTCTATGTAACGCACCCAGTGAAGAGCAGACTGACCCCACTCTGTCAATATCACAGACCCAGGGAAAAGCAGACTGACCCCACTCTGTCAATGTAACACACCCAGGGAAGAGCAGACTAAACCCACTCTGTCAAAGTAACACACTCAGGGAAGAACAGACTGACCACACTCTGTCAATGTAACGCACCCAGGGAAGAGCAGACTGACCCCACTCTGTCAATGTAACAAACCCAGGGAAGAGCAGACTGATCCCACACTGTCAATGATACACACCCAGGGAAGAGCAGACTGACCCCACTCTGTTAATGTGACACTCTCAGTGAAGAGCAGACTGACCGCACTCTGTCAATGTAACGCACCCAGGGAAGAGCAGACTGACCCCACTCTGTCAATGTAACACACCCAGGGAAGAGCAGACTGACCGCACTCTGTCAATGTAACACACCCAGGGAAGAGCCGACTGACCCCACTCTGTCAATGTAACACACCCAGGGAAGAGCAGACGAACGCCACTCTCTCAATGTAACACACCCGGGGAAGAGCAGACTGACCCCACTCTGTCAATGTAACACACACAGTGAAGAAGAGACTGATCCCACTGTGTCAATGGAACACTCCCAGGAAAGTGCAGACTGACCCCTCTGTGTCAATGTAACACACCCAGGGAAGACAAGACTGACCCCACTCTGTCAATGTAACGCACCCAGCGAAGAGCAGACTGACCCCACTCTGTCAATGTAACCCAGTCAGGGTAGAGCAGTCTGACCCCACTCTGTTAATGTAACCCACCCAGGGAAGAGCAAACTGTTTCCACTCTGTCTGTGTAACACACCCTGGGAAGAGCAGATTCACCCCACTCTGTCAATGTAACACATCCAGGTAAGAGCAGACTGACCCTTCTCTGTCAATGTAAGACACCCAGGGAAGTGCAGACTGACCCAACTCTGTCAATGTAACTCATCCAGGGAAGATACGACTGACCCCACTCTGTCAATGTAACACCCCCTGGGAAGTGCAGACTGACTCCACTCTGTCAATGTAACTCACTCAGGGAAGAGCAGACTGACCCCACTCTGTCAATGTATCTCACAAAGGGAAGAACAGACTGACCCCACCCTGTCAATGTAACATATCCAGGGAAGTGCAGACTGACCCCACTCTGTCAATGTAACCCACCAAGGGAAGAGCTGACTGACTCCACTCTGTCAATGTAACACACCCAGGGAAGAGCAGACTGACCACACTCTGTCAATGTAACACGCGCAGGGAAGTGCAGACTCACCCCACTCTGTCAATCTAACACACCCAGGGAAGAGCAGACTGACCCCAGTCTGTCAATGTAACTCACAAAGGGAAGAGCAGACTGACCCCACTCTGTCAATGTAACACACCCAGGGAAGAGCAGACTGACTCCACTCTGTCAATGTAACACACCCAGGGAAGAGCAGACTGACCACACTCTGTCAATGTAACACACGCAGGGAAGTGCAGACTGACCACCCTCTGTCAAAGTAACACCACCAGGGCAGAGCCGACTGACCCCACTCTGTCAATGTAACACACCCAGGGAAGAGCAGACTGACCCCACTCTGTCAATGTAACACACTCAAGGAAGAGCACACTGACCCCAGTCTGTCAATGTAACTCACAAAGGGAAGAGCAGACTGACCCCACTCTGTCAATGTAACCCACGCAGGGAAGAGCTGACTGACTCCACTCTGTCAATGTAACACACCCAGGGAAGAGCAGATTGACCACACTCTGTCAATGTAACACGCGCAGGGAAGTGCAGACTCACCCCACTCTGTCAATCTATAACACCCAGGGAAGAGCAGACTGACCCCAGTCTGTCAATGTAACTCACAAAGGGAAGAGCAGACTGACCCCACTCTGTCAATGTAACACACCCAGGGAAGAGCAGACTGACTCCACTCTGTCAATGTAACACACCCAGGGAAGAGCAGACTGACCACACTCTGTCAATCTAACACACGCAGGGAAGTGCAGACTGACCACACTCTGTCAAAGTAACACCACCAGGGCAGAGCCGACTGACCCCACTCTGTCAATGTAACACACCCAGGGAAGAGCAGACTGACCCCACTCTGTCAATGTAACAGACCCAGGGAAGAGCAGACTGACCCCACTCTGCCAATATAACAGACCCAGGGAAGAGCAGACTGACCCCACCCTGTCAATCTAACACACTCAGGGAAGAGCAGACTGACCCCCCTCTGTCAATGAAACACACCCAGGGAAGAGTAGACTGACCCCACTCTGCCAATATAAACAAGCCAGGGAAGAGCAGACTGACCCCACTCTGTCAATTTAACACACCCAGGGAAGTGCAGACTGGCCCCACTCTGCCAATGTTACACACCCAGGGATGAGCAGACTGACCACTCTCTGTCAATGTAACACTCCCAGGGAAGAACTAACTGACACCACTCTGGCAATGTAACACAGCCAGGGAAGAGCAGACTGACCTCACTCGGTCAATATAACAGACACAGGGAAGAGCAGACAGACCACACTCTGTCATTGCAACACACCCAGGGAAGAGCAGACTGAGTTCACTCTGTCAATGTAACACACACAGGGAAGAGCAGACTGACCCCATTCTCTCAACGTTATACACCCAGGGAAGATCAAACTTACACAATTCTGTCAATGTAAAACACCCTGGGAAGAGCAGACTGACCCCACTCTGTCAATGTAACACACCCAGGGAAGAGCAGACTGACCCCACACTTTCAATGTAACCCACCGGGGGAAGAGCAGACTGACCGCACTCTGTCAATGTAACACACCCAGGGAAGAGCAGACTAACCCCACTCTGTCAATGTAACACACCCAGGGAAAGGCAGACAGACCCTGTTCTGTCAATGTAACACACCCAGGGAAGAGCATACTGACCCCACTCTGTCTATGTAACGCACCCAGGGAAGAGCAGACTGACCCCACTCTGTCAATATCACAGACCCATGGAAAAGCAGACTGACCCCACTCTGTCAATGTAACACACCCAGGGAAGAGCAGACTAAACCCACTCTGTCAAAGTAACACACTCAGGGAAGAACAGACTGACCCCACTCTGTCAATGTAACGCACCCAGGGAAGAGCAGACTGACCCCACTCTGTCAATGTAACAAACCCAGGGAAGAGCAGACTGATCCCACACTGTCAATGATACACACCCAGGGAAGAGCAGACTGACCCCACTCTGTCAATGTGACACTCTCAGTGAAGAGCAGACTGACCGCACTCTGTCAATGTAACACACCCAGGGAAGAGCAGACTGACCGCACTCTGTCAATGTAACACACCCAGGGAAGAGCCGACTGACCCCACTCTGTCAATGTAACACACCCAGGGAAGAGCAGACTAACGCCACTCTCTCAATGTAACACACCCGGGGAAGAGCAGACTGACCCCACTCTGTCAATGTAACACACACATTGAAGAAGAGACTGATCCCACTGTGTCAATGTAACACTCCCAGGAAAGTGCAGACTGACCCCTCTGTGTCAATGTAACACACCCAGGGAAGACAAGACTGACCCCACTCTGTCAATGTAACACACCCAGGGAAGAGCAGACTAAACCCACTCTGTCAATGTAACCCAGTCAGGGTAGAGCCGTCTGACCCCACTCTGTTAATGTAACGCACCCAGGGAAGAGCAGACTGACCCCACTCTGTCAATGTAACAAACCCAGGGAAGAGCAGACTGATCCCACACTGTCAATGATACACACCCAGGGAAGAGCAGACTGACCCCACTCTGTCAATGTGACAATCTCAGTGAAGAGCAGACTGACCGCACTCTGTCAATGTAACACACCCAGGGAAGAGCAGACTGACCGCACTCTGTCAATGTAACACACCCAGGGAAGAGCCGACTGACCCCACTCTGTCAATGTAACACACCCAGGGAAGAGCAGACGAACGCCACTCTCTCAATGTAACACACCCGGGGAAGAGCAGACTGACCCCACTCTGTCAATGTAACACACACAGTGAAGAAGAGACTGATCCCACTGTGTCAATGTAACACTCCCAGGAAAGTGCAGACTGACCCCTCTGTGTCAATGTAACACACCCAGGGAAGACAAGACTGACCCCACTCTGTCAATGTAACGCACCCAGCGAAGAGCAGACTGACCCCACTCTGTCAATGTAACCCAGTCAGGGTAGAGCAGTCTGACCCCACTCTGTTAATGTAACCCACCCAGGGAAGAGCAAACTGTTTCCACTCTGTCTGTGTAACACGCCCTGGGAAGAGCAGACTCACCCCACTCTGTCAATGTAACACATTCAGGTAAGAGCAGACTGACCCTTCTCTGTCAATGTAAGACACCCAGGGAAGTGCAGACTGACCCAACTCTGTCAATGTAACTCACCCAGGGAAGATACGACTGACCCCACTCTGTCAATGTAACACCCCCTGGGAAGAGCAGACTGACCCCATTCTGTCAATGTAACTCACTCAGGGAAGAGCAGACTGACCCCACTCTGTCAATGTATCTCACAAAGGGAAGAGCAGACTGACCCCACCCTGTCAATGTAACATATCCAGGGAAGAGCAGACTGACCCCACTCTGTCAATGTAACACACCCAGGGAAGTGCAGACTGACTCCACTCTGTCAATGTAACACACCCAGGGAAGAGCAGGCTGACCACACTCTGTCAATGTAACACACGCAGGGAAGTGCAGACTGACCATACTCTGTCAAAGTAACACCACCAGGGCATAGCCGACTGACCCCACTCTGTCAATGTAACACACCCAGGGAAGAGCAGACTGACCCCACTCTGTCAATGTAACACACTCAGGGAAGAGCACACTGACCCCAGTCTGTCAATGTAACTCACAAAGGGAAGAGCAGACTGACCCCACTCTGTCAATGTAACCCACCCAGGGAAGAGCTGACTGACTCCACTCTGTCAATGTAACACACCCAGGGAAGAGCAGACTGACCACACTCTGTCAATGTAACACGCGCAGGGAAGTGCAGACTCACCCCACTCTGTCAATCTAACACACCCAGGGAAGAGCAGACTGACCCCAGTCTGTCAATGTAACTCACAAAGGGAAGAGCAGACTGACCCCACTCTGTCAATGTAACACACCCAGGGAAGAGCAGACTGACTCCACTCTGTCAATGTAACACACCCAGGGAAGAGCAGACTGACCACACTCTGTCAATGTAACACACGCAGGAAAGTGCAGACTGACCACCCTCTGTCAAAGTAACACCACCAGGGCAGAGCCGACTGACCCCACTCTGTCAATGTAACACACACAGGGAAGAGCAGACTGACCCCACTCTGTCAATGTAACACACTCAGGGAAGAGCACACTGACCCCAGTCTGTCAATGTAACTCACAAAGGGAAGAGCAGACTGACCCCACTCTGTCAATGTAACCCACCCAGGGAAGAGCTGACTGACTCCACTCTGTCAATGTAACACACCCAGGGAAGAGCAGATTGACCACACTCTGTCAATGTAACACGCGCAGGGAAGTGCAGACTCACCCCACTCTGTCAATCTAAAACACGCAGGGAAGAGCAGACTGACCCCAGTCTGTCAATGTAACTCACAAAGGGAAGAGCAGACTGACCCCACTCTGTCAATGTAACACACCCAGGGAAGAGCAGACTGACTCCACTCTGTCAATGTAACACACCCAGGGAAGAGCAGACTGACCACACTCTGTCAATGTAACACACGCAGGGAAGTGCAGACTGACCACACTCTGTCAAAGTAACACCACCAGGGCAGAGCCGACTGACCCCACTCTGTCAATGTAACACACCCAGGGAAGAGCAGACTGACCCCACTCTGTCAATGTAACACACCCAGGGAAGAGCAGACTGACCCCACTCTGCCAATATAACAGACCCAGGGAAGAGCAGACTGACCCCACCCTGTCAATCTAACACACTCAGGGAAGAGCAGACTGACCCCCCTCTGTCAATGAAACACACCCAGGGAAGAGTAGACTGACCCCACTCTGCCAATATAACCCAGCCAGGGAAGAGCAGACTGACCCCACTCTGTCAATTTAACACACCCAGGGAAGTGCAGACTGGCCCCACTCTGCCAATGTTACACACCCAGGGATGAGCAGACTGACCACTCTCTGTCAATGTAACACTCCCAGGGAAGAACTAACTGACACCACTCTGGCAATGTAACACAGCAAGGGAAGAGCAGACTGACCTCACTCGGTCAATATAACAGACACAGGGAAGAGCAGACTGACCACACTCTGTCATTGCAACACACCCAGGGAAGAGCAGACTGAGTTCGCTCTGTCAATGTAACACACACAGGGAAGAGCAGACTGACCCCATTCTCTCAACGTTATACACCCAGGGAAGATCAAACTTACCCAATTCTGTCAATGTAAAACACCCTGGGAAGAGCAGACTGACCCAACTCTGTCAATGTAACACACCCAGGGAAGAGCAGACTGACCCCACACTTTCAATGTAACTCACTAGGGAAGAGCAGACTGACCGCACTCTGTCAATGTAACACACCCAGGGAAGAGCAGACTAACCCCACTCTGTCAATGTAACACACCCAGGGAAAGGCAGACAGACCCTGTTCTGTCAATGTAACACACCCAGGGAAGAGCATACTGACCCCACTCTGTCTATGTAACGCACCCAGGGAAGAGCAGACTGACCCCACTCTGTCAATATCACAGACCCAGGGAAAAGCAGACTGACCCCACTCTGTCAATGTAACACACCCAGGGATGAGCAGACTAAACCCACTCTGTCAAAGTAACACACTCAGGGAAGAACAGACTGACCCCACTCTGTCAATGTAACGCACCCAGGGAAGAGCAGACTGACCCCACTCTGTCAATGTAACAAACCCAGGGAAGAGCAGACTGATCCCACACTGTCAATGATACACACCCAGGGAAGAGCAGACTGACCCCACTCTGTCAATGTGACACTCTCAGTGAAGAGCAGACTGACCGCACTCTGTCAATGTAACACACCCAGGGAAGAGCAGACTGACCGCACTCTGTCAATGTAACACACCCAGGGAAGAGCTGACTGACCCCACTCTGTCAATGTAACACACCCAGGGAAGAGCAGACTAACGCCACTCTCTCAATGTAACACACCCGGGGAAGAGCAGACTGACCCCACTCTGTCAATGTAACACACACAGTGAAGAAGAGACTGATCCCACTGTGTCAATGTAACACTCCCAGGAAAGTGCAGACTGACCCCTCTGTGTCAATGTAACACACCCAGGGAAGACAAGACTGACCCCACTCTGTCAATGTAACGCACCCAGCGAAGAGCAGACTGACCCCACTCTGTCAATGTAACCCAGTCAGGGTAGAGCAGTCTGACCCCACTCTGTTAATGTAACCCACCCAGGGAAGAGCAAACTGTTTCCACTCTGTCTGTGTAACACACCCTGGGAAGAGCAGACTCACCCCACTCTGTCAATGTAACACATTCAGGTAAGAGCAAACTGACCCTTCTCTCTCAATGTAAGACACCCAGGGAAGTGCAGACTGACCCAACTCTGTCAATGTAACTCACCCAGGGAAGATACGACTGACCCCACTCTGTCAATGTAACACCCCCTGGGAAGAGCAGACTGACCCCATTCTGTCAATGTAACTCACTCAGGGAAGAGCAGACTGACCCCACTCTGTCAATGTATCTCACAAAGGGAAGAGCAGACTGACCCCACCCTGTCAATGTAACATATCCAGGGAAGAGCAGACTGACCCCACTCTGTCAATGTAACTCACCAGGGAAGTGCAGACTGACTCCACTCTGTCAATGTAACACACCCAGGGAAGAGCAGGCTGACCACACTCTGTCAATGTAACACACGCAGGGAAGTGCAGACTAACCACACTCTGTCAAAGTAACACCACCAGGGCATAGCCGACTGACCCCACTCTGTCAATGTAACACACGCAGGGAAGAGCAGACTGACCCCACTCTGTCAATGTAACACACTCAGGGAAGAGCAGACTGACCACACTCTGTCAATGTAACACGCGCAGGGAAGTGCCGACTCACCCCACTCTGTCAATCTAAAACACGCAGGGAAGAGCAGACTGACCCCAGTCTGTCAATGTAACTCACAAAGGGAAGAGCAGACTGACCCCACTCTGTCAATGTAACCCACCCAGGGAAGAGCTGACTGACTCCACTCTGTCAATGTAACACACCCAGGGAAGAGCAGACTGACCACACTCTGTCAATGTAACACGCGCAGGGAAGTGCCGACTCACCCCACTCTGTCAATCTAACACACCCAGGGAAGAGCAGACTGACCCCAGTCTGTCAATGTAACTCACAAAGGGAAGAGCAGACTGACCCCACTCTGTCAATGTAACACACCCAGGGAAGAGCAGACTGACTCCACTCTGTCAATGTAACACACCCAGGGAAGAGCAGACTGACCACACTCTGTCAATGTAACACACGCAGGGAAGTGCAGACTGACCACACTCTGTCAAAGTAACACCACCAGGGCAGAGCCGACTGACCCCACTCTGTCAATGTAACACACGCAGGGAAGAGCAGACTGACCCCACTCTGTCAATGTAACAGACCCAGGGAAGAGCAGACTGACCCCACCCTGTCAATGTAACACACTCAGGGAAGAGCAGACTGACCCACCTCTGTCAATGAAACACACCCAGGGAAGAGTAGACTGACCCCACTCTGCCAATATAACCCAGCCAGGGAAGAGCAGACTGACCCCACTCTGTCAATTTAACACACCCAGGGATGAGCAGACTGACCACTCTCTGTCAATGTAACACTCCCAGGGAAGAACTAACTGACACCACTCTAGCAATGTAACACAGCCAGGGAAGAGCAGACTGACCTCACTCGGTCAATATAACAGACACAGGGAAGAGCAGACTGACCACACTCTGTCATTGCAACACACCCAGGGAAGAGCAGACTGAGTTCACTCTGTCAATGTAACACACACAGGGAAGAGCAGACTGACCCCTTTCTCTCAACGTTATACACCCAGGGAAGATCAAACTTACCCAATTCTATCAATGTAAAGCACCCTGGGAAGAGCAGACTGACCCCACTCTGTCAATGTAACACACCCAGGGAAGAGCAGACTGACCCCACACTTTCAATGTAACCCACCGGGGGAAGAGCAGACTGACCGCACTCTGTCAATGTAACACGCGCAGGGAAGTGCAGACTCACCCCACTCTGTCAATCTAACACACCCAGGGAAGAGCAGACTGACCCCAGTCTGTCAATGTAACTCACAAAGGGAAGAGCAGACTGACCCCACTCTGTCAATGTAACACACCCAGGGAAGAGCAGACTGACTCCACTCTGTCAATGTAACACACCCAGGGAAGAGCAGACTGACCACACTCTGTCAATGTAACACACGCAGGAAAGTGCAGACTGACCACCCTCTGTCAAAGTAACACCACCAGGGCAGAGCCGACTGACCCCACTCTGTCAATGTAACACACACAGGGAAGAGCAGACTGACCCCACTCTGTCAATGTAACACACTCAGGGAAGAGCACACTGACCCCAGTCTGTCAATGTAACTCACAAAGGGAAGAGCAGACTGACCCCACTCTGTCAATGTAACCCACCCAGGGAAGAGCTGACTGACTCCACTCTGTCAATGTAACACACCCAGGGAAGAGCAGATTGACCACACTCTGTCAATGTAACACGCGCAGGGAAGTGCAGACTCACCCCACTCTGTCAATCTAAAACACGCAGGGAAGAGCAGACTGACCCCAGTCTGTCAATGTAACTCACAAAGGGAAGAGCAGACTGACCCCACTCTGTCAATGTAACACACCCAGGGAAGAGCAGACTGACTCCACTCTGTCAATGTAACACACCCAGGGAAGAGCAGACTGACCACACTCTGTCAATGTAACACACGCAGGGAAGTGCAGACTGACCACACTCTGTCAAAGTAACACCACCAGGGCAGAGCCGACTGACCCCACTCTGTCAATGTAACACACCCAGGGAAGAGCAGACTGACCCCACTCTGTCAATGTAACACACCCAGGGAAGAGCAGACTGACCCCACTCTGCCAATATAACAGACCCAGGGAAGAGCAGACTGACCCCACCCTGTCAATCTAACACACTCAGGGAAGAGCAGACTGACCCCCCTCTGTCAATGAAACACACCCAGGGAAGAGTAGACTGACCCCACTCTGCCAATATAACCCAGCCAGGGAAGAGCAGACTGACCCCACTCTGTCAATTTAACACACCCAGGGAAGTGCAGACTGGCCCCACTCTGCCAATGTTACACACCCAGGGATGAGCAGACTGACCACTCTCTGTCAATGTAACACTCCCAGGGAAGAACTAACTGACACCACTCTGGCAATGTAACACAGCAAGGGAAGAGCAGACTGACCTCACTCGGTCAATATAACAGACACAGGGAAGAGCAGACTGACCACACTCTGTCATTGCAACACACCCAGGGAAGAGCAGACTGAGTTCGCTCTGTCAATGTAACACACACAGGGAAGAGCAGACTGACCCCATTCTCTCAACGTTATACACCCAGGGAAGATCAAACTTACCCAATTCTGTCAATGTAAAACACCCTGGGAAGAGCAGACTGACCCAACTCTGTCAATGTAACACACCCAGGGAAGAGCAGACTGACCCCACACTTTCAATGTAACTCACTAGGGAAGAGCAGACTGACCGCACTCTGTCAATGTAACACACCCAGGGAAGAGCAGACTAACCCCACTCTGTCAATGTAACACACCCAGGGAAAGGCAGACAGACCCTGTTCTGTCAATGTAACACACCCAGGGAAGAGCATACTGACCCCACTCTGTCTATGTAACGCACCCAGGGAAGAGCAGACTGACCCCACTCTGTCAATATCACAGACCCAGGGAAAAGCAGACTGACCCCACTCTGTCAATGTAACACACCCAGGGATGAGCAGACTAAACCCACTCTGTCAAAGTAACACACTCAGGGAAGAACAGACTGACCCCACTCTGTCAATGTAACGCACCCAGGGAAGAGCAGACTGACCCCACTCTGTCAATGTAACAAACCCAGGGAAGAGCAGACTGATCCCACACTGTCAATGATACACACCCAGGGAAGAGCAGACTGACCCCACTCTGTCAATGTGACACTCTCAGTGAAGAGCAGACTGACCGCACTCTGTCAATGTAACACACCCAGGGAAGAGCAGACTGACCGCACTCTGTCAATGTAACACACCCAGGGAAGAGCTGACTGACCCCACTCTGTCAATGTAACACACCCAGGGAAGAGCAGACTAACGCCACTCTCTCAATGTAACACACCCGGGGAAGAGCAGACTGACCCCACTCTGTCAATGTAACACACACAGTGAAGAAGAGACTGATCCCACTGTGTCAATGTAACACTCCCAGGAAAGTGCAGACTGACCCCTCTGTGTCAATGTAACACACCCAGGGAAGACAAGACTGACCCCACTCTGTCAATGTAACGCACCCAGCGAAGAGCAGACTGACCCCACTCTGTCAATGTAACCCAGTCAGGGTAGAGCAGTCTGACCCCACTCTGTTAATGTAACCCACCCAGGGAAGAGCAAACTGTTTCCACTCTGTCTGTGTAACACACCCTGGGAAGAGCAGACTCACCCCACTCTGTCAATGTAACACATTCAGGTAAGAGCAAACTGACCCTTCTCTCTCAATGTAAGACACCCAGGGAAGTGCAGACTGACCCAACTCTGTCAATGTAACTCACCCAGGGAAGATACGACTGACCCCACTCTGTCAATGTAACACCCCCTGGGAAGAGCAGACTGACCCCATTCTGTCAATGTAACTCACTCAGGGAAGAGCAGACTGACCCCACTCTGTCAATGTATCTCACAAAGGGAAGAGCAGACTGACCCCACCCTGTCAATGTAACATATCCAGGGAAGAGCAGACTGACCCCACTCTGTCAATGTAACTCACCAGGGAAGTGCAGACTGACTCCACTCTGTCAATGTAACACACCCAGGGAAGAGCAGGCTGACCACACTCTGTCAATGTAACACACGCAGGGAAGTGCAGACTAACCACACTCTGTCAAAGTAACACCACCAGGGCATAGCCGACTGACCCCACTCTGTCAATGTAACACACGCAGGGAAGAGCAGACTGACCCCACTCTGTCAATGTAACACACTCAGGGAAGAGCAGACTGACCACACTCTGTCAATGTAACACGCGCAGGGAAGTGCCGACTCACCCCACTCTGTCAATCTAAAACACGCAGGGAAGAGCAGACTGACCCCAGTCTGTCAATGTAACTCACAAAGGGAAGAGCAGACTGACCCCACTCTGTCAATGTAACCCACCCAGGGAAGAGCTGACTGACTCCACTCTGTCAATGTAACACACCCAGGGAAGAGCAGACTGACCACACTCTGTCAATGTAACACGCGCAGGGAAGTGCCGACTCACCCCACTCTGTCAATCTAACACACCCAGGGAAGAGCAGACTGACCCCAGTCTGTCAATGTAACTCACAAAGGGAAGAGCAGACTGACCCCACTCTGTCAATGTAACACACCCAGGGAAGAGCAGACTGACTCCACTCTGTCAATGTAACACACCCAGGGAAGAGCAGACTGACCACACTCTGTCAATGTAACACACGCAGGGAAGTGCAGACTGACCACACTCTGTCAAAGTAACACCACCAGGGCAGAGCCGACTGACCCCACTCTGTCAATGTAACACACGCAGGGAAGAGCAGACTGACCCCACTCTGTCAATGTAACAGACCCAGGGAAGAGCAGACTGACCCCACCCTGTCAATGTAACACACTCAGGGAAGAGCAGACTGACCCACCTCTGTCAATGAAACACACCCAGGGAAGAGTAGACTGACCCCACTCTGCCAATATAACCCAGCCAGGGAAGAGCAGACTGACCCCACTCTGTCAATTTAACACACCCAGGGATGAGCAGACTGACCACTCTCTGTCAATGTAACACTCCCAGGGAAGAACTAACTGACACCACTCTAGCAATGTAACACAGCCAGGGAAGAGCAGACTGACCTCACTCGGTCAATATAACAGACACAGGGAAGAGCAGACTGACCACACTCTGTCATTGCAACACACCCAGGGAAGAGCAGACTGAGTTCACTCTGTCAATGTAACACACACAGGGAAGAGCAGACTGACCCCTTTCTCTCAACGTTATACACCCAGGGAAGATCAAACTTACCCAATTCTATCAATGTAAAGCACCCTGGGAAGAGCAGACTGACCCCACTCTGTCAATGTAACACACCCAGGGAAGAGCAGACTGACCCCACACTTTCAATGTAACCCACCGGGGGAAGAGCAGACTGACCGCACTCTGTCAATGTAACACACCCAGGGAAGAGCAGACTAACCCCACTCTGTCAATGTAACACACCCAGGGAAAGGCAGACAGACCCTGTTCTGTCAATGTAACACACCCAGGGAAGAGCATACTGACCCCACTCTGTCTATGTAACGCACCCAGGGAAGAGCAGACTGACCACACTCTGTCAATATCACAGACCCAGGGAAAAGCAGACTGACCACACTCTGTCAATGTAACACACCCAGGGAAGAGCAGACTAAACCCACTCTATCAAAGTAACACACTCAGGGAAGAACAGACTGACCCCACTCTGTCAATGTAACGCACCCAGGGAAGAGCAGACTGACCCCACTCTGTCAATGTAACAAACCCAGGGAAGAGCAGACTGATCCCACACTGTCAATGATACACACCCAGGGAAGAGCAGACTTACCCCACTCTGTCAATGTGACACTCTCAGTGAAGAGCAGACTGACCGCACTCTGTCAATGTAACACACCCAGGGAAGAGCAGACTGACCGCACTCTGTCAATGTAACACACCCAGGGAAGAGCCGACTGACACCACTCTGTCAATGTAACACACCCAGGGAAGAGCAGACTAACGCCACTCTCTCAATGTAACACACCCGGGGAAGAGCAGACTGACCCCACTCTGTCAATGTAACACACACAGTGAAGAAGAGACTGATCCCACTGTGTCAATGTAACACTCCCAGGAAAGTGCAGACTGACCCCTCTGTGTCAATGTAACACACCCAGGGAAGACAAGACTGACCCCACTCTGTCAATGTAACGCACCCACCGAAGAGCAGACTGACCCCACTCTGTCAATGTAACCCAGTCAGGGTAGAGCAGTCTGACCCCACTCTGTTAATGTAACCCACCCAGGGAAGAGCAAACTGTTTCCAATCTGTCTGTGTAACACACCCTGGGAAGAGCAGACTCACCCCACTCTGTCAATGTAACACATCCAGGTAAGAGCAGACTGACCCTTCTCTGTCAATGTAAGACACCCAGGGAAGTGCAGACTGACCCAACTCTGTCAATGTAACTCACCCAGTGAAGATACGACAGACCCCACTCTGTCAATGTAACACCCCCTGGGAAGAGCAGACTGACCCCATTCTGTCAATGTAACTCACTCAGGGAAGAGCAGACTGACCCCACTCTGTCAATGTATCTCACAAAGGGAAGAGCAGACTGACCCCACCCTGTCAATGTAACATATCCAGGGAAGAGCAGACTGACCCCACTCTGTCAATGTAACACACCCAGGGAAGTGCAGACTGACTCCACTCTGTCAATGTAACACACGCAGGGAAGTGCAGACTGACCACACTCTGTCAAAGTAACACCACCAGGGCATAGCCGACTGACCCCACTCTGTCAATGTAACACACCCAGGGAAGAGCAGACTGACCCCACTCTGTCAATGTAACACACTCAGGGAAGAGCACACTGACCCCAGTCTGTCAATGTAACTCACAAAGGGAAGAGCAGACTGACCCCACTCTGTCAATGTAACCCACGCAGGGAAGAGCTGACTGACTCCACTCTGTCAATGTAACACACCCAGGGAAGAGCAGACTGACCACACTCTGTCAAAGTAACACGCGCAGGGAAGTGCAGACTCACCCCACTCTGTCAATGTAACAAACCCAGGGAAGTGCAGACTCACCCCACTCTGTCAATCTAACACACCCAGGGAAGAGCAGACTGACCCCAGTCTGTCAATGTAACTCACAAAGGGAAGAGCAGACTGAACCCACTCTGTCAATGTAACACACCCAGGGAAGAGCAGACTGACTCCACTCTGTCAATGTAACACACCCAGGGAAGAGCAGACTGACCACACTCTGTCAATGTAACACACGCAGGGAAGTGCAGACTGACCCAACTCTGTCAAAGTAACACCACCAGGGCAGAGCCGACTGACCCCACTCTGTCAATGTAACACACCCAGGGAAGAGCAGACAGACCCCACTCTGTCAATGTCACACACCCAGGGAAGAGCAGACTGACCCCAGTCTGTCAATGTAACTCACAAAGGGAAGAGCAGACTGACCCCACTCTGTCAATGTAACCCACCCAGGGAAGAGCAGACCGACCCCACTGCGTCAATGTAACACACCCAGTGAAGAGCAGACTGACCCCACTCTGTCAATGTAACACACCCAGGGAAGAGCAGACTGACCCCAGTCTGTCAATGTAACTCACAAAGGGAAGAGCACACTGACCTAACTCTGTCAATGTAACACCCCCAGGGAAGAGCAGACTGACCTCATTCTTTCAATGTCACTCACAAAGGGAAGAGCAGACTGCCCCCACTCTGTCAATGTAACACACCCAGGAAAGAGCAGACTGACCCCTCTGTGTCAATGTAACACACCCAGGGCAGACAAGACTGACCCCACTCTGTCAATGTAACGCACCCAGCGAAGAGCAGACTGACCCCACTCTGTCAATGTAACCCACCCAGGGTAGAGCAGACTGACCCCACTCTGTTAATGTAACCCACCCAGGGAAGAGCAAACTGTTTCCACTCTGTCGATGTAACACACCCTGGGAAGAGCAGACTCACCCCACTCTCTCAATGTAACCCACCCAGGGAAGAGCAGACTGACCCCACTCTGTCAATGTAACACCCCCAGGGAAGAGCAGACTGACCCCACTCTGTCAATGTAACACCCCCAGGGAAGAGCAGACTGACCCAACTCTGTCAATGTAACACACCCAGGGAAGAGCAGACTGACCCCATTCTATCAAAGTAACACACCCAGGGAAGAGCAGACTGACCTCACCCTGTCACTGTAACACACCCAGTGAAGAGCAGACTGACCTCACTCTGTCAATTTAACACACCCAGGGAAGAGCAGACTGACACCACTCTTTCAATGTAACACCCCCAGGGAAGAGCAGACTGACCCCACTCTGTCAATGTAAGACCCCCAGGGAAGAGCAGACTGAGCACACTCTGTCAATGTAACACACCCTGGGAAGAGCAGACTCACCCCACTCTCTCAATGTAACCCACCCAGGGAAGAGCAGACTGACCCCAATCTGTCAGTGTAACACACCCAGGGAAGGACAGACTGACCCCCCTCTGTCAATGTAACACACCCAGGGAAGAGCAGACCGACCCCACTCTGTCAATGTAACACACCCAGGGAAGAGCAGACTGACCCCACTCTGTCAATGTAACACACCCAGGGAAGAGCAGACTGACCCCACTCTGTCAATGTAACACACCCAGGGAAGAGCAGACTAACCCCACTCTGTCAATGTAACACACACAGTGAAGAAGAGACTGATCCCACTGTGTCAATGTAATACTCCCAGGAAGGTGCAGACTGACCCCTCTGTGTTAAAGTAACACACCCAGGGAAGACAAGACTGACCCCACTCTGTCAATGTAACGCACCCAGCGACGAGCAGACTGACCCCACTCTGTCAATGTAACCCAGTCAGGGTAGAGCAGACTGACCCCACTCTGTTAATGTAACCCACCCAGGGAAGAGCAAACTGTTTCCACTCTGTCTGTGTAACACACCCTGGGAAGAGCAGACTCACCCCACTCTGTCAATGTATCACATCCAGGTAAGAGCAGACTGACCCTTCTCTGTCAATGTAAGACACCCAGGGAAGTGCAGACTGACCCAACTCTGTCAATGTAACTCACCCAGGGAAGATACGACTGACCCCACTCTGTCAATGTAACACCCCCTGGGAAGAGCAGACTGACCCCACTCTGTCAATGTATCTCACAAAGGGAAGAGCAGACTGACCCCACCCTGTCAATGTAACATATCCAGGGAAGAGCAGACTGACCCCACTCTGTCAATGTAACACACCCAGGGAAGTGCAGACTGACTCCACTCTGTCAATGTAACACACCCAGGGAAGAGCAGGCTGACCACACTCTGTCAATGTAACACACGCAGGGAAGTGCAGACTGACCACACTCTGTCAAAGTAACACCACCAGGGCATAGCCGACTGACCCCACTCTGTCAATGTAACACACCCAGGGAAGAGCAGACTGACCCCACTCTGTCAATGTAACACACTCAGGGCAGAGCAGACTGACCCCAGTATGTCAATGTAACTCACATAGGGAAGAGCAGACTGACCCCACTCTGTCAATGTAACCCACCCAGGGAATAGCAGACTGACTCCACTCTGTCAATGTAACACACCCGGTGAAGAGCAGACTGACCACACTCTGTCAATGTAACACACGCAGGGAAGTGCAGACTGACCCCACTCTGTCAATGTAACACACCCAGGGAAGAGCAGACTGACCCCAGTCTGTCAATGTAACTCACAAAGGGAAGAGCAGACTGACCCCACTCTGTCAATGTAACACACCCAGGGAAGAGCAGACTGATTCCACTCTGTCAATGTAACACACCCAGGGAAGAGCAGACTGACCACACTCTGTCAATGTAACACACGTAGGGAAGTGCAGACTGACCACACTCTGTCAAAGTAACACCACCAGGGCAGAGCCGACTGACCCCACTCTGTCAATGTAACACACCCAGGAAAGAGCAGACTGACCCCAGTCTGTCAATGTAACTCACAAAGGGAAGAGCAGACTGACCCCACTCTGTCAATGTAACCCACCCAGTGAAGAGCAGACCGACCCCACTGCGTCAATGTAACACACCCAGTGAAGAGCAGACTGATCCCACTCTGTCAATGTAACACACACAGGGAAGGCCTGACTGACCCCACTCAGTCAATGTAACACACAGAGAAGAGCAGACTGACCTCACTCTGTTAATGTAACACACCCAGGGAAGAGCAGACTGACCACACTCTGTCAATGTAACACACACAGGGAAGACCTGACTGACCCCACTCAGTCAATGTAACACACAGGGAAGAGCAGACTGACCGCACTCTGTTAATGTAACACACCCAGGGAAGAGCAGACCGACCCCACTCTGCATATGTAAGACACCCAGGGAAGAGCACACTGACCTCACTCTGTCAATGTAACACCCCCAGGGAAGAGCAGACTGACCTCATTCTTTCAATGTCACTCACAAAGGGAAGAGCAGACTGCCCCCACTCTGTCAATGTAACACACCCAGGAAAGAGCAGACTGACCCCACTGTGTCAATGTAACACACCCAGGGCAGACAAGACTGACCCCACTCTGTCAATGTAACCCACCCAGGTTAGAGCAGACTGACCCCAGTCTGTCAATGTAACTCACAATGGGAAGAGCAGACTGACCCCACTCTGTCAATGCAACACACCCAGGGAAGAGCAGACTGACTCCACTCTGTCAATGTAACACACCCAGGGAAGAGCAGACTGACCCCACTCTGTCAATGTAACACACCCAGGGAAGAGCAGACTGACCCCAGTCTGTCAATGTAACTCACAAAGGGAAGAGCAGACTGACCCCACTCTGTCAATGTAACACACCCAGGGAAGAGCAGACTGACTCCACTCTGTCAATGTAACACACCCAGGGAAGAGTAGACTGACCACACTCTGTCAATGTAACACACGCAGGGAAGTGCAGACTGACCACACTCTGTCAAAGTAACACCACCAGGGCAGAGCCGACTGACCCCAGTCTGTCAATGTAACACACCCAGGGAAGAGCAGACTGACCCCTCTCTGTCAATGTAACACACCCAGGGAAGAGCAGACTGACCCCAGTCTGTCAATGTAACTCACAAAGGGAAGAGCAGACTGACCCCACTCTGTCAATGTAACCCACCCAGTGAAGAGCAGACCGACCCCACTGCGTCAATGTAACACACCCAGTGAAGAGCAGACTGATCCCACTCTGTCAATGTAACACACACAGGGAAGGCCTGACTGACCCCACTCAGTCAATGTAACACACAGAGAAGAGCAGACTGACCTCACTCTGTTAATGTAACACACCCAGGGAAGAGCAGACTGACCCCACTCAGTCAATGTAACACACAGGGAAGAGCAGACTGACCTCACTCTGTCAATGTAACACACACAGGGAAGACCTGACTGACCCCACTCAGTCAATGTAACACACAGGGAAGAGCAGACTGACCTCACTCTGTTCATGTAACACACCCAGGGAAGAGCAGACCGACCCCACTCTGCATATGTAAGACACCCAGGGAAGAGCACACTGACCTCACTCTGTCAATGTAACACCCCCAGGGAAGAGCAGACTGACCCCACTCTGTCAATGTCACTCACAAAGGGAAGAGCAGACTGCCCCCGCTCTGTCAATGTAACACACCCAGGAAAGAGCAGACTGACCCCTCTGTGTCAATGTAACACACCCAGGGCAGACAAGACTGACCCCACTCTGTCAATGTAACGCACCCAGCGAAGAGCAGACTGACCACACTCTGTCAATGTAACCCACCCAGGGAAGAGCAGACTGACCCCACTCTGTTAATGTAACCCACCCAGGGAAGAGCAAACTGTTTCCACTCTGTCGATGTAACACACCCTGGGAAGAGCAGACTCACCCCACTCTCTCAATGTAACCCACCCAGGGAAGAGCAGACTGACCTCACTCTGTCAATGTAACACCCCCAGGGAAGAGCAGACTGACCCCACTCTGTCAATGTAACACACCCAGCGAAGAGCAGACTGACCCCACTCTGTCAATGTAACACATCCAGGGAAAAGCAGACTGACCCCACTCTCTCAATGTAACACACCCGGGGAAGAACAGACTGACCCCACTCTGTCAATGTAACGCACCCAGGGAAGAGCAGACTGACCCCACTCTGTTAATGTAACCCACCCAGGGAAGAGAAGACTGACCCCAATCTGTCAATGTAACAAACCCAGGGAAGAGCAGACTGACCTCACTCTGTCAATGTAACACATCCAGGTAAGAGCAGACTCACCCCACTCTGTCAATGTAACACATCCAGGTAAGAGCAGACTGACCCTTCACTGTCAATGTAAGAGACCCAGGGAAGTGCAGACTGACCCAACTCTGTCAATGTAACTCACCAAGGGAAGACACGACTGACCCCACTCTTTCAATGTAACACCCCCTGGGAAGAGCAGACTGACCCCATTCTGTCAATGTAACTCACTCAGGGAAGAGCAGACTGACCCCACTCTGTCAATGTATCTCACAAAGGGAAGAGCAGACTGACTCCAATCTGTCAATATAACACACCCAGGGAAGAGCAGACTGACCACACTCTGTCAATGTAACGCACGCAGGGAAGTGCAGACTGACCACACTCTGTCAAAGTAACATCACCAGGGCATAGCCGACTGACCCCACTCTGTCAATGTAACACACCCAGGGCAGAGCAGACTGACCCCAGTCTGTCAATGTAACTCACAAAGGGAAGAGCAGACTGATCCCACTCTGTCAATGTAACCCACCCAGGGAAGAGCAGACTGACTCCACTCTGTCAATGTAACACACCCAGTGAAGAGCAGACTGACCACACTCTGTCAATGTAACACACGCAGGGAAGTGCAGACTGACCCCACTCTCTCAATCTAACACACCCAGGGAAGAGCAGGCTGACCACACTCTGTCAATGCAACACACCCAGGGAAGAGCAGACTGACCACACTCTGTCAAAGTAACACCACCAGGGCATAGCCGACTGACCCCACTCTGTCAATGTAACACACTCAGGGCAGAGCAGACTGACCACAGTCTGTCAATGTAACTCACAAAGGGAAGAGCAGACTGACCCCACTCTGTCAATGTAACCCACCCAGTGAAGAGCAGACCGACCCCACTGCGTCAATGTAACACACCCAGTGAAGAGCAGACTGATCCCACTCTGTCAATGTAACACACACAGGGAAGGCCTGACTGACCCCACTCAGTCAATGTAACACACAGAGAAGAGCAGACTGACCTCACTCTGTTAATGTAACACACCCAGGGAAGAGCAGACTGACCACACTCTGTCAATGTAACACACACAGGGAAGACCTGACTGACCCCACTCAGTCAATGTAACACACAGGGAAGAGCAGACTGACCGCACTCTGTTAATGTAACACACCCAGGGAAGAGCAGACCGACCCCACTCTGCATATGTAAGACACCCAGGGAAGAGCACACTGACCTCACTCTGTCAATGTAACACCCCCAGGGAAGAGCAGACTGACCTCATTCTTTCAATGTCACTCACAAAGGGAAGAGCAGACTGCCCCCACTCTGTCAATGTAACACACCCAGGAAAGAGCAGACTGACCCCTCTGTGTCAATGTAACACACCCAGGGCAGACAAGACTGACCCCACTCTGTCAATGTAACCCACCCAGGTTAGAGCAGACTGACCCCAGTCTGTCAATGTAACTCACAAAGGGAAGAGCAGACTGACCCCACTCTGTCAATGCAACACACCCAGGGAAGAGCAGACTGACTCCACTCTGTCAATGTAACACACCCAGTGAAGAGCAGACTGACCCCACTCTGTCAATGTAACACACCCAGGGAAGAGCAGACTGACCCCAGTCTGTCAATGTAACTCACAAAGGGAAGAGCAGACTGACCCCACTCTGTCAATGTAACACACCCAGGGAAGAGCAGACTGACTCCACTCTGTCAATGTAACACACCCAGGGAAGAGTAGACTGACCACACTCTGTCAATGTAACACACGCAGGGAAGTGCAGACTGACCACACTCTGTCAAAGTAACACCACCAGGGCAGAGCCGACTGACCCCAGTCTGTCAATGTAACACACCCAGGGAAGAGCAGACTGACCCCTCTCTGTCAATGTAACACACCCAGGGAAGAGGAGACTGACCCCAGTCTGTCAATGTAACTCACAAAGGGAAGAGCAGACTGACCCCACTCTGTCAATGTAACCCACCCAGTGAAGAGCAGACCGACCCCACTGCGTCAATGTAACACACCCAGTGAAGAGCAGACTGATCCCACTCTGTCAATGTAACACACACAGGGAAGGCCTGACTGACCCCACTCAGTCAATGTAACACACTGAGAAGAGCAGACTGACCTCACTCTGTTAATGTAACACACCCAGGGAAGAGCAGACTGACCCCACTCAGTCAATGTAACACACAGGGAAGAGCAGACTGACCTCACTCTGTCAATGTAACACACACAGGGAAGACCTGACTGACCCCACTCAGTCAATGTAACACACAGGGAAGAGCAGACTGACCTCACTCTGTTCATGTAACACACCCAGGGAAGAGCAGACCGACCCCACTCTGCATATGTAAGACACCCAGGGAAGAGCACACTGACCTCACTCTGTCAATGTAACACCCCCAGGGAAGAGCAGACTGACCCCACTCTGTCAATGTCACTCACAAAGGGAAGAGCAGACTGCCCCCGCTCTGTCAATGTAACACACCCAGGAAAGAGCAGACCGACCCCACTCTGTCAATGTAACGCACCCAGCGAAGAGCAGACTGACCACACTCTGTCAATGTAACCCACCCAGGGAAGAGCAGACTGACCCCACTCTGTTAATGTAACCCACCCAGGGAAGAGCAAACTGTTTCCACTCTGTCGATGTAACACACCCTGGGAAGAGCAGACTCACCCCACTCTCTCAATGTAACCCACCCAGGGAAGAGCAGACTGACCCCACTCTGTCAATGTAACACACCCAGGGAAGAGCAGACTGACCCCACTCTGTCAATGTAACACACCCAGGGAAGAGCAGACTGACCCCACTCTGTCAATGTAACACATCCAGGGAAAAGCAGACTGACCCCACTCTCTCAATGTAACACACCCGGGGAAGAACAGACTGACCCCACTCTGTCAATGTAACGCACCCAGGGAAGAGCAGACTGACCCCACTCTGTTAATGTAACCCACCCAGGGAAGAGAAGACTGACCCCAATCTGTCAATGTAACAAACCCAGGGAAGAGCAGACTGACCTCACTCTGTCAATGTAACACATCCAGGTAAGAGCAGACTCACCCCACTCTGTCAATGTAACACATCCAGGTAAGAGCAGACTGACCCTTCACTGTCAATGTAAGAGACCCAGGGAAGTGCAGACTGACCCAACTCTGTCAATGTAACTCACCAAGGGAAGACACGACTGACCCCACTCTTTCAATGTAACACCCCCTGGGAAGAGCAGACTGACCCCATTCTGTCAATGTAACTCACTCAGGGAAGAGCAGACTGACCCCACTCTGTCAATGTATCTGACAAAGGGAAGAGCAGACTGACTCCAATCTGTCAATATAACACACCCAGGGAAGAGCAGACTGACCACACTCTGTCAATGTAACGCACGCAGGGAAGTGCAGACTGACCACACTCTGTCAAAGTAACATCACCAGGGCATAGCCGACTGACCCCACTCTGTCAATGTAACACACCCAGGGAAGAGCAGACTGACCCCACTCTGTCAATGTAACACACCCAGGGCAGAGCAGACTGACCCCAGTCTGTCAATGTAACTCACAAAGGGAAGAGCAGACAGATCCCACTCTGTCAATGTAACCCACCCAGGGAAGAGCAGACTGACTCCAATCTGTCAATGTAACACACCCAGTGAAGAGCAGACTGACCACACTCTGTCAATGTAACACACGCAGGGAAGTGCAGACTGACCCCACTCTCTCAATCTAACACACCCAGGGAAGAGCAGGCTGACCACACTCTGTCAATGTAACACACCCAGGGAAGAGCAGACTGACCACACTCTTTCAAAGTAACACCACCAGGGCATAGCCGACTGACCCCACTCTGTCAATGTAACACACTCAGGGCAGAGCAGACTGACCACAGTCTGTCAATGTAACTCACAAAGGGAAGAGCAGACTGACCCCACTCTGTCAATGTAACCCACCCAGGGATGAGCAGACTGACTCCACTCTGTCAATGTCACGCACCCAGGGAAGAGCAGACTGACCTCATTCTTTCAATGTCACTCACAAAGGGAAGAGCAGACTGCCCCCACTCTGTCAATGTAACCCACCCAGGGAAGAGCAGACTGACCCCACTCTGTCAATGTAACCCACCCAGGGAAGAGCAGACTGACTCCACTCTGTCAATGTAACACACCCAGGGAAGAGCAGACTGACCACACTCTGTCAATGTCACACACGCAGGGAAGTGCAGACTGACCCCACTCTGTCAATCTAACACACCCAGGGAAGAGCAGACTGACCCCACTCTGTCAATGTAACTCACAAAGGGAAGAGCAGACTGACCCCACTCTTATCAATGTAACACACCCAGGGAAGAGCAGACTGACTCCACTCTGTCAATATAACACACCCAGGGAAGTGCAGACTGACCACACTCTGTCAAAGTAACACCACCAGGGCAGAGCCGACTGACCCCACTCTGTCAATGAAAAACACCCAGGGAAGAGCAGACTGACCCCACTCTGTCAATGTAACACACCCAGGGAAGAGCAGACTGACCCCAGTCTGTCAATGTAACTCACAAAGGGAAGAGTAGACTGACCCCACTCTGTCAGTGTAACCCACCCAGGGAAGAGCAGACCGACCCCACTGCGTCAATGGAATACACCCAGTGAAGAGCAGACTGATCCCACTCTGTCAATGTAACACACACAGGGAAGACCTGACTGACCCCACTCAGTCAATGTAACACACAGGGAAGAGCAGACTGACCTCACTCTGTTAATGTAACACACCCAGGGAAGAGCAGACTGACCACACTCTGTAAATGTAACACACACAGGGAAGACCTGACTGACCCCACTCAGTCAATGTAACACACAGGGAAGAGCAGACTGACCGCACTCTGTCAATGTAACACACCCAGGGAAGAGCAGACCGACCCCACTCTGTAAATGTAAGACACCCAGGGAAGAGCACACTGACCTCACTCTGTCAATGTAACACCCCCAGGGAAGAGCAGACTGACCTCATTCTTTCAATGTCACTCACAAAGGGAAGAGCAGACTGCCCCCACTCTGTCAATGTAACACACCCAGGAAAGAGCAGACTGACCCCTCTGTGTCAATGTAACACACCCAGGGCAGACAAGACTGACCCCACTCTGTCAATGTAACGCACCCAGGGCAGACAAGACTGACCCCACTCTGTCAATGTAACTCACTCAGGGAAGAGCAGACTGACCCCACTCTGTCAATGTATCTCACAAAGGGAAGAGCAGACTGACTCCAATCTGTCAATATAACACACCCAGGGAAGAGCAGACTGAAAACACTCTGTCAATGTAACGCACGCAGGGAAGTGCAGACTGACCACACTCTGTCAAAGTAACATCACCAGGGCATAGCCGACTGACCCCACTCTGTCAATGTAACACACCCAGGGAAGAGCAGACTGACCCCACTCTGTCAATGTAACACACCCAGGGCAGAGCAGACTGACCCCAGTCTGTCAATGTAACTCACAAAGGGAAGAGCAGACTGATCCCACTCTGTCAATGTAACCCACCCAGGGAAGAGCAGACTGACTCCACTCTGTCAATGTAACACACCCAGTGAAGAGCAGACTGACCACACTCTGTCAATGTAACACACGCAGGGAAGTGCAGACTGACCCCACTCTCTCAATCTAACACACCCAGGGAAGAGCAGGCTGACCACACTCTGTCAATGTAACACACCCAGGGAAGAGCAGACTGACCACACTCTGTCAAAGTAACACCACCAGGGCATAGCCGACTGACCCCACTCTGTCAATGTAACACACTCAGGGCAGAGCAGACTGACCACAGTCTGTCAATGTTACTCACAAAGGGAAGAGCAGACTGACCCCACTCTGTCAATGTAACCCACCCAGGGATGAGCAGACTGACTCCACTCTGTCAATGTCACGCACCCAGGGAAGAGCAGACTGACCTCATTCTTTCAATGTCACTCACAAAGGGAAGAGCAGACTGCCCCCACTCTGTCAATGTAACCCACCCAGGGAAGAGCAGACTGACCCCACTCTGTCAATGTAACCCACCCAGGGAAGAGCAGACTGACTCCACTCTGTCAATGTAACACACCCAGGGAAGAGCAGACTGACCACACTCTGTCAATGTCACACACGCAGGGAAGTGCAGACTGACCCCACTCTGTCAATCTAACACACCCAGGGAAGAGCAGACTGACCCCACTCTGTCAATGTAACTCACAAAGGGAAGAGCAGACTGACCCCACTCTTATCAATGTAACACACCCAGGGAAGAGCAGACTGACTCCACTCTGTCAATATAACACACCCAGGGAAGTGCAGACTGACCACACTCTGTCAAAGTAACACCACCAGGGCAGAGCCGACTGACCCCACTCTGTCAATGAAACACACCCAGGGAAGAGCAGACTGACCCCACTCTGTCAATGTAACACACCCAGGGAAGAGCAGACTGACCCCAGTCTGTCAATGTAACTCACAAAGGGAAGAGTAGACTGACCCCACTCTGTCAGTGTAACCCACCCAGGGAAGAGCAGACCGACCCCACTGCGTCAATGGAACACACCCACTGAAGAGCAGACTGATCCCACTCTGTCAATGTAACACACACAGGGAAGACCTGACTGACCCCACTCAGTCAATGTAACACACAGGGAAGAGCAGACTGACCTCACTCTGTTAATGTAACACACCCAGGGAAGAGCAGACTGACCACACTCTGTAAATGTAACACACACAGGGAAGACCTGACTGACCCCACTCAGTCAATGTAACACACAGGGAAGAGCAGACTGACCGCACTCTGTCAATGTAACACACCCAGGGAAGAGCAGACCGACCCCACTCTGTAAATGTAAGACACCCAGGGAAGAGCACACTGACCTCACTCTGTCAATGTAACACCCCCAGGGAAGAGCAGACTGACCTCATTCTTTCAATGTCACTCACAAAGGGAAGAGCAGACTGACCCCACTCTGTCAATGTAACACACCCAGGAAAGAGCAGACTGACCCCTCTGTGTCAATGTAACACACCCAGGGCAGACAAGACTGACCCCACTCTGTCAATGTAACGCACCCAGCGAAGAGCAGACTGACCCCACTCTGTCAATGTAACCCACCCAGGGTAGAGCAGACTGACCCCACTCTGTTAATGTAACCCACCCAGGGAAGAGCAAACTGTTTCCACTCTGTCGATGTAACACACCCTGGGAAGAGCAGACTCACCCCACTCTCTCAATGTAACCCACCCAGGGAAGAGCAGACTGACCCCACTCTGTCAATGTAACACCCCCAGGGAAGAGCAGACTGACCCCACTCTGTCAATGTAACACACCCAGGGAAGAGCAGACTGACCCCACTCTGTCAATGTAACACACCCAGGGAAGAGCAGACTGACCCCACTCTCTCAATGTAACACATCCAGGGAAAAGCAGACTGACCCCACTCTCTCAATGTAACACACCCGGGGAAGAACAGACTGACCCCGCTCTGTCAATGTAACGCACACAGCGAAGAGCAGACTGACCCCACTCTGTCAATGTAACCCAGTCAGGTGAGAGCAGACTGACAACACTCTGTCAATGTAACACACGCAGGGAAGTGCAGACTGACCCCACTCTCTCAATCTAACACACCCAGGGAAGAGCAGGCTGACCACACTCTGTCAATGTAACACACCCAGGGAAGAGCAGACTGACCACACTCTGTCAAAGTAACACCACCAGGGCATAGCCGACTGACCCCACTCTGTCAATGTAACACACTCAGGGCAGAGCAGACTGACCCCACTCTGTCAATGTAACACACCCAGGAAAGAGCAGACTGACCCCTCTGTGTCAATGTAACACACCCAGGGCAGACAAGACTGACCCCACTCTGTCAATGTAACGCACCCAGCGAAGAGCAGACTGACCCCACTCTGTCAATGTAACCCACCCAGGGTAGAGCAGACTGACCCCACTCTGTTAATGTAACCCACCCAGGGAAGAGCAAACTGTTTCCACTCTGTCGATGTAACACACCCTGGGAAGAGCAGACTCACCCCACTCTCTCAATGTAACCCACCCAGGGAAGAGCAGACTGACCCCACTCTGTCAATGTAACACCCCCAGGGAAGAGCAGACTGACCCCACTCTGTCAATGTAACACACCCAGGGAAGAGCAGACTGACCCCACTCTGTCAATGTAACACACCCAGGGAAGAGCAGACTGACCCCACTCTCTCAATGTAACACATCCAGGGAAAAGCAGACTGACCCCACTCTCTCAATGTAACACACCCGGGGAAGAACAGACTGACCCCGCTCTGTCAATGTAACGCACACAGCGAAGAGCAGACTGACCCCACTCTGTCAATGTAACCCAGTCAGGTGAGAGCAGACTGACAACACTCTGTCAATGTAACACACGCAGGGAAGTGCAGACTGACCCCACTCTCTCAATCTAACACACCCAGGGAAGAGCAGGCTGACCACACTCTGTCAATGTAACACACCCAGGGAAGAGCAGACTGACCACACTCTGTCAAAGTAACACCACCAGGGCATAGCCGACTGACCCCACTCTGTCAATGTAACACACTCAGGGCAGAGCAGACTGACCACAGTCTGTCAATGTAACTCACAAAGGGAAGAGCAGACTGACCCCACTCTGTCAATGTAACCCACCCAGGGATGAGCAGACTGACTCCACTCTGTCAATGTCACGCACCCAGGGAAGAGCAGACTGACCTCATTCTTTCAATGTCACTCACAAAGGGAAGAGCAGACTGCCCCCACTCTGTCAATGTAACCCACCCAGGGAAGAGCAGACTGACCCCACTCTGTCAATGTAACCCACCCAGGGAAGAGCAGACTGACTCCACTCTGTCAATGTAACACACCCAGGGAAGAGCAGACTGACCACACTCTGTCAATGTCACACACGCAGGGAAGTGCAGACTGACCCCACTCTGTCAATCTAACACACCCAGGGAAGAGCAGACTGACCCCACTCTGTCAATGTAACCCAGTCAGGTGAGAGCAGACTGACCACACTCTGTTAATGTAACCCACCCAGGGAAGAGCAGACTGACCCCACTCTGTCAATGTTACACATCCAGGGAAGAGCAGACTGACCCCACTCTGTCAATCTAACACACGCAGGGAAGAGCAGACTGACCCCAGTCTGTCAATGTAACTCACAAAGGGAAGAGCAGACTGACCTCACTCTGTCAATGTAACACACACAGGGAAGAGCAGACTGACCTCACTCTGTCAATGTAACACACCCAGGGAAGGGCAGAATGACTCCACTCTGTCAATGTAACACACCCAGGGAAGAGCAGACTGACCACACTCTGTCAATGTAACCCACCCAGGGAAGAGCAGAATGACTCCACTCTGTCAATGTAACACACCCAGGGAAGAGCAGACTGACCACACTCTGTCAATGTAACACACGCAGGGAAGTGCAGACTGACCCCACTCTGTCAATCTAACACACGCAGGGAAGAGCAGACTGACCCCAGTCTGTCAATGTAACTCACAAAGGGAAGAGCAGACTGACCCCACTCTGTCAATGTAACACACCCAGGGAAGAGCAGACTGACTCCACTCTGTCAATATAACACACCCAGGGAAGAGCAGACTGACCACACTCTGTCAATGTAACACACGGAGGGAAGTGCAGACTGACCACACGCTGTCAAAGTTACACCACCAGGGCAGAGCCGACTGACCCCACTCTGTCAATGTAACACACCCAGGGAAGAGCAGACTGACCCCACTCTGTCAATGTAACACACCCAGGGAAGAGCAGACTGACCCCAGTCTGTCAATGTAACTCACAAAGGGAAGAGTAGACTGACCCCACTCTGTTAATGTAACACACCCAGGGAAGAGCAGACTGACCACACTCTGTCAATGTAACACACACAGGGAAGACCTGACTGACCCCACTCAGTCAATGTAACACACAGGGAAGAGCAGACTGACCGCACTCTGTTAATGTAACACACCCAGGGAAGAGCAGACTGACCACACTCTGTCAATGTAACACACACAGGGAAGACCTGACTGACCCCACTCAGTCAATGTAACACACAGGGAAGAGCAGACTGACCGCACTCTGTTAATGTAACACACCCAGGGAAGAGCAGACCGACCCCACTCTGTAAATGTAAGACACCCAGGGAAGAGCACACTGACCTCACTCTGTCAATGTAACACCCCCAGGGAAGAGCAGACTGACCTCATTCTTTCAATGTCACTCACAAAGGGAAGAGCAGACTGCCCCCACTCTGTCAATGTAACACACCCAGGAAAGAGCAGACTGACCCCTCTGTGTCAATGTAACACACCCAGGGCAGACAAGACTGACCCCACTCTGTCAATGTAACGCACCGAGCGAAGAGCAGACTGACCCCACTCTGTCAATGTAACCCACACAGGGTAGAGCAGACTGACCCCACTCTGTTAATGTAACCCACCGAGGGAAGAGCAAACTGTTTCCACTCTGTCGATGTAACACACCCTGGGAAGAGCAGACTCACCCCACTCTCTCAATGTAACCCACCCAGGGAAGAGCAGACTGACCCCACTCTGTCAATGTAACACACCCAGGGAAGAGCAGACTGACCCCACTCTGTCAATGTTACACATCCAGGGAAGAGCAGACTGACCCCACTCTCTCAATGTAACACACCCGGGGAAGAACAGACTGACCCCACTCTGTCAAAGTAACGCACCCAGCGAAGAGCAGACTGACCCCACTCTGTCAATGTAACCCAGTCAGGTTAGAGCAGACTGACAACACTCTGTTAATGTAACCCACCCAGGGAAGAGCAAATTGTTTCCACTCTGTCTGTGTAACACACCCTGGGAAGAGCAGACTCACCCCACTCTGTCAATGTAACACATCCAGGTAAGAGCAGACTGACCCTTCACTGTCAATGTAAGACACCCAGGGAAGTGCAGACTGACCCCAGTCTGTCAATGTAACTCACAAAGGGAAGAGTAGACTGACCCCACTCTGTCAGTGTAACCCACCCAGGGAAGAGCAGACCGACCCCACGGCGTCAATGTAACACACCCAGTGAAGAGCAGACTGATCCCACTCCGTCAATGTAACACACACAGGGAAGACCTGACTGACCCCACTCAGTCAATGTAACACACAGGGAAGAGCAGACTGACCTCACTCTGTTAATGTAACACACCCAGGGAAGAGCAGACTGACCACACTCTGTCAATGTAACACACACAGGGAAGACCTGACTGACCCCACTCAGTCAATGTAACACACAGGGAAGAGCAGACTGACCTCACTCTGTTACTGTAACACACCCAGGGAAGAGCAGACCGACCCCACTCTGGAAATGTAAGACACCCAGGGAAGAGCACACTGACCTCACTCTGTCAATGTAACACCCCCAGGGAAGAGCAGACTGACCTCATTCTTTCAATGTCACTCACAAAGGGAAGAGCAGACTGACCCCACTCTGTCAATGTAACACACCCAGGAAAGAGCAGACTGACCCCTCTGTGTCAATGTAACACACCCAGGGCAGACAAGACTGACCCCACTCTGTCAATGTAACGCACCCAGCGAAGAGCAGACTGACCCCACTCTGTCAATGTAACCCACCCAGGGTAGAGCAGACTGACCCCACTCTGTTAATGTAACCCACCCAGGGAAGAGCAAACTGTTTCCACTCTGTCGATGTAACACACCCTGGGAAGAGCAGACTCACCCCACTCTCTCAATGTAACCCACCCAGGGAAGAGCAGACTGACCCCACTCTGTCAATGTAACACCCCCAGGGAAGAGCAGACTGACCCCACTCTGTCAATGTAACACACCCAGGGAAGAGCAGACTGACCCCACTCTGTCAATGTAACACACCCAGGGAAGAGCAGACTGACCCCACTCTGTCAATGTAACACATCCAGGGAAAAGCAGACTGACCCCACTCTCTCAATGTAACACACCCGGGGAAGAACAGAGTGACCCCACTCTGTCAATGTAACGCACCCAGCGAAGAGCAGACTGACCCCATTCTGTCAATGTAACCCAGTCAGGTTAGAGCAGACTGACCACACTCTGTTAATGTAACCCACCCAGGGAAGAGCAAATTGTTTACACTCTGTCTGTGTAACACACCCTGGGAAGAGCAGACTCACCCAACTCTGTCAATGTAAAACACCCAGGTAAGAGCAGACTGACCCTTCACTGTCAATGTAAGACACCCAGGGAAGTGCAGACTGACCCAACTCTGTCAATGTAACTCACCAAGGGAAGATACGACTGACCCCACTCTGTCAATGTCACACCCCCTGGGAAGAGCAGACTGACCCCATTCTGTCAATGTAACTCACTCAGGGAAGAGCAGACTGACCCCACTCTGTCAATGTATCTCACAAAGGGAAGAGCAGACTGACTCCAATCTGTCAATGTAACACACCCAGGGAAGAGCAGACTGACCACACTCTGTCAATGTAACGCACGCAGGGAAGTGCAGACTGACCACACTCTGTCAAAGTAACATCACCAGGGCATAGCCGACTGACCCCACTCTGTCAATGTAACACACCCAGGGAAGAGCAGACTGACCCCACTGTGTCAATGTAACACACCCAGGGCAGAGCAGACTGATCCCAGTCTGTCAATGTAACTCACAAAGGGAAGAGCAGACTGATCCCACTCTGTCAATGTAACCCACCCAGGGAAGAGCAGACTGACTCCACTCTGTCAATGTAACACACCCAGGGAAGAGCAGACTGACCACACTCTGTCAATGTAACACACGCAGGGAAGTGCAGACTGACCCCACTCTCTCAATCTAACACACCCAGGGAAGTGCAGGCTGACCACACTCTGTCAATGTAACTCAAAAAGGGAAGAGCAGACTGACCCCACTCTGTCAATGTAACATACCCAGGGAAGAGCAGACTGACTCCACTCTGTCAATGTAACACACCCAGGGAAGAGCAGACTGACCACACTCTGTCAATGTAACACACGCAGGGAAGATCAGACTGACCCCACTCTGTCAATGTAACACACCCTGCAAAGAGCAGACTGACCCCACTCTGTCAATGTAACAGACCCAGGGAAGAGCAGACTGACCCCACTCTGTCAATGTAACACACCCAGGGAAGAGCAGACTGACCCCACTCTGTCAATGTAACACACCCAGGGAAGAGCAGACTGACCCCACTCTGTCAATGTAACTCAAAAAGGGAAGAGCAGACTGACCCCACTCTGTCAATGTAACACACCCAGGGAAGAGCAGACTGACCCCACTCTGTCAATTTAAGACACCCAGGGAATAGCACACTGACCCCTCTCTGTCAATGTAACCCACCCAGGAAAGAGCAGACTGACCCCACTCTGTCAATGTAACACTACCAGGAAAGAGCAGACTGACCCCACCCTGTCAATGTAACACCCCCAGGGAAGAGCAGACTGACCGAACTCTGTCAATGTAACACACCCAGGGAAGAGCAGACTGACCCCATTCTATCAAAGTAACACCCCCAGGGAAGAGCAGACTGACCCCACTCTGTCAATGTAACACATAGGGAAGAGCAGACTGACCCCACTCTGTCAATGTAACTCAAAAAGGGAAGAGCAGACTGACCCCACTCTGTCAATGTAACACACCCAGGGAAGAGCAGACTGACCCAACTCTGTCAATGTAACAAACACATGGAAGAACAGACTGACCCCACTCTGTCAATGTAACACACTCTGTAAAGAGCAGACTGACCCCACTCTGTCAATGTAACAGACCCAGGGAAGAGCAGACTGACCCCACTCTGTCAATGTAACACACCCAGGGAAGAGCAGACTGACCCCACTCTGTCAACGTAACACACCCAGGGAAGAGCAGACTGACCCCACTCTGTCAATGTAACTCAAAAAGGGAAGAGCAGACTGACCCCACTCTGTCAATGTAACACACCCAGGGAAGAGCAGACTGACCTCACTCTGTCAATGTAACACACACAGGGAAGGGCAGACCGACCCCACTCTGTGAATGTAACACACCCAGGGACGAGCAGACTGACCCCACTCTGTCAATGTAACACCCCCAGGGAAGAGCTGACTGACCCCACTCTGTCAATGTAACACCCCCAGGGAAGAGCAGACTGACCACACTCTGTCAATGTAACACACCCAGGGAAGTGCAGACTGACCCCACTCTGTCAATGTAACACCCCCAGGGAAGAGCAGACTAACCCCACTCTGCCAATGTAACACACGCATTGATGAGCAGACTGACCCCACTCTGTAAATGTAACACACAGGGAAGAGCAGACTGACCCCACTCTGTCAATGTAACACACCCAGGGAAGAACAGCCTGACCCCACTCTGTCAAAGTAACACACAGGGAAGAGCAGACTGACCCCACTCTGTCAATGTAACACACCCATGGAAGAACAGCCTGACCCCACTCTGTCAAAGTAACACAACCTGTAAAGAGCAGACTGACCCCACTCTGTCAATGTAACACACACAGGGAAGGGCAAACCGATCCCACTCTGTCAATTTAACACAACCAGGGAAGAGCAGACTGACCCCACTCTGTCAATGTAACCCACCCAGGAAAGAGCAGACTAACCCCACTCTCTCAATGTAACACACACAGGGAAGAGCACACTGACCCCAGTCTGTCAACGTAACACACCCAGGGAATAGCAGACTGACCCGACTCTGTCAATGTAACCCACCCAGGAAAGAGCAGACTGACCCCACTCTGTCAATGTAACACACACAGTGAAGGGCAGACCGACCCCACTCTGTCAATGTAACACACCCAGGGAATAGCTGACGGAACCCACTCTGTCAATTTAACGCACCCTGGTTTGAGCACACTGACCCCACTCTGTCAATGTAGCCCACCCAGGAAAGAGCAGACTGACCCCCTCTGTCAATGTAACACACACAGGGATGAGTAGATTGACCCAACTCTGTCAATGTAACCCACTCAGTTTAGAGCAGACTGACCCCAATCGGTCAATGTACCCTTCCCAGGGAAGAGCAAACAGACCGCACTCTGTGAATGGAACACACCCAGGGAAGAGCAGACTGACCCAACTCTGTCAATGTAACACACTTAGGGAAGAACAGACTGACCCCACTCTGTCAATGTAACACACTCTGTAAAGAGCAGACTGACCCCACTCTGTCAATGTAAAACACACAGGGAAGGGCAGACCGACCCCACTCTGACAATGGAACACACCCAGGGAAGAGCAGACTGACCCCACTCTGTCAATGTAACACACCCAGGGAAGAGCAGACTTACCCTTCTCTGTGAATGCAACACATCCAGGGAAGGGCATACTGACCCCATTCTGTTAATTTAACACCCCCAGGGAAGAGCAGACTGACCCCACTCTTTCAATGTAACACCCACAGTGAAGTGCAGACTGACCCCACTCTGTTAATGTTACTCACCCAGGGAAGATCCAACTGACCCCACTCTGTCAATGTAACACATCCAGGGAAGGTCAGACTGACCCCATTCTGTCAATCTAACACACACAGGGAAGAGCAGACTGACCCCACTCTGTCAATGTTGCACACAGGGAATAGCAGACTGACCCCACTCTGTCAATGTAACACACCCAGGGAAGAGCAGACTGACACAACTCTGTCAATGTAACACACCCATGGAAGAACAGACTGACCCAACTCTGTCAATGTAACACACACATGGAAGAACAGACTGACCCCACTCTGTCAATCTAACACACACAGGGAAGAGCAGACTGACCCCACTCTGTCAATGTTACACACAGGGAATAGCAGACGGACCCCACTCTGTCAATGTAACACACCCATGGAAGAACAGACTGACCCCACTATGTCAATGTAACACACCCTGTAAAGAGCAGACTGACCCCACTCTGTCAATGTAACACACACAGGGAAGAGCTGACTGACCCCATTCTGTCAATTTAACGCATCCAGGTTTGAGCACACTGACCCCACTCTGTCAACGTAACACACACAGGGAAGGGCAGACCAACCTAACTCTGTCAATGTAACACACCCTGTAAAGAGCAGACTGACCCCACTCTGTCAATGTAACCACCCAGGATTGAGCACACTGACCCCAGACTGTCAATGTAACCCACCCAGGAAAGAGCAGACCGACCCCACTCTGTCAATGTAACACATACAGGGAAGAGCAGACTGACCCCACTCTGTCGATGTAACACCCCCAGGGAAGAGCAGACTGACCCAACTCTGTCAATATAACACACCCAGGGTAGAGCGGACTGACCCCATTCTATCAAAGTAATACACGCAGGGAAGAGCAGACAGACCCCACTCTGTCAATGTAACACACCCAGTGAAGAGCAGACTGACCTCACTCTGTAAATTTAACACCCCCAGGGAAGAGCAGACTGACCCCACTCTTTCAATGTAACACACACAGGGAAGGGCAGACTGACCCCCCTCTGTCAATGTAGCACACCCAGGGAAGAGCAGACTGACCCCAATCTGTCAATGTAACACACCCAGGAAAGGGCTGACTGACCCCCCTCTGTCAATGTAACACACCCAGGTAAGAGCAGACCGACCCCACTCTGTCAATGTTACACACAGGGAATAGCAGACTGACCCCACTCTGTCAATGTAACACACCCATGGAAGAACAGACTGACCCCACTATGTCAATGTAACACACCCTGTAAAGAGCAGACTGACCCCACTCTGTCAATGTAACACACACAGGGAAGAGCTGACTGACCCCACTCTGTCGATGTAACACCCCCAGGGAAGAGCAGAGTGACCCAACTCTGTCAATATAACACACCCAGGAAAGAGCAGACTGACCCCACTCTATCAATGTAACACACCCAGGGAAGAGCAGACTGACCCCACTCTGTCAATGTAACACCGACAGGGAAGATCAGACTGACCCCACACTGTCAATGTAACACACCCAGGGAAGAGCAGACAGACCCCAATCTGTCAATGGAACTCAAAAAGGGAAGAGCAGACTGACCCCACTCTGTCAATGTAACACACCCAGGGAAGAGCAGACTGACCCCACTCTGTCAATTTAAGACACCCAGGGAATAGCACACTGACCCCTCTCTGTCAATGTAACCCACCCAGGAAAGAGCAGACTGACCCCACTCTGTCAATATAACACTACCAGGGAAGAGCAGACTGACCCCACTCTGTCAATGTAACACACCCAGTGAAGAGCAGACTGACCCCACTCTGTCAATATAACACACCCAGGGAAGAGCAGACTGGCCCCACTCTGTCAATGTAACACACCCAGGGAAGTGCAGACTGACGCCACTGTGTCAATGTAACACACCCAGGGAAGAGCAAACAGACCCCACCCTGTCAATGTAACACATCCAGGGAAGAGCAGACTGGCACCACTCTGTCAATAAAACACCCCCAGGGAAGAGCAGACTCACCCACTCTGTCGATGTTACACCCCCAGGGAAGAGCAGACTGACCCAACTCTGTCAATATAACACACCCAGGGAAGAGCAGACTGACCCCATTCTATCAAAGTAACACCCCCAGGGAAGAGCAGACTGACCCCACTCTGTCAATGTAACACACAGGGAAGAGCAGACTGACCCCACTCTGTCAATGTAACACAAACAGGGAAGAGCAGACTGACCCCACTCTGTCAATATAACACACACATGGAAGAACAGACTGACCCCACTCTGTCAATGTAACACACTCTGTAAAGAGCAGACTGACCCCACTCTGTCAATGTAAAACACACAGGGAAGGGCAGACCGACCCTACTCTGACAATGTAACACACCCAGGGAAGAGCAGACTGACCCCACACTGTCAATGTAACACACCCAGGGAAGAGCAGACTGACCCCACTCTTTCAATGTAACACACACAGGGAAGTGCAGACTGACCCCACTCTGTTAATGTAACTCACCCAGGGAAGAACAGACTGACACAACTCTGTCAATGTAACACACCCATGGAAGAACAGACTGACCCCACTATGTCAATGTAACACACCCTGTAAGGAGCAGACTGACCCCACTCTGTCAATGTAACACACACAGGGAAGAGCTGACTGACCCCACTCTGTCAATTTAACGCACCCAGTTTTGAGCACACTGACCCCACTCTGTCAACGTAACACACACAGGGAAGGGCAGACCAACCAAACTCTGTCAATGTAACACACCCTGCAAAGAGCAGACTGAACCCACTCTGTCAATGTAACACACCCAGGTTTGAGCACACTGACCCCACTCTGTCAATGTAACCCACCCAGGAAAGAGCAGACTGACCCCACTCTGTCAATGTAACACACACAGGGAAGAGCAGACTGACCCCACTCTGTCAATGTAACACACCCAGGGAAGAGCAGACTGACCCAACTCTGTCAATATAACACACCCAGGGAAGAGCAGACCGACCCCATTCTATCAAAGTAACACCCCCAGGGAAGAGCAGACTGACCCCACTCTGTCAATGTAAAACACAGGGAAGAGCAGACTGACCCCACTCTGCTCTTCCCTGCGTGTGTTCCATTGTCAGAGTGGGGTCGGTCTGCCCTTCCCTGTGTGTTTTACATTGACAGAGTGGGGTCAGTCTGCTCTTTAAAGAGTATGTTACATTGACAGAGTGGGGTCAGTCTGTTCTTCCTTGAGTGTGTTACATTGACAGAGTTAGGTCAGTCTGCTCTTCCCTGGGTGTGTTCCATTGACAGAGTGCGGTCTGTTTGCTCTTCCCTGGGAAGGATACATTGACCGATTGGGGTCAGTCTGCTCTTAACTGAGTGGGTTACATTGACAGAGTTGGGTCAATCTGCTCATCCCTGTGTGTGTTACATTGACAGAGTGGGGTCAGTGTGCTCAAAACTGGGTGCGTTAAATTGACAGAGTGGGGTCCGTCAGCTCTTCCCTGGGTGTGTTACATTGACAGAGTGGGGTCGGTCTGCCCTTCACTGTATGTGTTACTTTGACAGAGTGGGGTCAGTCTGCTCTTTACAGGGTGTGTTACATTGACAGAGTGGGGTCAGTCTGCTCTTCCCTGGGTGTGTTACATTGACAGAGTGGGGTCAGTCTGCTCTTCCCTGTGTGTTACATTAACAGAGTGGGGTCAGTCTGCTCTTCCCTGTGTGTGTTACATTGAAAGAGTGCGGTCAGTCTGCTCTTCCCTGGGGGTGTTAAATTGACAGAGTGAGGTCAGTCTGCTCTTCCGTGGGTGTGTTACAGTGACAGAGTGGGGTCAGTCTGCTCTTCCCTGGGTGTGTTACTTTGCTAGAATGGGGTCAGTCTGCTCTTCCCTGGGTGTGTTATATTGACAGAGTTGGGTCAGTCTGCTCTTCACTGGGGGTGTTACATCGACAGAGTGGGGTGAGTCTGCTCTTCCCTGGGGGTGTTTTATTGACAGAGTGGGGCCAGTCTGCTCTTCCCTGGGTGTGTTACATTGACAGAGTGGGGTCAGTCTGCTCTTTACAGAGTGTGTTACATTGACAGAGTGGGGTCAGTCTGTTCTTCCATGTGTGCGTTACATTGACAGAGTTGGGTCAGTCTGCTCTTCCCTGGGTGTGTTACATTGACAGAGTGGAATAAGTCTGCTCTTCCCTGTGTGTTACATTGACAGAGTGGGGTCAGTCTGCTCTTCCCTGGGGGTGTTACTTTGATAGAATGGGGTCAGTCTGCTCTTCCCTGGGTGTGATACATTGACAGAGAAGGGTCAGTCTGCTCTTCCCTGGGTGGGTTACATTGACAGAGTGGGGTGAGTCTGCTCTTCCCTGGGTTTTTTATATCGACAGAGTGGAATCAGTTTGCTCTTCCCTGGGTGTGTTACATTAACAGAGTGGGGTCAGTCTGCTCTTCCCTTTGTGAGTTTCATTGACAGAGTGGGGTCAGTCTGCTCTTCCCTGGGTGTGTTACATTGACACAGTGGGGTCAGTCTGCTCTTTCCTGGTAGTGTTACATTGACAGAGTGGGGTCAGTCTGCTCTTTCCAGGGTGGGTTACATTGACAGAGTGGGGTCAGTCTGCTCTTCCCTGGGTGTGTTACATTGACAGAGTGGGGTCGGTCTGCTCTTCCCTGGGTGTGTTACATTGACCGAGGGGGGTCAGTCTGCCCTTCCCTGGGTGTGTTACACTGACAGATTGGGGTCAGTCTGCTCTTCCCTGGGTCTGTTACATTGACAGAGTGGGGTCAGTCTGCTCTTCCCTGGGTGTGTTACATTGACAGAGTGTGCTCATTTTCCCCTCCCTGGGTCTGTTACATTGAAAGAGTGCGGTCAGTCTGCTCTTCCCTGGGGGTGTTAAATTGACAGAGTGAGGTCAGTCTGCTCTTCCGTGGGTGTGTTACAGTGACAGAGTGGGGTCAGTCTGCTCTTCCCTGGGTGTGTTACTTTGCTAGAATGGGGTCAGTCTGCTCTTCCCTGGGTGTGTTATATTGACAGAGTTGGGTCAGTCTGCTATTCCCTGGGGGTGTTACATCGACAGAGTGGGGTGAGTCTGCTCTTCACTGGGGGTGTTTTATTGACAGAGTGGGGCCAGTCTGCTCTTCCCTGGGTGTGTTATATTGACAGAGTGGGGTCAGTCTGCTCTTCCCTGGGTGTGTTACATTGACAGAGTGGGGTCAGTCTGCTCTTCCCTGTGTGTGTTACATTGACAGAGTGGGGTCAGTCTGCTCTTTCGTGGGTGGGTTACATTGATAGCGTGGGGTCAGTGTGCTCAAACCTGGGTCTGTTACATTGACAGAGTGGGGTCAGTCTGCTCTTTGCAGGGTGTGTTACATTGACAGAGTTAGGTTGGTCTGCCCTTCCCTGTGTGTGTTACGTTGACAGAGTGGGGTCAGTGTGCTCAAACCTGGGTGCGTTAAATTGACAGAGTGGGGTCAGTCAGCTCTTCCCTGTGTGTGTTACATTGACAGAGTGGGGTCAGTCTGCTCTTTACAGGGTGTGTTACATTGACATAGTGGGGTCAGTCTGTTCTTCCATGGGTGTGTTACATTGACAGAGTTGTGTCAGTCTGCTCTTCCCTGGGTGAGTTACATTAACAGAGTGGGGTCAGTCTGCACTTCCCTGTGTGTGTTACATTGAAAGAGTGGGGTCAGTCTGCTCTTCCCTGGGGGTGTTAAATTAACAGAATGGGGTCAGTCTGCCCTTCCCTGGATGTGTTGCATTCACAGAGAAGGGTCAGTCTGCTCTTCCCTGGGTGTGTTACATTGTCAGAGTAGGGTCGGTCTGCCCTTCCCTGTGTGTTTTACATTGACAGAGTGGGGTCAGTCTGCTCTTTACAGAGTGTGTTACATTGACAGAGTGGGGTCAGTCTGTTCTTCCATGTGTGTGTTACATTAACAGAGTTGGGTCAGTCTGCTCTTCCCTGGGTGTGTTACATTGACAGAGTGGGGTCAGTCTGCTCTTCCCTGTGTGTTACATTGACAGAGTGGGGTCAGTCTGCTCTTCCCTGGGGGTGTTACTTTGATAGAATGGGGTCAGTCTCCTCTTCCCTGCGTGTGTTATATTGACAGAGTTCGGTCAGTCTGCTCGTCCCTGGGGGTGTTACATCGACAGAGTGGGGTGAGTCTGCTCTTCCCTGGGGGTGTTTTATTGACAGAGTGGGGCCAGTCAGCTCTTCCCTGGGTGTGTTACATTGACAGAGTGGGTTCAGTCTGCTCTTCCCTGGGTGTGTTACATTGACACAGTGGGGTCAGTCTGCTCTTCCCTGCGTGTGTTACATTGACAGAGTGGGGCCAGTCTGCTCTTCCCTGGGTGTGTTATATTGACAGAGTGGGGTCAGTCTGCTCTTCACTGGGTGTGTTACATTGACAGAGTGGGGTCATTCTGCTCTTCCCTGGGTGTGTTACATTGACACAGTGGGGTCAGTCTGCTCTTTCCTGGGAGTGTTACATTGACAGAGTGGGGTCAGTCTGCTCTTTCCTGGGTGGGTTACATTGACAGAGAGGGGTCAGTGTGCTATTCCCTGTCGGTGTTACATTGACAGAGTGGGGTCAGTCTGCTCTTCCCTGGGTGTGTTACATTGATAGAGTGGGGTCAGTCTGCTCTTTCCTGGGTGGGTTATGTTGACAGAGTGGGGTCAGTCTGCCCTTCCCTGTGTGTGTTACATTGACAGAGAAGGGTCAGTCTGCTCTTCCCTTTGTGAGTTTCATTGACAGAGTGGGGTCAGTCTGCTCATCCCTGGGTGTGTTACATTGACACAGTGGGGTCAGTCTGCTCTTTCCTGGTAGTGTTACATTGACAGAGTGGGGTCAGTCTGCTCTTTCCAGGGTGGGTTACATTGACAGAGTGGGGTCAGTCTGCTCTTCCCTGGGTGTGTTACATTCACAGAGTGGGGTCAGTCTGCTCTTCCCTGGGGGTGTTACTTTGATAGAATGGGGTCAGTCTGCTCTTCCCTGGGTGTGATACATTGACAGAGAAGGGTCAGTCTGCTCTTCCCTGGGTGGGTTACATTGACAGAGTGGGGTGAGTCTGCTCTTCCCTGGGTTTTTTATATCGACAGAGTGGAATCAGTTTGCTCTTCCCTGGGTGTGTTACATTAACTGAGTGGGGTCAGTCTGCTCTTCCCTTTGTGAGTTTCATTGACAGAGTGGGGTCAGTCTGCTCTTCCCTGGGTGTGTTACATTGACACAGTGGGGTCAGTCTGCTCTTTCCTGGTAGTGTTACATTGACAGAGTGGGGTCAGTCTGCTCTTTCCAGGGTGGGTTACATTGACAGAATGGGGTCAGTCTGCTCTTCCCTGGGTGTGATACATTGACAGAGAAGGGTCAGTCTGCTCTTCCCTGGGTGGGTTACATTGACAGAGTGGGGTGAGTCTGCTCTTCCCTGGGTTTTTTATATCGACAGAGTGGAATCAGTTTGCTCTTCCCTGGGTGTGTTACATTAACTGAGTGGGGTCAGTCTGCTCTTCCCTTTGTGAGTTTCATTGACAGAGTGGGGTCAGTCTGCTCTTCCCTGGGTGTGTTACATTGACACAGTGGGGTCAGTCTGCTCTTTCCTGGTAGTGTTACATTGACAGAGTGGGGTCAGTCTGCTCTTTCCAGGGTGGGTTACATTGACAGAGTGGGGTCAGTCTGCTCTTCCCTGGGTGTGTTACATTGACAGAGTGGGGTCGGTCTGCTCTTCCCTGGGTGTGTTACATTGACCGAGGGGGGTCAGTCTGCCCTTCCCTGGGTGTGTTACACTGACAGATTGGGGTCAGTCTGCTCTTCCCTGGGTCTGTTACATTGACAGAGTGGGGTCAGTCTGCTCTTCCCTGGGTGTGTTACATTGACAGAGTGTGCTCAGTCTGCTCTTCCCTGGGTCTGTTACATTGAAAGAGTGCGGTCAGTCTGCTCTTCCCTGGGGGTGTTAAATTGACAGAGTGAGGTCAGTCTGCTCTTCCGTGGGTGTGTTACAGTGACAGAGTGGGGTCAGTCTGCTCTTCCCTGGGTGTGTTACTTTGCTAGAATGGGGTCAGTCTGCTCTTCCCTGGGTGTGTTATATTGACAGAGTTGGGTCAGTCTGCTATTCCCTGGGGGTGTTACATTGACAGAGTGGGGTGAGTCTGCTCTTCCCTGGGGGTGTTTTATTGACAGAGTGGGGCCAGTCTGCTCTTCCCTGGGTGTGTTATATTGACAGAGTGGGGTCAGTCTGCTCTTCCCTGGGTGTGTTACATTGACAGAGTGGGGTCAGTCTGCTCTTCCCTGTGTGTGTTACATTGACAGAGTGGGGTCAGTCTGCTCTTTCCTGGGTGGTTTACATTGACAGCGTGGGGTCAGTGTGCTCAAACCTGGGTCTGTTACATTGACAGAGTGGGGTCAGTCTGCTCTTTGCAGGGTGTGTTACATTGACAGAGTTAGGTTGGTCTGCCCTTCCCTGTGTGTGTTACGTTGACAGAGTGGGGTCAGTGTGCTCAAACCTGGGTGCGTTAAATTGACAGAGTGGGGTCAGTCAGCTCTTCCCTGTGTGTGTAACATTGACAGAGTGGGGTCAGTCTGCTCTTTACAGGGTGTGTTACATTGACATAGTGGGGTCAGTCTGTTCTTCCATGGGTGTGTTACATTGACAGAGTTGTGTCAGTCTGCTCTTCCCTGGGTGAGTTACATTAACAGAGTGGGGTCAGTCTGCACTTCCCTGCGTGTGTTACATTGAAAGAGTGGGGTCAGTCTGCTCTTCCCTGGGGGTGTTAAATTAACAGATTGGGGTCAGTCTGCCCTTCCCTGGATGTGTTGCATTCACAGAGAAGGGTCAGTCTGCTCTTCCCTGGGTGTGTTACATTGTCAGAGTAGGGTCGGTCTGCCCTTCCCTGTGTGTTTTACATTGACAGAGTGGGGTCAGTCTGCTCTTTACAGAGTGTGTTACATTGACAGAGTGGGGTCAGTCTGTTCTTCCATGTGTGTGTTACATTGACAGAGTTGGGTCAGTCTGCTCTTCTGGGTGTGTTACATTGACAGAGTGGGGTCAGTCTGCTCTTCCCTGTGTGTTACATTGACAGAGTGGGGTCAGTCTGCTCTTCCCTGGGGGTGTTACTTTGATAGAATGGGGTCAGTCTGCTCTTCCCTGGGTGTGTTATATTGACAGAGTTGGGTCAGTCTGCTCTTCCCTGGGGGTGTTACATCGACAGAGTGGGGTGAGTCTGCTCTTCCCTGGGGGTGTTTTATTGACAGAGTGGGGCCAGTCTGCTCTTCCCTGGGTGTGTTACATTGACAGAGTTCGGTCAGTCTGCTCTTCCCTGGGTGTGTTACATTGAAAGAGTGGGGTCAGTCTGCTCTTCCCTGCGTGTGTTACATTGACAGAGTGGGGCCAGTCTGCTCTTCCCTCGGTGTGTTATATTGACAGAGTGGGGTCAGTCTGCTCTTCACTGGGTGTGTTACATTGACAGAGTGGGGTCAGTCTGCTCTTCCCTGGGTGTGTTACATTGACACAGTGGGGTCAGTCTGCTCTTTCCTGGTAGTGTTACATTGACAGAGTGGGGTCAGTCTGCTCTTTCCTGGGTGGGTTACATTGACAGAGAGGGGTCAGTGTGCTATTCCCTGTCGGTGTTACATTGACAGAGTGGGGTCAGTCTGCTCTTCCCTGGGTGTGTTACATTGATAGAGTGGGGTCAGTCTGCTCTTTCCTGGGTGGGTTACGTTGACAGAGTGAGGTCAGTCTGCCCTTCCCTGGGTGTGTTACATTGACAGAGAAGGGTCAGTCTGCTCTTCCCTTTGTGAGTTTCATTGACAGAGTGGGGTCAGTCTGCTCATCCCTGGGTGTGTTACATTGACACAGTGGGGTCAGTCTGCTCTTTCCTGGTAGTGTTACATTGACAGAGTGGGGTCAGTCTGCTCTTTCCAGGGTGGGTTACATTGACAGAGTGGGGTCAGTCTGCTCTTCCCTGGGTGTGTTACATTGACAGAGTGGGGTCGGTCTGCTCTTCCCTGGGTGTGTTACATTGACCGAGGGGGGTCAGTCTGCCCTTCCCTGGGTGTGTTACACTGACAGATTGGGGTCAGTCTGCTCTTCCCTGGGTCTGTTACATTGACAGAGTGGGGTCAGTCTGCTCTTCCCTGGGTGTGTTACATTGACAGAGTGTGCTCAGTCTGCTCTTCCCTGGGTCTGTTACATTGAAAGAGTGCGGTCAGTCTGCTCTTCCCTGGGGGTGTTAAATTGACAGAGTGAGGTCAGTCTGCTCTTCCGTGGGTGTGTTACAGTGACAGAGTGGGGTCAGTCTGCTCTTCCCTGGGTGTGTTACTTTGCTAGAATGGGGTCAGTCTGCTGTTCCCTGGGTGTGTTATATTGACAGAGTTGGGTCAGTCTGCTATTCCCTGGGGGTGTTACATCGACAGAGTGGGGTGAGTCTGCTCTTCCCTGGGGGTGTTTTATTGACAGAGTGGGGCCAGTCTGCTCTTCCCTGGGTGTGTTATATTGACAGAGTGGGGTCAGTCTGCTCTTCCCTGGGTGTGTTACATTGACAGAGTGGGGTCAGTCTGCTCTTCCCTGTGTGTGTTACATTGACAGAGTGGGGTCAGTCTGCTCTTTCCTGGGTGGTTTACATTGACAGCGTGGGGTCAGTGTCCTCAAACCTGGGTCTGTTACATTGACAGAGTGGGGTCAGTCTGCTCTTTGCAGGGTGTGTTACATTGACAGAGTTAGGTTGGTCTGCCCTTCCCTGTGTGTGTTACGTTGACAGAGTGGGGTCAGTGTGCTCAAACCTGGGTGCGTTAAATTGACAGAGTGGGGTCAGTCAGCTCTTCCCTGTGTGTGTAACATTGACAGAGTGGGGTCAGTCTGCTCTTTACAGGGTGTGTTACATTGACATAGTGGGGTCAGTCTGTTCTTCCATGGGTGTGTTACATTGACAGAGTTGTGTCAGTCTGCTCTTCCCTGGGTGAGTTACATTAACAGAGTGGGGTCAGTCTGCACTTCCCTGCGTGTGTTACATTGAAAGAGTGGGGTCAGTCTGCTCTTCCCTGGGGGTGTTAAATTAACAGATTGGGGTCAGTCTGCCCTTCCCTGGATGTGTTGCATTCACAGAGAAGGGTCAGTCTGCTCTTCCCTGGGTGTGTTACATTGTCAGAGTAGGGTCGGTCTGCCCTTCCCTGTGTGTTTTACATTGACAGAGTGGGGTCAGTCTGCTCTTTACAGAGTGTGTTACATTGACAGAGTGGGGTCAGTCTGTTCTTCCATGTGTGTGTTACATTGACAGAGTTGGGTCAGTCTGCTCTTCTGGGTGTGTTACATTGACAGAGTGGGGTCAGTCTGCTCTTCCCTGTGTGTTACATTGACAGAGTGGGGTCAGTCTGCTCTTCCCTGGGGGTGTTACTTTGATAGAATGGGGTCAGTCTGCTCTTCCCTGGGTGTGTTATATTGACAGAGTTGGGTCAGTCTGCTCTTCCCTGGGGGTGTTACATCGACAGAGTGGGGTGAGTCTGCTCTTCCCTGGGGGTGTTTTATTGACAGAGTGGGGCCAGTCTGCTCTTCCCTGGGTGTGTTACATTGACAGAGTTCGGTCAGTCTGCTCTTCCCTGGGTGTGTTACATTGAAAGAGTGGGGTCAGTCTGCTCTTCCCTGCGTGTGTTACATTGACAGAGTGGGGCCAGTCTGCTCTTCCCTGGGTGTGTTATATTGACAGAGTGGGGTCAGTCTGCTCTTCACTGGGTGTGTTACATTGACAGAGTGGGGTCAGTCTGCTCTTCCCTGGGTGTGTTACATTGACACAGTGGGGTCAGTCTGCTCTTTCCTGGTAGCGTTACATTGACAGAGTGGGGTCAGTCTGCTCTTTCCTGGGTGGGTTACATTGACAGAGAGGGGTCAGTGTGCTATTCCCTGTCGGTGTTACATTGACAGAGTGGGGTCAGTCTGCTCTTCCCTGGGTGTGTTACATTGATAGAGTGGGGTCAGTCTGCTCTTTCCTGGGTGGGTTACGTTGACAGAGTGAGGTCAGTCTGCCCTTCCCTGGGTGTGTTACATTGACAGAGAAGGGTCAGTCTGCTCTTCCCTTTGTGAGTTTCATTGACAGAGTGGGGTCAGTCTGCTCATCCCTGGGTGTGTTACATTGACACAGTGGGGTCAGTCTGCTCTTTCCTGGTAGTGTTACATTGACAGAGTGGGGTCAGTCTGCTCTTTCCAGGGTGGGTTACATTGACAGAGTGGGGTCAGTCTGCTCTTCACTGGGTGTGTTACATTGACAGAGTGGGGTCGGTCTGCTCTTCCCTGGTGTGTTACATTGACAGAGGGGGGTCAGTCTGCCCTTCCCTGGGTGTGTTACACTGACAGATTGGGGTCAGTCTGCTCTTCCCTGGGTCTGTTACATTGACAGAGTGGGGTCAGTCTGCTCTTCCCTGGGTGTGTTACATTGACAGAGTGTGCTCTGTCTGCTCTTCCCTGGGGGTCTTACATTGACAGAGTGGAGTCAGTCTGCTCTTCCCTGGGGGGTGTTACATTGAAAGAGTTGGGTCAGTCTGCTCTTCCCTGGGGGTGTTAAATTGACAGAGTGAGGTCAGTCTGCTCTTCCGTGGGTGTGTTACAGTGACAGAGTGGGGTCAGTCTGCTCTTCCCTGGGTGTGTTACTTTGCTAGAATGGGGTCAGTCTGCTCTTCCCTGGTGGTGTTTTATTGACAGAGTGGGGCCAGTCTGCTCTTCCCTGGGTGTGTTATATTGACAGAATGGGGTGAGTCTGCTCTTCCCTGGGTGTGTTACATTGACAGAGTGGGGTCAGTCTGCTCTTTACAGAGTGTGTTACATTGACAGAGTGGGGTCAGTCTGTTCTTCCATGTGTGTGTTACATTGACAGAGTTGGGTCAGTCTGCTCTTCCCTGGGTGTGTTACATTGACAGAGTGGAGTCAGTCTGTTCTTCCATGTGTGTGTTACATTGACAGAGTTGGGTCAGTCTGCTCTTCCCTGGGGGTGTTACTTTGATAGAATGTGGTCAGTCTGCTCTTCCCTGGGTGTGATACATTGACAGAGAAGGGTCAGTCTGCTCTTCCCTGGGTGGGTTACATTGACAGAGTGGGGTGAGTCTGCTCTTCCCTGGGTGTTTTATATCGACAGAGTGGAATCAGTTTGCTCTTCCCTGGCTGTGTTACATTAACAGTGTGGGGTCAGTCTGCTCTTCCCTTTGTGAGTTTCATTGACAGAGTGGGGTCAGTCTGCCTTCCCTGGGTGTGTTACATTGACACAGTGGGGTCAGTCTGCTCTTTCCTGGTAGTGTTACATTGACAGAGTGGGGTCAGTCTGCTCTTTCCAGGGTGGGTTACATTGACAGAGTGGGGTCAGTCTGCTCTTCCCTGGGTGTGTTACATTGACAGAGTGGGGTCGGTCTGCTCTTTCCTGGGTGGGTTACGTTGACAGAGTGAGGTCAGTCTGCCCTTCCCTGGGTGTGTTACATTGACAGAGAAGGGTCAGTCTGCTCTTCCCTTTGTGAGTTTCATTGACAGAGTGGGGTCAGTCTGCTCATCCCTGGGTGTGTTACATTGACACAGTGGGGTCAGTCTGCTCTTTCCTGGTAGTGTTACATTGACAGAGTGGGGTCAGTCTGCTCTTTCCAGGGTGGGTTACATTGACAGAGTGGGGTCAGTCTGCTCTTCACTGGGTGTGTTACATTGACAGAGTGGGGTCGGTCTGCTCTTCCCTGGGTGTGTTACATTGACAGAGGGGGGTCAGTCTGCCCTTCCCTGGGTGTGTTACACTGACAGATTGGGGTCAGTCTGCTCTTCCCTGGGTCTGTTACATTGACAGAGTGGGGTCAGTCTGCTCTTCCCTGGGTGTGTTACATTGACAGAGTGTGCTCTGTCTGCTCTTCCCTGGGGGTCTTACATTGACAGAGTGGAGTCAGTCTGCTCTTCCCTGGGGGGTGTTACATTGAAAGAGTGCGGTCGGTCTGCTCTTCCCTGGGGGTGTTAAATTGACAGAGTGAGGTCAGTCTGCTCTTCCGTGGGTGTGTTACAGTGACAGAGTGGGGTCAGTCTGCTCTTCCCTGGGTGTGTTACTTTGCTAGAATGGGGTCAGTCTGCTCTTCCCTGGTGGTGTTTTATTGACAGAGTGGGGCCAGTCTGCTCTTCCCTGGGTGTGTTATATTGACAGAGTGGGGTGAGTCTGCTCTTCCCTGGGTGTGTTACATAAACAGAGTGGGGTCAGTCTGCTCTTTACAGAGTGTGTTACATTGACAGAGTGGGGTCAGTCTGTTCTTCCATGTGTGTGTTACATTGACAGAGTTGGGTCAGTCTGCTCTTCCCTGGGTGTGTTACATTGACAGAGTGGAGTCAGTCTGTTCTTCCATGTGTGTGTTACATTGACAGAGTTGGGTCAGTCTGCTCTTCCCTCGGGGTGTTACTTTGATAGAATGGGGTCAGTCTGCTCTTCCCTGGGTGTGATACATTGACAGAGAAGGGTCAGTCTGCTCTTCCCTGGGTGGGTTACATTGACAGAGTGGGGTGAGTCTGCTCTTCCCTGGGTGTTTTATATCGACAGAGTGGAATCAGTTTGCTCTTCCCTGGGTGTGTTACATTAACAGTGTGGGGTCAGTCTGCTCTTCCCTTTGTGAGTTTCATTGACAGAGTGGGGTCAGTCTGCTTCTCCCTGGGTGTGTTACATTGACACTGTGGGGTCAGTCTGCTCTTTCCTGGTAGTGTTACATTGACAGAGTGGGGTCAGTCTGCTCTTTCCAGGGTGGGTTACATTGACAGAGTGGGGTCAGTCTGCTCTTCTCTGGGTGTGTTACATTGACAGAGTGGGGTCGGTCTGCTCTTCCCTGGGTGTGTTACATTGACAGAGGGGGGTCAGTCTGCCCTTCCCTGGGTGTGTTACACTGACAGATTGGGGTCAGTCTGCTCTTCCCTGGGTCTGTTACATTGACAGAGTGGGGTTAGTCTGCTCTTCCCTGGGTCTGTTACATTGACAGAGTGGGGTCAGTCTGCTCTTTGCAGGGTGTGTTACATTGACAGAGTTAGGTTGGTCTGCCCTTCCCTGTGTGTGTTACGTTGACAGAGTGGGGTCAGTGTGCTCAAACCTGGGTGCGTTAAATTGACAGAGTGGGGTCAGTCAGCTCTTCCCTGTGTGTGTAACATTGACAGAGTGGGGTCAGTCTGCTCTTTACAGGGTGTGTTACATTGACATAGTGGGGTCAGTCTGTTCTTCCATGGGTGTGTTACATTGACAGAGTTGTGTCAGTCTGCTCTTCCCTGGGTGAGTTACATTAACAGAGTGGGGTCAGTCTGCACTTCCCTGCGTGTGTTACATTGAAAGAGTGGGGTCAGTCTGCTCTTCCCTGGGGGTGTTAAATTAACAGATTGGGGTCAGTCTGCCCTTCCCTGGATGTGTTGCATTCACAGAGAAGGGTCAGTCTGCTCTTCCCTGGGTGTGTTACATTGTCAGAGTAGGGTCGGTCTGCCCTTCCCTGTGTGTTTTACATTGACAGAGTGGGGTGAGTCTGCTCTTTACAGAGTGTGTTACATTGACAGAGTGGGGTCAGTCTGTTCTTCCATGTGTGTGTTACATTGACAGAGTTGGGTCAGTCTGCTCTTCCCTGGGTGTGTTACATTGACAGAGTGGGGTCAGTCTGCTCTTCCCTGTGTGTTACATTGACAGAGTGGGGTCAGTCTGCTCTTCCCTGGGGGTGTTACTTTGATAGAATGGGGTCAGTCTGCTCTTCCCTGGGTGTGTTATATTGACAGAGTTGGGTCAGTCTGCTCTTCCCTGGGGGTGTTACATCGACAGAGTGGGGTGAGTCTGCTCTTCCCTGGGGGTGTTTTATTGACAGAGTGGGGCCAGTCTGCTCTTCCCTGGGTGTGTTACATTGACAGAGTTCGGTCAGTCTGCTCTTCCCTGGGTGTGTTACATTGAAAGAGTGGGGTCAGTCTGCTCTTCCCTGCGTGTGTTACATTGACAGAGTGGGGCCAGTCTGCTCTTCCCTGGGTGTGTTATATTGACAGAGTGGGGTCAGTCTGCTCTTCACTGGGTGTGTTACATTGACAGAGTGGGGTCAGTCTGCTCTTCCCTGGGTGTGTTACATTGACACAGTGGGGTCAGTCTGCTCTTTCCTGGTAGTGTTACATTGACAGAGTGGGGTCAGTCTGCTCTTCCCTGGGGGTGTTAAATTAACAGATTGGGGTCAGTCTGCCCTTCCCTGGATGTGTTGCATTCACAGAGAAGGGTCAGTCTGCTCTTCCCTGGGTGTGTTACATTGTCAGAGTAGGGTCGGTCTGCCCTTCCCTGTGTGTTTTACATTGACAGAGTGGGGTGAGTCTGCTCTTTACAGAGTGTGTTACATTGACAGAGTGGGGTCAGTCTGTTCTTCCATGTGTGTGTTACATTGACAGAGTTGGGTCAGTCTGCTCTTCCCTGGGTGTGTTACATTGACAGAGTGGGGTCAGTCTGCTCTTCCCTGTGTGTTACATTGACAGAGTGGGGTCAGTCTGCTCTTCCCTGGGGGTGTTACTTTGATAGAATGGGGTCAGTCTGCTCTTCCCTGGGTGTGTTATATTGACAGAGTTGGGTCAGTCTGCTCTTCCCTGGGGGTGTTACATCGACAGAGTGGGGTGAGTCTGCTCTTCCCTGGGGGTGTTTTATTGACAGAGTGGGGCCAGTCTGCTCTTCCCTGGGTGTGTTACATTGACAGAGTTCGGTCAGTCTGCTCTTCCCTGGGTGTGTTACATTGAAAGAGTGGGGTCAGTCTGCTCTTCCCTGCGTGTGTTACATTGACAGAGTGGGGCCAGTCTGCTCTTCCCTGGGTGTGTTATATTGACAGAGTGGGGTCAGTCTGCTCTTCACTGGGTGTGTTACATTGACAGAGTGGGGTCAGTCTGCTCTTCCCTGGGTGTGTTACATTGACACAGTGGGGTCAGTCTGCTCTTTCCTGGTAGTGTTACATTGACAGAGTGGGGTCAGTCTGCTCTTTCCTGGGTGGGTTACATTGACAGAGAGGGGTCAGTGTGCTATTCCCTGTCGGTGTTACATTGACAGAGTGGGGTCAGTCTGCTCTTCCCTGGGTGTGTTACATTGATAGAGTGGGGTCAGTCTGCTCTTTCCTGGGTGGGTTACGTTGACAGAGTGAGGTCAGTCTGCCCTTCCCTGGGTGTGTTACATTGACAGAGAAGGGTCAGTCTGCTCTTCCCTTTGTGAGTTTCATTGACAGAGTGGGGTCAGTCTGCTCATCCCTGGGTGTGTTACATTGACACAGTGGGGTCAGTCTGCTCTTTCCTGGTAGTGTTACATTGACAGAGTGGGGTCAGTCTGCTCTTTCCAGGGTGGGTTACATTGACAGAGTGGTGTCAGTCTGCTCTTCCCTGGGTGTGTTACATTGACAGAGTGGGGTCGGTCTGCTCTTCCCTGGGTGTGTTACATTGACAGAGGGGGGTCAGTCTGCCCTTCCCTGGGTGTGTTACACTGACAGATTGGGGTCAGTCTGCTCTTCCCTGGGTCTGTTACATTGACAGAGTGGGGTCAGTCTGCTCTTCCCTGGGTGTGTTACATTGACAGAGTGTGCTCTGTCTGCTCTTCCCTGGGGGTATTACATTGACAGAGTGGAGTCAGTCTGCTCTTCCCTGGGGGGTGTTACATTGAAAGAGTGCGGTCAGTCTGCTCTTCCCTGGGGGTGTTAAATTGACAGAGTGAGGTCAGTCTGCTCTTCCGTGGGTGTGTTACAGTGACAGAGTGGGGTCAGTCTGCTCTTCCCTGGGTGTGTTACTTTGCTAGAATGGGGTCAGTCTGCTCTTCCCTGGTGGTGTTTTATTGACAGAGTGGGGCCAGTCTGCTCTTCCCTGGGTGTGTTATATTGACAGAGTGGGGTGAGTCTGCTCTTCCCTGGGTGTGTTACATTGACAGAGTGGGGTCAGTCTGCTCTTTACAGAGTGTGTTACATTGACAGAGTGGGGTCAGTCTGTTCTTCCATGTGTGTGTTACATTGACAGAGTTGGGTCAGTCTGCTCTTCCCTGGGTGTGTTACATTGACAGAGTGGAGTCAGTCTGTTCTTCCATGTGTGTGTTACATTGACAGAGTTGGGTCAGTCTGCTCTTCCCTGGGGGTGTTACTTTGATAGAATGGGGTCAGTCTGCTCTTCCCTGGGTGTGATACATTGACAGAGAAGGGTCAGTCTGCTCTTCCCTGGGTGGGTTACATTGACAGAGTGGGGTGAGTCTGCTCTTCCCTGGGTGTTTTATATCGACAGAGTGGAATCAGTTTGCTCTTCCCTGGGTGTGTTACATTAACAGTGTGGGGTCAGTCTGCTCTTCCCTTTGTGAGTTTCATTGACAGAGTGGGGTCAGTCTGCTTCTCCCTGGGTGTGTTACATTGACACAGTGGGGTCAGTCTGCTCTTTCCTGGTAGTGTTACATTGACAGAGTGGGGTCAGTCTGCTCTTTCCAGGGTGGGTTACATTGACAGAGTGGGGTCAGTCTGCTCTTCCCTGGGTGTGTTACATTGACAGAGTGGGGTCGGTCTGCTCTTCCCTGGGTGTGTTACATTGACAGAGGGGGGTCAGTCTGCCCTTCCCTGGGTGTGTTACACTGACAGATTGGGGTCAGTCTGCTGTTCCCTGGGTCTGTTACATTGACAGAGTGGGGTTAGTCTGCTCTTCCCTGGGTGTGTTACATTGACAGAGTGTGCTCAGTCTGCTCTTCCCTGGGTGTGTTACATTGACAGAGTGTGCTCAGTCTGCTCTTCCCTGGGTCTGTTACATTGAAAGAGTGGGGTCAGTCTGCTCTTCCCTGGGGGTGTTAAATTGACAGAGTGAGGTCAGTCTGCTCTTCCGTGGGTGTGTTACAGTGACCAAGTGGGGTCAGTCTGCTCTTCCCTGGGTGTGTTACTTTGCTAGAATGCGGTCAGTCTGCTCTTCCCTGGGTGTGTTATATTGACAGAGTTGGGTCAGTCTGCTATTCCCTGGGGGTGTTACATCGACAGAGTGGGGTGAGTCTGCTCTTCCCTGGGGGTGTTTTATTGACAGAGTGGGGCCAGTCTGCTCTTCCCTGGGTGTGTTATATTGACAGAGTGGGGTCAGTCTGCTCTTCCCTGTGTGTGTTACATTGACAGAGCGGGGTCAGTCTGCTCTTCCCTGTGTGTGTTACATTGACAGAGTGGGGTCAGTCTGCTCTTTCCTGGGTGGGTTACATTGACAGAGTGGGGTCAGTGTGCTCAAACCTGGGTCTGTTACATTGACAGAGTGGGGTCAGTCTGCTTTTTTGCAGGGTGTGTTACATTGACAGAGTTAGGTTGGTCTGCCCTTCCCTGTGTGTGTTACGTTGACAGAGTGGGGTCAGTGTGCTCAAACCTGGGTGCGTTAAATTGACAGAGTGGGGTCAGTCAGCTCTTACCTGTGTGTGTTACATTGACAGAGTGGGGTCAGTCTGCTCTTTACAGGGTGTGTTACATTGACATAGTGGGGTCAGTCTGTTCTTCCATGGGTGTGTTTCATTGACAGAGTTGTGTCAGTCTGCTCTTCCCTGGGTGAGTTACATTAACAGAGTGGGGTCAGTCTGCACTTCCCTGTGTGTGTTACATTGAAAGAGTGGGGTCAGTCTGCTCTTCCCTGGGGGTGTTAAATTAACAGAATGGGGTCAGTCTGCCCTTCCCTGGATGTGTTGCATTCACAGAGAAGGTTCAGTCTGCTCTTCCCTGGGTGTGTTACATTGTCAGAGTAGGGTCGGTCTGCACTTCCCTGTGTGTTTTACATTGACAGAGTGGGGTCAGTCTGCTCTTTACAGAGTGTGTTACATTGACAGAGTGGGGTCAGTCTGTTCTTCCATGTGTTTGTTACATTGACAGAGTTGGGTCAGTCTGCTCTTCCCTGGGTGTGTTACATTGACAGAGTGGGGTCAGTCTGCTCTTCCCTGTGTGTTACATTGACAGAGTGGGGTCAGTCTGCTCTTCCCTGGGGGTGTTACTTTGATAGAATGGGGTCAGTCTGCTCTTCCCTGGGTGTGTTATATTGACAGAGTTGGGTCAGTCTGCTCTTCCCTGGGGTTGTTACATCGACAGAGTGGGGTGAGTCTGCTCTTCCCTGGGGGTGTTTTATTGACAGAGTGGGGCCAGTCTGCTCTTCCCTGGGTGTGTTACATTGACAGAGTTCGGTCAGTCTGCTCTTCCCTGGGTGTGTTACATTGACACAGTGGGGTCAGTCTGCTCTTCCCTGGGTGTGTTACATTGACAGAGTGGGGCCAGTCTGCTCTTCCCTGGGTGTGTTATATTGATAGAGTGGGGTCAGTCTGCTCTTCACTGGGTGTGTTACATTGACAGAGTGGGGTCAGTCTGCTCTTCCCTGGGTGTGTTACATTGACACAGTGGGGTCAGTCTGCTCTTTCCTGGTAGTGTTACATTGACAGAGTGGGGTCAGTCTGCTCTTTCCTGGGTGGGTTACATTGACAGAGAGGGGTCAGTGTGCTATACCCTGGGTGTCTTAAATTGACAGAGTGGGGTAAGTCTGCTCTTCCCTGGGTGTGTTACATTGACAGATTGGGGTCAGTCTGCTCTTCCCTGGGTGTGTTACATTGACAGAGTGGGGTCAGTCTGCTCTTCCCTGGGTGTGTTACTTTGATAGAGTGGGGTCAGTCTGCTCTTTCCTGGGTGGGTTACGTTGACAGAGTGGGGTCAGTCTGCCCTTCCCTGGGTGTGTTACATTGACAGAGAAGGGTCAGTCTGCTCTTCCCTTTGTGAGTTTCATTGACAGAGTGGGGTCAGTCTGCTCATCCCTGGGTGTGTAACATTGACACAGTGGGGTTTAGTCTGCTCTTTCCTGGTAGTGATACATTGACAGAGTGGGGTCAGTCTGCTCTTCCCTGGGTGTGTTACATTGACAGAGTCGGGTCGGTCTGCTCTTCCCTGGGCGTGTTACATTGACAGAGGGGGGTCGGTCTGCCCTTCCCTGGGTGTGTTACACTGACAGATTGGGGTCAGTCTGCTCTTCCCTGGGTCTGTTACATTGACAGAGTGGGGTCAGTCTGCTCTTCCCTGGGTGTGTTACATTGACAGAGTGTG